>NC_057719.1:64559509-64600240 GCF_004010195.1 Chiloscyllium plagiosum
GATGACACCAAAATTGGAGGTGTAGTGGACAGCGAAGAAGGTTACCTGAGATTACAAGAGGATCTGGACCAGATGGGCCAATGGGCTGAGAAGTGGCAGATGAAGTTTAATTCAGTGCTGCATTTTGGGAAAGCAAATCTTGGCAGGACTAAGGTCCTAGGGAGTGTTGCTGAACAAAGAGACCTTGGAGTGCAGGTTCATAGCTCCTTGAAAATTGAGTCACAGGTAGATAGGATAGTGAAGAAGGTGTTTGGTATGCTTTCCTTTATTGGTCAGAGTATTGAGTACAGGAGTTGGGAGGTCATGTTGCAGCTGTACAGGTCATTGGTTAGGCCATTGTTGGAACATTGTGTATAGTTCTGGTCTCCTTCCTATCGGAAAGATGTTGTGAAACTTGAAAGGGTTCAGAAAAGATTTCCAAGGATGTTGCCAGGGAAGGAGGATTTGAACTATAGGGAGAGGCTGAACAGGCTGGGGCTGTTTTCCCTGGAGCGTCGGACGTTGAGGGGTGACATTATAGAGGTTTACAAAATCATGAAGGGCATGAATAGGATAAATAGACAAAGTCTTTTCCCTGGGGGTTGGGGAGTCCAGAACTAAAGGGCATAGGTTTAGGGTGAGAGGGGAAAGATGTAAAAGTGACCTAAGGGGCGACTGTTTCAAACAGAGGGTAGTATGTGTATGGAATGAGCTGCCAGAGGAAGTGGTGGAGGCTGATGCAATTGCAACATTTAAGAGGCATTTGGATGGGTATATGAATAGGAAGGGTTTGGAGGGATATGGGCCAGGTGTTGGCAGGTGGGACTAGATTGGGTTGGGATATCTGGTCGGCATGGACGGGTTGGACCGAATGGTGTGTTTCCATGCTGTACATCTCTATGACTCTAGTTTCTTTACTCAGAGTAGTAGGGACCTGGCACGGAGTGCCTGCAACAGTAGTAGACTCGCCAACTTTAAGGGCATTTAAATGGTCATTGGATAGGCATAATAGTGTAAGTTAGATGGGCTTCACATTGGTCCCTCAGGTCAGCACAACATCGAGGGCCAGAGGGCCTGTACTGCGCTGCAATATTCTATGTTCTATGTAACGAGTTTCATGTATACATTACTTTTCATGGCTACCTGACATCTCAATAGATGTTTCAAGCTAATAATGTAATTTTCAAGTGAAATCACTGTTGTAATGTAGGACATGCAGCAATCAATGCGCACATTAAGCTCGGCAATTTGATAACTACCAGTTAATGTGTTTTCGTGGTGTATGTCGAGGAAATAAATATTAGTCTGGGTAAAATCCTTGGTGTTCATGATGGAGCCATGAGATTACTTACATCGAACTGACAGGTCATCTAAGGTTTATCATCTCATTCGATTGGTACTGCCCTGGTACTATGCCGGTGTGTCAGCATGAACCTTTATCCTGAAATATGTGGAGTGATATTTGAACCTACAACGCTGCAAGTACTGTGTTTGTTTATACCCTGAAAAATGAGCAAGCCTGCGCTTCTAAAGTGTGTCATTCACATTATTTAGGAGATTAGATTAGATTACTTACAGTGTGGAAACAGGCCCTTCGGCCCAACAAGTCCACACCAACCCACCGAAGCGCAACCCACCCAGACCCATTCCTGTACATTTACCCCTTCACCTAACACTATGGGCAATTTAGCCTGGCCAATTCATCTAACCTGCACATTTTTGGACTGTGGGAGGAAACCGGAGCACCCGGAGCAAACCCACGCAGACATGGGGAGAATGTGCAAACTCCACACCTGAGGCGGGAATTGAACCCGGGTCTCTGGCGCTGTGAGGCAGCAGTGCTAACTACTGTGCCCACTGTGCCACCCGTACTCTTGAAGTGATTCATATTCAGAAAAATTCCTTCATATTGTCTTTTTTCTTTCGAAGATTGTGGGAGTTTATGTGCAGAGCAAAGGCTGGGAAATGAGGGCCAATTGTTAAGTGGGACAGTTACCTAGTAGGATCTTTATCAACTACACAATAAATCTAGTTAGTGATTTGCCAATATGTGGACCTCTGATAGTGCAGTATTCCCTATGATCACATTGAAGTATCAGCCTAAGTTATACACTTCATGTTAGTTGTAACAAGAGAAATGTTATGACAATTGTGGATATAAACAAAATATTCTTGTAATGAGCATCATAGTCCCTAGGCATGAAGTCAAGAAAACAGAGTCAGACTGACACCATGGAAATAAATGAAACCTTAACTGAACTGGGGTTAGAACAACCATGTTATTAATTCAGGGACAGGAAATCTCACTGCAAGCAAGATTTGTTCTTTGGTACCGAAGGTTTATTTCTTTGTTTTCAGGCCTCAGACGTTTGATGAGAAACAATCGCAGGGTTTTACTCCTACAGCTGCTCACAATATTATTGCTGCTCCTTGTCAAAAGGCTAATTTCAGGTTCCATGTTTTCTTTCAAAGCTGCAAACAAAGCAAATCAAACCAGGATGCTCATTCAGTTAAATTAAGCAGCATTATTCTATTTATAACCTGTAATCAAAGTGATTCAACATCACTTGAAGAGCAGCCTTTTTGGCCCACACAATTACATAATCAGCACACGAGTCCTTTCATGAATCCTATCGTCTGCTGGTGATTGAAGAAAATGTCATTGGTGAATATATCCTGTATCTTTGTGCAGCTGGGAACTTACCCCTCTGCTATAGAGTGGCCTGCAATTATTTATTCTGAGGGGGTAAGTGAATTATGCAAAAATGTTGTACCATATTTTTTTTCTGGTTTTCAGTTTGTAGTAACTGGAAAAATGTTTTGCCATCATGACTTACTGGAACCTTTGATAAGAGAAGCCACTGGCAAATTGGACTCCATACAGGTGGCTCCAAGCTGGAAGATACACTGCTTTGGTCCTGATGTGGGTTGGTCAAGATAAGCCAAAGTCACTTTCGGTCATCATGGGGAAGATAAACGGCCCACAAAGACGTGCTGATCTCAATAGTCATGGGCTCTGGGATGTTAAAGGGGGCATTAATTGTCACATAAAGGAGCTCAAAAGGTGAGGGTGAAGGGTCATCAGGGAACCAGGAATGCTTCATTCTTGTGGTACTGTGCTAGTGTCCCAGCTCTGGCCCATAAAAGCTGAGAGTGTGGCGCTGGAAAAGCACAGCCAGTCAGGCAGCATCTGATGAGCAGGAGAATGGATGTTTCGGTCATAAGCCTTTCATCAGGAATGAGGCTTGTGGGCCAGGGGGACTGAGAGATAAATGGCGGGGGAGTGGGGTTCATTTATTGGGTCAAGTGGAGTCAGTAGGATAAGGCACATTCACCAAAAGTCTCACCTTCCTCACTGTGTCTAGGATTACAAGACATCACTTGTAACTGAAAAAGTCTCACACACAGGATGAAAGGTGCTAGGAAAGGACACTTTTGCTAGGCCACCTAACATGAGACCAGGATGGCTGATGAGTGTGTGATGGGTATTGTCAGGCTAGAGGATAATCCAACAGTTATATACACTTCCAAACTTCTGTGGTGCTGGTTGCAAAGAGCTGACCTGTAATGACCCAGAGCCAAACAGAATGACAAGGAACACTTGCTGATTGAGGCCTTGTCCAAGACCGGGACTAACCTCACTGGGGGCATAACCTGCAGCTTTGTGTCAGGGCTACCCACAGCTTTGTGTCAGGGCTAAAGTGGCCTTTTGTTAAGAGTGTGAGCTTTCATCTCCTTTTCACTCCAATCTGCTGAAAGCAAAGGAACCTGGCAGAGGTTGACCCAGGAGGTCTTCATGGGGTGATATGATATGCAAAGGAACCGACACAGAAGACATCAGAGAGATTGCAGCCTCAGCAGCAGCCCTGTCCACCATCCTGCTTCTCCTGTGGATGGAGAAGCAACAGGGTATAACCTTCTGTGAAAACAATCTACAGGCTTAGGAGCCACTCACTGGAAATGAGTGAGAACCAGGGTGACCCTGAATATCCTCATCCATCATGTCGTACCTTTACCGGCTGCTGGATGTGGACCTGCAGTCAAAAACTGGGTGGCAATTCCATCCCTGAAGCCGTAAGGGTAACCATTTTGCCAGCCAATCGTTTCAGGGAGCTACCAGGAACTTAACAGAGATCAACTCCTAACTGCACTCACGATGTCACTGACAAACTCTTTGGAAGAGCCCACCAAATCACCACCATTGCCCCATCGACACGGGGAGTCAAGCAGCCAGGGTTCTCAGGCACCTCTGGTTTCTCACAGGGTCAGGATATCATCAATAGCACTCACTTGGCAATTTAGAGCACTCTCTCATAAAGCGTTAAAAAATATTCCATCCCTTTAGCATTCAAATCATTTGTGACCAGAGCAATCTGAAAAAGCAGGTTTGCACTTGACATCCAGGAAGCTGCCCAAACTCTTACATCGTGGGCCATTCACAACTGCCCCTCCTCTTTCAAAGGCCCTTCCCCTATATAGTGATGGTTGCCAGGCAACAAGGGGTACTCCTCCACACTTGGCTGATGACTTCAGACCCACAGCAATGTGGTTGACTCTTAACACTCTCTGGGCAACTGGGGGTGAGCAATAAGTGCTGGCCTAGCCAGCAACACCCTCATCCCATGAATGAATAAGAAAATAATATTCTGGGCTTTTGGGGGGGCAACCATCTTTGGCCTTAGGAAAGTTCCTGGCTTGCAGCCAGTGAAATGGTGTCCAGCTGGCGTTAGTCAATATTGATAACATTGACAATGGGGCAAGATTAAAACAATCATAATAAATCACCTCACAAGTGATTGGCAAATGCCAGATTTGGTGCCAGAAAGCCCCTCCCACTGTAAATACCTCTGGCTCGCATGAGCATGTGATTTGCCGACAAATATTTCTCTTGCCTAGAGAATCAATGGAAAAGGAGGTGACTGCACGAGAGAACTCTGCCCGGATATCAATGGATATTGGGCTTGTCATCATTCACATTGGAAAGCCTCAGCCACATTCGAGATTTAAATATTGCAGCTTTGGAAAAGGCTTGATACTACTCTGATAGTACCAGGATACGAAGATGATACTTGAAAATCTCAAAATGCACTCGCTTGAGTTAAGAAGGTTAGAGGTGGAATCTAATTAAAGTGCTCAGAATTATAAAGAAAGCAGAAGATAATTTCCATTGTTGAACTGTTAATAGGGGGTAAGTATTTAGGATTAACACTTGAAATACAAAGGGGGAGTTGAGAAGAAAATTTTATGCAAAAGATTACGAGAGCCAGGATGTACGAAAATAAGTGGCTATTGAAGCTGAGCCAATCATATGCACTGAGTCATATTGTATTCGAAGCATTAAGTCTATTTCTCTCTCTCTGTGTCTCTCCATAAATTCTGCAAGAACTGCTGAGTTTCACCAATTCTTTCTGTTTTTACTTCAGCTCTCCACCATCTGGGGAACTTTGCATTCCATATTTAAAAGTGGCAGGTCATGTTGAAATTAGATTTGGGGTTTGGGATTAGAATTACATTACTGTGACTAGAATCATCTCATTATTGTCCATGCTGTGTGTAATTTTGAGGGTTTTACTGCTGATGAGAATGTAGAAGTAACAACTCCAAAACAAATGCATTAATAATTAAAAGCATGATGGTAAGATCGTGGGAAACAGGAGCAGTAGGCCATTGTGCCTGAACCCCATTTAATCATATCACGGCTGATGTGATTGCAGCCTCAACCTTGCTCTCCTCTCCCATTATCCGTGACTGCCTTGTCAATCAAAAGTCTTGTCTAACTCAATCTCGTATAAATTCAATAACCCAACCTCCATTTCTGTCCATGGAAGAGAATTCCAAGCAATAATAAGTCTCTGAGAGAAGAAATTCATTCTTCTCTGTATCTGAAGTGAAAAACTCCTTATGTTGAATCTGTGTGCCCATGTTCAAAATTCTCACACAAGAGGAAATATCCTCTCAGTTTCAATCCTGCCAAGCCCCCATATTATCTTCACTGTTTTGATACGGTCGACCATGCTGTACTGGAGTTCCAATTCTCTGTTTTGGAGCAGCCTAATAACAGTGGCATACACCTAACACTTGCGATCTGACAAGTTCACTGAAGTTGTTTGTTATGATGGGTTCAAGATAAAAACTTTGTCCATGTCATCAAATCTGAATAATGCAGCTGTAGTGCCGAATGTACTTGTGGTCCTGTGTACTTGCGTCTTTAAAAAAGTTGCATGTGATTAAAATAACAAGTCCACAGCTTTGTGTAAAAGAGTGAATAAGCTGCAATTAAATAGATACATAGGGTGGAGTCTTGTGTTGGGAAATAAGGGGGGTGGGACTGTACCAGAGGCAAAAAAAAACCCATCCTCAAGGCAGGATGAAAATTTGCAATTAATCTCTTGGAATTTTAAAGGTGAGTCAAGCTTTCCAACAACCAAGTTTGAGAAAGTCCTTGTGTATGATTTGCTCATTAATAAAATGGCCAGCTTACTGGAATTAAGTTGCCCTTCCCGATTGAGTTATCGAGAAGGAGTGTGCAGAAAGTGAGGTACTATACTGGCTGGGCTTTCAAGGGAGCAGTCTGTACTTGGTCAGCTTTGGGAAAGTTTGTCTTTGTCATGCCTTGATTGAGAATGGGTGTTGGTAGTCTTACATTGAGCAGGACATGAAGGATAACTGAGGGAGGGAGGCTACCGATTGACAGGCATGGAACAAGGGGTCTGGCTGATGGAACAAGTCTGTCTGCCCAAGGGAGGCAGGTTGAAGGGCCATATGTTACACTGCATTCGTCGATTCCGAGACCCCTGTGTGGATCTGCTAAATGGAGTATAATCTATGGAAATGTGAAATTGTCCATTTTGGCAGAAAGAATTTTAAAAAGATCAAAATGTTGCAAAAGACAGTGGATGGAGAAACATTAGATAGTTTTAATGCAAAGCAAGGTAGATTCTTCACCCGGAACATTAACTCTGATTTCTCCTCACAGGTGCTGCCAGGCCTGCTGAGCTCCTAATAACATAAGAACCCAGGAGCAGGAGTAGGCCGTCTGGCCCTTCGAGCCTGCTCCGCCATTCAATAAGATCATGGCTGACCCTTTTGTGGACTCAGTTCCACTTACCTGTGCTCTCACCATATCCCTTAATTCCTTTACTGCTCAAAAAAAAACTATCTTAGCGTTAAAAGTGTTTACTGAAGTATCAACTACTTCATTGGGCAAAGAATTCCATAGATTTACAATCCTCTGGGTGAAGAAGTCCCTTCTCAATTCAGTCCTAAATCTGCTCCATCTAATTTTGAGGCTATACCCTCTTGTCCTAGTTTCACCCTCCAGTGGAAACATCCTCTCTATGTCTATTTTTCAATTCCCTTTATAATTTTATATGTTTCTATAAGATGCCCCCCCCCCTCATTCTTCTGAATGCCAATGAATATAATCCCAGTCTACTCAGCCTTTCCTCATAGGCCAACCCCTTCAACTCCAGAATCAACCTAGTGAACCTCTTCTGCACCCCCTTTAGTGCCAATACATCCTTTCTCAAGTAAGGAGACCAAATCTGCCTGTAGTAGTCCAGGTGTGGCCTCACCAGCACCTTGTACATTTGTTTTTAAACTCAATCCCTTTAGCAATGAAGGACAAAATTCCATTTGTTGTAATCACTTGTTGTACCTCAAGACCAACCTTCTGTGATTGCACAAGGACTCCAGGTACCTCTGCATAGCTGCATGCTGTAACTTCTTACCATTAAACTCATAATCCTTTTTACTATTACTGCTACCAAAATCTGTGATTTCACATTTATTTACATTATATTCGATCTGCCAGACCTTTGCCCACTCATTCAATGTATCTATGTTGCTCTGCAAAGTTTCACAGACCTCTGCACACTTTGCTCTGCTACTCATCTTAGTATCATTGGCAAACTTTGACACCTTACACATGGTCCCCAACTCCAAATCATCTATATAAATTGTAAATAATTGTGGTCCCACACTGATCCCTGAGGCACACCACTGGTCACTGATTGCCAGCCAGAATAGCACTCACTTATCCCCACTTTTTGCTTCCTGTCAGTCAACCAACCCTCTATCCATGCGAATACTTTACCCCTAATGCCATGCATCCTTATATAATGCAACAGCCTCATGTGCAGCATCTTGTTGAAGGCCTTTTGGCAATGTAGATACACAACTTCAACAAGGTCCTCATTGTCCACCTTGCTCATAATGCCTTCATGAAATTCCAAAAGATTTGTCAAGCATGACCTGCCCTTCATGAACCCATGCTGCGTCTGTCCAATGGGACACTTTCTATCGAGATGCCATGCTATTTCTTCCTTGATAATAGACTTAAGCATCTTCCCCACTACAGAGGTTAAGCTCACTGGTCTATAATTTCCCATCTTTTGTCTACATCACTTTTTAAACAGTGGCGTCACATTTGCTGTTTTCCAATCTGCTGGGACTTCCGCAGAGTCCAGTGAATTTTGGAAAATTACCACTCCTGCACCTACTATTTCTCCCGCCATCTCTTTTAGTACCCTGGGGTGCATTCCGTTAGGCCTAGGAGAATTATCAGTCCTTAGCTCTGTTAGCTTGCCCAACACTAAAATTTCTGTAATAATGATTGTTTCCAGGTCCCCGCCTATGTTCGTCTCTTTGTCAGTTATTGGCATGTTATTAGTGTCCTCCACTGTGAAGACTGATACAAAATACCTGTTCAATGCCTCATCATATCCTATAACTAAATTCCCCTTTTCATCCTCTAAAGGGCCAATGCTTACTTTAGCCACTTTTTTTTGTTCTATATATTTACAGAAACGTTTGCTATCTGTCTTTATATTCCATACCACTTTTCTTTATAGTTCGTTTTGTGGCTTTCTATTGACCTTTAAAGTTTTCTCAGTCTTCTAGAGTCATGCTGTTTTGGCCACTTTGTATGCCTTCTCTTTCAATTTGATAGCCTCCCTTATTTTCTTAGACACCCATGGCAGATGCTTTGAAAGTCCTCCACTGCTCGTTAACTGTCCCACCATAAAATATTTATTTCCAGTCTACTTTAGCCAAGTCCTCTCTCATTGTATTGTAGTCTCCCTTGTTCAACCACAGGACCCTGGTATTGGATTTTATCTTCACACTCTCCATCTGTATTCTAAACTCAACCATACTGTGATCACCCCTTCTAAGAGGATCCTTAACTATGAGGACATTAATTATTCCTGGCTCATTACACAGGACCAGATCTATGATAGCTTGCTCCCTCGTCAGTTCCATTACATACTGTTCAAGAAAACTATCATGGATACATTCAATGAGCTCCACCTCCAGGCTACCCTGGACCAATCTACATGTAGATTAAAATCCTCTATGATAATTGCCATACCATTTTAACAGGCATTAGCTATTTCTTTGTTTATTGCCTGCCCCAATGGTGTTGTTATTATTTGGTGGCTTATAGACAGCAACTATTAGTGACTTTATCCTCTTAGAATTTCTAATTTCCATCCAAATGGATTCAACCTCATTCTCCATAGATCCTATATCATCTCTCAACACCACCCTGATGTCATCCTTGAATATCAGAGCTACACCACCTCCCTTACCTTCCTGTCTGTTCTTCTGAATAGTCTGGTACCCCTGGATATTTAATATCTCTAATATCTCCTGAGTTATCCTCCCTTTTTGCTTCTTTCATACTCTGCCTTGTACTTAAACCCTCCTGCACACATGCTGACCTGCTGCTTACCTTTTTATTTACCATCATGTTCCCTGTTGTTTTCCCTTTCCCTTCCCCCCAACTCACAGGTTTAAAGTCCTAGTGACCACTTGATTTGCGAGAGCACTGGTTTCAGATCAGTTGAGGTGGAGACCCATCGGTCTCCCATCGGTACAGATTCCACCCTCCGCCCAGCCCCAGTTCCAAATCTGATGTCAATGCCCCATGAAATGGGACCCTTCTTTCCCACAGCACTCCCTTAGGTACATGTTTACTTCTCTAATTTTCTTATCCCTAAGCAAATTTACATGTGGCTTGGGCAGTAATCTGGAGATTATGACCGTCGAGGACCTGTCCCTTAATATTGTTCCTAGTGCTTGATAATCCCCAAACATGTCCTCCTTGCCTATGTTGTTAGTCCCAACATAGACCACAACAACTGGATCCTCCCCCTCCCACTCCAGTATCCTTTCAAGCCAGTCAGAGATGTCCTGCACCCTGGCACCGGGCAGGCAACACACCATGTGGGATTCCTGATCCGGTTTCCTAGCAACTTCTGTTTTTATTTCTGATTTACAGCATCCGCAGTTCTTTCAGTTTTTATATAGATTCTTGATTACCTGGGAGATGAAAGAATCAGTGGTTTGCAAGAATGTAGAATTGAGGTTAAAATCAGATCAGCCACAAACCTATTGAAAGATAGAGCAAATTGAAGGGCTGAGTGGGCTAGTCTTTATCCTTGTTGATTTGGTAGTTGACTCCACATTCTCATACCGCCTGTCTGGTCACAGGAGTTTCTCTGTAACTCATTCTTGGATTTATTAGTGACGATATCATGGCTAACTTATAAGGAGAAACATTTTTTCCAGTCCACCCTATTTTGTCTCTTGAAAATTTTAAAGATTTCTATCAGTTCACCTCTCAGTCTTCTGTTCCCAAAAGAAATAAAAGCAGTTTATTTAAGTCTCTCCTGAGAGTTATGACCTCCCCATTATGAAATCACTCTTGAAAATATTTTTTGCTCCTCCTTCCATGCCTGATGGCTACTTGTAATATTGAGATAGAACTACCTTCAGGACCTTCAGATTGGATACATCAAAACTTTCTTGGCTGATCTCCCATCATGCACCTCCGTTGACTTCAGCTGAGCCAAAACTCTGGTGTCCTTATTCCAACTTGCATCTGCTCACTCATCACCTTGCGCATGCTGAATGAGATTACCGCCTGGTTGACAATGCCACAGAGAGAAAGAGAAAGGTAAATTCCATCATAAGACCAGAATACGTAGGAGCAGAAATTAGACCATTCAATTATGGCCGCTTCACCATTTAATCATAGCTGATAAGTTTCTCATCTCCATTCTCCCGCTTTCTCCCCATAACCCTTGATCCCCTTGAATCTCAAGAACATGTCTATCATAGTCTTAAATGTACTCAATGGATTTGTGCTAACATCTGAAGAGAGAAAATGACATACAATGGGATAGGACTGGGGGAGCAGCTTTTCATTTGCTAAAAGCTAGCATATCAAAGCAGACTGAATGGCAGCCTCCTGTGTTGCAACTATTCCAAGATTTTATGATGAAATCTCTCATGCATTGTTTGTTTCTGATGAATGAATGATGGAATTAAAATGAACAAAGAGGGTAATAGAGAGAAGTTGGCATGAACCCCGATCTTGGGCAACTTCCCTCCTTTCATTGCTCTCTATTTCCAGCATTTTCTGGGTTTTCTCCTCTTTGCAGTTGACTGCTGGGAGTCCACTTTCTGAGTGTATTCTTTCTTTGTTGTTATAAGTTGCCTTCTGCGAACAGAACAGAAATAACAGGCTGAATTTCTCTGAATGAGAGTGATAACCAAGTGTTTTCATTGCAGCTCATAATGGATGTGTTGACATTTACTTGCATCATTCACCTACATTAAAAGGGATTATTATTTCAGCCTGCATCTCTGTAAAGATTGTGTGAAAGGATGCTAAGTGCAGTTACTTTATAGCCATCCTGTTTAGAGATGATATTACACACCTCTGGAGTAGGTGGGACTTGAACCCATGCCTCCTGGTTCAGGCTACCTCTGCACCATCAGACCCTTTAGAGAGCTAATCGTACTATGTGCTTAATGAGCATTCATAGCAAGCACTGAATGCAATTCGAGATAGTGCAAGGGAAGATAATTGTAAGTATTGTTGGTGCTTGGCGTGCTGAATTAATGGATTGGAATAAAGTTCTTTTATCTGACATCCTGGTAAAATCATTAAAACATCTTTCTGCATTGGATACTAGATATGCAGGTTTCTCTAAGGTCAGTAACAGCAACCAGCCCTTTTCAAAATCCTCTGGTTGATGTTTCTTGCTTCCTGCTAACGACTTTGGGGATATATAAACTCCTTAGTATTACTCAGCTTTCACAGCATAAGTTACATATTCAAAAGAAGAAGTAACCTTTCTGTTTACTTAAATTTGAGTGTTGTATTTTACTCTGGGGCAATGTCTGGTGGTTCAGTAGTAACTGCCCTGACTATGAGCCAGAAACTCCAGGTTTAATCACTCTTTCAGGACCTGTTGGACATACAATGCAGGCAAACAGATTGAGAATTCTTTCAACATGCAGTCAGGGAGATTGTGAGTAATTACTGGACAGTCTTGATGAATTGAGATATGCCTATCATTCCTCAAGGGCTAAAACTATTTTCCAGTGGAGCTTGCATAGAGAAACTGATGGGCAGTCAAAGACAACTTGACCATCGAGCCTGGTACACAACTTATGAGTTAAATGGTCATTATTAACAACTTTTCCCCTTTTTTAACTGTCCTGGGATCATCAAAATCTCCAATAAAAGAACATATTAAGGAAACTAATACTCTAGAAAATCACTCTCCAACCCTCTCAGATGTTTGAAACCATATCTTTCTGATTTTCTATGAAGTGTAGCCACATGTACACTGGTCTTGGCATTGCATCAGTCTGATAATATCAAAGTTTGGAGAAAATACACTTAAACAGGCTTGTCCAGACTCCTTGAATTGATCCATTTCAAATTTTTTTCTTTCTTCGGCAACCAATGATCAAATTTCAGAACAATACCAGACAGCAGGGTGATTCAGCAGTTCACACTGCTGCCTCACAGAGCCAGGGATCTCGGTTCAATTCCACCCTCAGGTGACTGTGTGGAGTTTGTATATGTGGGTTTCGTCCCCCATTCCAAAGATGTGCAGGTTAGGTGGATTGGCCAAGCTAACTTGCTCATAGTGTCCACGGATGTGCAGGCTGTGTGGATTAGCCATGGAAAATGCAGGATCACAGGGATAGGATGGGGAAGGGGGGAATGCTGTTCAGAGGGTCGATGTGGACTCGCTGGGCCGAATGGTCTGCTTTCACCCCATAGGGATTCTATCATAGTAAAATGAATTCTGAATGTATAACAATTCCAAAGCAACAAGCTGATAATTTGCATTAGTGAGTAATTAATAAAAATGGCCATTAAAAAAAGTGCCAGGCAGCAGATCTAACTAATTAAATACCTTTTCTCCCATATCCTTTAAGAAGCAGAACTAGAAAGAGAAGCTCCAAGTCCTGATCACCAGGGAAGGGATTCCGAACCTGTGCTGTGCTAAGGAGGTTCACAGTGATCTGTGGCCTCTGCTGGCACACACACTATGAGCTGAGGGCATTCGTACAAAAATGACACTTCAAATGGGTTATCTTTCCAACTGGTTTTTCTCCTGTCCCAGCTTGTTTTGCGAATAAGCTCTTGAGGAAGAGAGGTTTATCAATCTATCCTTCTGCAGTATCAGTCCAGGAGGATGACCACAGCAACAGCGTAATCCATCATAGGATGCAACATACTTGTTTTTAACATTTGAACAAAGATACAAGTGAAAGATGTCTGTTTTTAAATGATTGATTAGATTAGATTAGATTAGATTAGATTACAGTGTGGAAACAGGCCCTTCGGCCCAACAAGTCCACACCGACCCGCCAAAGCGAAACCCACCCATACCCCTACATTTACCCCTTACCTAACACTACAGGCAATTTAGTATGGCCAATTCACCTGACCCTGCACATCTTTGGACTGTGGGAGGAAACCGGAGCACCCGGAGGAAACCCACGCAGACACGGGGAGAACGTGCAAACTCCACACAGTCAGTCGCCAGGGAATTGAACCCGGGTCTCTGGCGCTGTGAGGCAGCAGTGCTAACCACTGTGCCACCGTGCCGCCCTACAGTTGGTCTACAGTTTCTGGCTAGTTCACACTGACAGACCATTATGGTAGTGTCACTATCCCTGAGCGAGTGTTCAAGTCCCACTAGTTCCAGAGGTGCTACATACCAGGTTGATCGAAAGCATTCTTTTTGACTCAAGAACATGATGTGCTTGAGTTTCCTTTGCTTCTCAACAGGGACAATCTTGAGAACAGTGATGGGAACCACAGGACAAAATAACTAGCAATTTATAATTGAAGTGTAATTGAGGACACAGTACAGAGGTTCATCCCAAAGCAAAAAAAGATTACCCAAGGTGGGGGGAGGAAGTGGTTAGACAGCCATGGCTGACAAAGGAAGTCAGGAAATGTATCAAAGAAAGTGAGAGAGCCTATAAAGTGGCCAAGAGCACTGGGAATTCAGAAGATTGGGAAGAACACAAAAATAAGCAGAGGATAACAAAGAGAGAAATGAGCAATGAGAGGATCAAATATGAAGGTAAACTAGCCAGTAATATTAGAAATGATAGTAAAAGTTTATTTTAATACATAAGAAACAAACGAGAGGCAAAAGTAGGAATTCGGCCGCTCCAAATTGATGCAAAAAGGCTAGTGATGGGAGATAAGGAAATAGCTGAAGAACTTAATAAGTACTTTGTGTCAGTCTTCACAGTGGAAGGCATGAGTAATATACCAACAATTAAGGAGAGTCAGGGGCAGAGTTGAGTATGGTAGCCATTACAAAAGAGAAACTGCGAGAAAAGCTAAAGGGTCTAAAAATTGATAAACTTCCAGGCCCCGATGGGCTACATCCTAGAGTTCTGAGGGAGGTGGCTGAGGAAATAGCAGAGGTGGTGATTATAATCTTTCAAAAATCATTGGAGTCAGAGAAAGTCCCAGATGATTGGAAAATCGCTGTTGTAAACCCCTTGTTCAAGAAAGGATCAAGACAAAAGATGGAAAATTATAGACCCATTAGCCTAACCTCGGTTATAGGTAAAATTCTAGAATCCATCATTAAGGATGAGATTTCTAAATTCTTCTAGTGCAGGGTCAGATTAGAACAAGTCAGCATGGATTTAGTAAGGGGCGGTCGTGCCTGACAAACCTGTTAGAATTCTTTGAAGAGGTAACAAGTAGGTTAGACCAGGGAAACCCAGTGGATGTTATCTATCTAGATTTCCAAAAGGCCTTTGATAAGGTGCCACACGGGAGGCTGCTGAGTAAGGTGAGGTCCCATGCTGTTTGAGGTGAGCTACTGGCATAGATTGCGGATTGGCTGTCTGACAGAAGGCAGAGAGTTGGGATAAAAGGTTTTTGTTTGGAATGGCAGCTGGTGACAAGTGGTGTCCCGCAGGGTTTGGTGTTGGGGCCGCAGCTGTTCACTTTATATATTAATGATCTGGATGAAGGGACTGGGGGCATTCTGGCAAAGTTCGCCGATGATACAAAATTAGGCGGACAGGCAGGTAGTACTGAGGAGATGGGGAGGCAGCAGAAAGAATTAGACAGTTTAGGAGAGTGGTCCAGGAAATGGCTGATGAAATTCAATGTGAGCAAATGCAAGGTCTTGCACTTTGGAAAAAAGAATACAGGCATGGACTAAACAGTGGGAAAATTCATAAAGCCAAAGTACAAAGTGATCTGGGAGCGCTAATCCAGGATTCTCTGAAGGTTGACTTGCAGGTTGAGTCCGTGATTAAGAAAGCAAATGTCATGTCATTTATCTCATTTAGAATACTGTGTCCCGTTTTGGGTCCCAAACCTCAGGAAGGTCATACTGGCACTGGAGCATGTCCAGTGGAGATTCACACGGATGATCCCTGGAATGGTAGGCCTAACATATGATGAACGGCTGAAGATCCTGGGATTGTAATCATTAGAGTTTAGGAGGTTAAGAGGAGATCTGATAGAAACTTACAAGATCATATATGGCTTGGAAAGGGTGGATGCTGGGAATTTGTTTCCATTAGGCGGGGAGACTTAGAGGGAGGGAGTCAATTTAGAATGGAAATGAGGGGACATTTCTTCAGTCAGAGAGTGGTGGGCCTATGGAATTCATTGCCATGGTGCGCAGCGGAGGCCGGGACATTAAATGTCTTCAAGGCAGAGATTGATAAATTTTTGATCTCGCAAGGAATTAAGGGCTACGGGGTGAGTGCGAGTACAGAGTCATAGAGTTATAGAGATGTACAGAACGGAAACAGACCCTTCAGTAATTGAAATGCCCATCAGCCACAATTAAATGGCGGAGTGGACTCGATGGGCCGAATGGCCGTACTTCCACTCCTATGTCTTATGGTCTTATGTTGAAAGGTAGCTGGAAATTGCTATAGCTGCAGTTGTTCATTTCAAAGATGCATTGGTTCATGGCCAGTCCATGAGTAATCATATCAATGCCCCTTGCCAGAAGGTGAAGCAATATTGATAATGCAGCCACAGCAATGTAATTCTCCCATCAGCGATGTCACAAGGGGCCAAAGCTAGCTCCATTTCTTTCCACAGCAGCTCAGATGGATGCACAGTGATACTTGTGGAAAAGTTGGTGGTGTAATAATTTATCTGGAGAAATAAAAATGACAGATGCGCTCCTTTAAATCATGCAGGCTAATTGTCATCAAATTGCTCCTTCCATGTTTATCCTCTCAAATAAATCTGCAATGACAGTTCAGGTTATTTTGTTGCTCATCATAGAATAGTTACAACATAGAAGAAGGCCATTTAAACCATTATGTCTGTACTGGTTCTCTGCAATGTCAAGTCACACTGTTCCTTTGCTGGGTCAATATCATGACATTCTATCCCTCGGGGCATGATGGTTCAATGTACAGCACGTGGACTGAAACAGTTCAAGAAGGGTACCTAACGTTGTGCAACAAATGCTGGCCAGCCAGTGATGCCCATTCCCCACGACTGAAAAAAGTAAAAACATCTAGGGCTTACTTGGAGGCTAATTCTTTTGAATGTGAGCAGGAAAATCATTTTTGCAAAGTGGTGATAGCAGTTTGCTGGACCAAATGGAACATGGAACAGTACAGCACAGTACAGCCCCTTTTGCCCTGGATGTTGTGCCAACCTTTTATTCTACACTAGATCAAACTAACCTACATACCCGACATTGTACTATCATCCATGTGCCAATCCAAGAGTCGCTTAAATGTCCTTAATGTGTCAGACTCAGCTGGCAGTGCATTCCATGCACCCACCATTCTCTCGATAAAGAACGTTCCTCTGACATCTCCCCTAAACCTTCCTCCAGTCACCTTAAAATTATGCCCCCTCGTGATAGCTGGTTTCATTCTATCCTATAAACATTGCACAGGCTGAACCTTCAACTCTTTTTTTGTTGAGTTTGATAGAATCATTCAGCCTACTGAGTTTGCACTGACAAAAAACTACTCTAAATCTACACTAGTGCCACATTCCAACATAGCCTTGAATGTTATGACATTTCAAGTCCTCATTCAAGTACTTGTCAAATATTTTGAGGTTTCCTGCCTCAACTATCCTCCCAGACACTATTCCAGATTCCCTCTGGCTGCAAAACCTTTTCCTTAAACCTCCTGTAAATCTCCTGCCCTTCACCTTAAAACTCTGTCCCCTACATCTCAACATTATTGATCCTTCACCAAAGGGGAACAGCTGTTTACTATCCACCATACGCGTCATAATCTTATACATCTCAATCTAGTCCTTTCTCAGCCTCCTCTTCTCTGACTGGAGTTCAGACAAGTGAGGGGGATCTCATAGAGATTTATAAATTTTTAACAGGACTATACAGGGTAGATGCAGGGAGGCTGTCCCTGATAGTGGCTGCGTCCAGAACAAGGGGACACGGTCTGTGGATTTGGGGTGGACCATTTAGGAAGGAAATGAGGAGACATTTATTCATCTAAAGAATGGTGAGCCTGTGCAATTCATTACCACAACAAGTAGTTGACACCAAAACATTGAATGTATTCACGAGACAGCTAGATACAGCACTTGGGTCGAGTAGAATCAAAGTTTATGGGGTGAAAGCAGGGTTAGGCTATTGGGTTAGACAATCAGCCATGATTGTGATGAATGGTTGACCAGGCACAAAGGGCCAAATGGCCTCCTCCTGCTCCTAGCTTCCATTATTCTGTGTTTCTAATGAAACCAAACCATAAGACCACAAAATATAGGAGCAGAAATTAGGTCATTCAACCCATCAAGTCTGCTCTGCTATTCAGTCATGGCTGATAGGTTTTTCAGCCACATTTTCTCACTTTCTCCCCATAACCTTTGATACCCTTGACAATCAAGAACTTATTTATCTCTGTTTTAAATATACTCAATGACCTGGCCTCCACAGCCTTCTGTGGCAATGAATTCCACAAATTCACCACTCTTCAGATAAAGAAGATTCTCCTTATCTCCGTTCTAAAAGGTATTCCCTTTACTCTAAGGCTGTGCCCTCAGGTCCTTGTCTCTTCTGCCAATGGAAACATCTTTCCAAAGTCCACTATGTTCAGGCCATTCAGTATTCTGTATGTTTCATTCAGATTCCCCTCATCTTTCTAAACTCCATTGGGTATAGTCCCAGAACCCTCAAACATTCCTCATGTGTTAAGCCATTCATTCCTGGGATCATTCTTGTGAACCACCTCTGGACCTGCTCCAGAGCCAAAACATCCTTCCTGAGGTTTGGGTCCAAAATTGCTCACAATACTCTAAATGTGGTCTGACCAGAGCCTTATAAGGCATCAGAAGTACATCCCTGCTTTTATATTCTAGTCCTGTCAAGATGAATGACAACATTTATTTGCCTTCCTAACTACTGCTCAACCTCCAAGTTTACCTGAGGAGAATCCTGAACTAGGACTCCCAAGTTCCTTTGCACTTCAGATTTACAAATTTTTTTCTCCATTTAGAAAATAGTCCATGCCTCTGTTCTTCCTATCAAAGTGCATGACCTCACACATTTCATCTAACATTTCTTTGCCCACTCTCCTAACCTGTCTAAATCTTTCTCCAGCATCCCTGCCTCCTCAATAATACATGCCCCCCCCCCACCTATCTTTGTGCCATCTGCAAACTTAGCTTATCCAGCCTCTTCTCAAGCTAAACTGCTCCAACTTCTTGGTGAATCTCCTCTGTACTCCCTCCAGTGCAATCACATCCTTCCTCGAGTGTGGTGACCAGAACTGCACACACTACTCCAGCTGTGGCCAAACCAAAGTCCTGTGCAGATCCAACATAACCTCCCTGCTCTTGTAATGTATGCCATGACTGATAAAGGCAAGCGTCAAAAAGTGTGGTGCTGGAAAAGCACAGCAGGTCAGGCAGCATCTGAGGAGCAGGAGCGTCGACATTTTGGGCATAAGACCTTCATCAGGATAAAGGCAAGTGTCCCATATGCCAACTGAAGTACCCTATTAATCTGGCCTGCTGCCTTCAGGGATTTGTGGTGAAACATGCCAAGATTCTTCGGTTCCTCTGAGCTTCCTAGTGTCCTGGACAGTTACTCTCTGCGAGGCCTAGTGAGCTTTGTCTCCCCATTTTACCATCTGTACCTCGCTAACTATCCCTCCACCTCTATGGCATCCCTCTTGTCTGATTCAAGCTCCATTTTACTCACCACGTCCTTGGTACAGCTTGCTATTGCTAGGTTATCCTGGAATGGACTGGCATCCCTGGTGCCAGCAATACATTTAAAACACCATCGTGCACCTCTCAGATAAGCATTTCAGTCTGGAGCTGTCCTAAACCGTTTTAGACATTGGTCACTGATATGGCCACGAAGGGGAAATTGGCACCTTGCTTTGCTGGCAAGGACCTGGATCTCCTGCTGAATGGACAGAGGTGGGACATTCTGTTCTCTCAGGATCAGCAGAGGAGGCTACAACACCAGACCATGCAAGCCCAGTTCAACGTTACTACCTGGGCCAGTGCAGTCTCAGCTGTCTGAAGGGATGCCCTGCAATGTCGAAAGAAGATCAACGACATTGCCCACTCTGCCAGTGTGAGTGCCACTATCCAATACCTCACATCACTCACTCTATCTCTGCTATATATCCACATGCTCAACTACTCTTAGTATTGATTGCATCATTTTCTCCATCTCTCTCTCTCACCCATCCAAAGCCCTGGCACCACTAACCCTGCATACCTTTCACACTGCCTATTCTCCAACTGCACCAGGCGTAACAGCTATGCCACCCACTTTCTTCTCCCTTCATATCTGTCTCTCTTTTGTCCCAGGAGGAAAGCAGCTTCAATAGAGCAGATAGAATCAATGTGGGCATTGGCCTTTCTCACATTTGTTTCCTCAGCCTTCATGTGGAACAGACTCTAACTCTATCTGCCCCAAGTGGCTGATTGACTGAGTCCAAGCCCTGGACTGATATCAGAGACTGCCCTTGAGTTACTATGCCTGGACCCCATGACAGAAGGCTATTTGCCTTAATTTGACTGAGGACTGCTGCCAACCATGACAAGCTTCCCAACACTGACAATTGTGTTTGTGCCAATTGTCAGTTAGTTGTGTGAGCCCTGGTATTTGGATGAGGAGAAATGCTATGAGCATCCTAAGGGGTTCATTGTGAGTGAGTGCTAAGAGAGCAAGGGAACTGCTCGCAAATGCAGCATGGACCAGTTCATGAGCTGGGTAAGTGACCATTACAATGATAGTTGCCAATGCAGCCTGAGGTGCATAATTGAAGTGCAGAAGATTCGGACATGTGCCATAGAGGTCTTAGAGGCTGGTACATGATGGATTCTGATGTCTGTGATCTGTACCCATGGAGGGTGCCCTGATAATCTGTTGTGTGATGACCAACATGGAAGATTCTCACAGCCAGCAGCAAGCTGAAGTCAGGAGGTACCCACTCTGACTTTCATATCGAGAATTCTTGGCATCCAGTTTGCTCGTGGTGGTTGTTAAGATAGGAAGCAGTGTATTAATGAGTGTGCAATAAACAAAAACACAAAAGGCTGGGGTTCTGAACAAGAGTCATATCAGACTTGTAACATTAACACTGTTTTTCTCTTTATAGATACTGTCAGACCTGCTGAGTTTCTTTATGTTCTTATTTGAGATTTCCAGCATCTGCAGTGTTTTGCTTTTATGTGCAGTGAATAAGACCGTTAACAAACGATCTTGCTTTTGATAGTCACCTTGCCGCTGCCTAGAATCTCGGCTTGATGCCTGAAACTAGTTAAAAATTGCAGCGAGTTGTTCCTAAAGTTGATTCAGGCTGAATTTCTTGTGTGAGTACTTATCATAGCCCACAATGCTCAGGCTCCTATAAAATTCTATACTGACTTTGGTAAGAGCACTGCTCAGGGTCACAGGAAGGTTATCAGACCATCAGTGAATAGATTAAGAGGAGAAATGACTAAACTTGTCATCTCAAGGGCCTTTAGGGAAGGGCAATGAATGCTGACCTTGCAAATGATGCTCAGATTCCATGAATGAATATAAAATGCTTGCATCATAGTTAGCTTACGGTGAATGGATTGAGTGCATTTTTCAGGTGACATTTTGTGAGGAGGTTTTGAGATAGATGGAGTTTTTATTCTTTGCTGGTTAGGTAACATTGAGCAACCTTGCAAGTCGAAGATCCACTTCTTTGTATAGAGTGCGAGAGAAGTGTGGAATTCTTTCTCGAATTCGTAATTACACTCTCTACCAATGATTTCAAATCTGTGAGTGATAGATTTTTGATACATAAAGGCATAATAGGTTATGGATCCAAGACAGGCTGGGTTCAGTTAGCTAACAGAGCAGTGAACAACTATAAACTCACTGCATAGGGAAACAGGTTTCAGAGGAGTTGAATGTTCAATTCTTGTCACTACATTCCTGTGCAAAGATAAAATTCAACTTTCTACCAGTTGACTCAGACCAAGTTATGTATTTTCACACAGGACACTGTTTGTTTGGATTTTCTTTTTAGTTTTGAAAGTGATCAATTTTATCAGAAAAAAATCTAGAGCAGAAGCTAAATTGTACTGGAGAACACTTACTAGGACTTCTTTGATTGGCTAAATCATTCATCAAAGGTAAGGGCTTTGATTCTGCCAAAAATAAACCTGGCAGGTGTGATTCAGAGGACCAGCTAGAGAGTGAATTTCATGCCATGAATCAGCCAATTAGAATAATTATAACAAAAGGTGTAGCATGACTGAGCTCAGAGGAACAGTTGTCAAGTCAGCAGCCCAGTATAATAGCTAATAAATTATCAAGCTGGTCAACAGTGCAGTGGAAAATCATGATGTTGGATCTGTAAGTTTTATAATTACAAGTGATGCTAAAGATGTTTGAAATATAACAAGACTTTTACTGCACTTCGATATAATTTGAGTGAAAGTGATGGAAAAATTTATGCATTCATTGATTGTCTTTTGTTTCAATTATAGGTATTACTCTGTCTTGTATCCTTTAGAGAGGAAGATCTCGGAGACAAAATCCCGGGATTTGGTGATCTACATCTGGATTCATGCCATTTTGGCAAGCATTCCAGTTTTTGCAGTGACCAATGTCTCAGACATCTATGCCATGTCTACATGCAGTAGTTCATGGAGCTATTCCTTTGGGCACCTGGCTTATGTAATTGTGTATAACATCACCACAGTGATCCTGCCCATTGCTGTGGTGTTCTTGTTTATGATTCTGATCCGGAGAGCTCTCAGTGCCAGTCAGAAGAAGAAAGTAATCATTGCTGCATTACGAACTCCGCAAAACACAATTTCTATTCCATACGTTTCCCAGCGGGAAGCTGAACTGCATGCCATGCTTCTCTCGATGGTGCTGATCTTCATTGTTTGCAGTGTTCCTTATGTGGTTTTTGTGATTTATCGAACCATTCTCAACATTGCTGACATCTCTGTCTTTTTGATGCTGACCGCAGTCTGGCTGCCGAAGGTCTCCCTGCTGACTAACCCGTTGCTCTTTCTGACGGTGAACAAGTCTGTTCGGAAATGTTTAGTAGGCACTGTGGTTCAGCTCCATCGCAGGTACAGTAGACGCAACATTGTCAACTCTGGTGGCCTCACGGACGCTACTCTTGAACCTGGCGTCCGTTCAGGTAGTCAGTTGCTGGAAATGTTCCACATTGGACAGCAGCAGATCTTCAAACCCTCTGAGGAGGATGACGAAAACGAGATTAAGTCACTTGGGTCGGCAGACTGCCGGCAGAAAGACATAGCCACCTCTGTTGAACAGACTGTAGTGGAAAAATTTACTGCACACACCAGTGACTCCCCTACAGCAGCTGGAGCGGCAGCTGCACCACCTCTAGATTCAGATGTAATCTCCGACAAGTATGCATTGCAGTTCGGCTTTGGCCCATTCGAGCTGCCCCCGCAATGGCTTTCGGAGACACGGAACAGCAAGAAAAGACTGTTGCCTCCCTTGGGCAACACACCGGAGGAACTGATTCAAACGACTGAAAAGCAACCAAAGTTTAGAACAGAATGGAAAATAAGTCGAAATAATAAAGTTAGCATTTTTCCGAAAGTGGACACTTAGTCCTTCGAATAAATCCAGCTGGCGTTCTGGAAACTAACTGCCCTGGAACACCACAGCACAGAGTGTCATTGTAATGTGTTGTGTGTCAAAGTAATTATATATAAAGAAAAGAACAAGCTTCATACCAGGTATTTCTTTCGATAGAAAGCAACATTCTTGAGCATTCTTATTAGAAGGATTTGTTTCTAAGGTTGTTGTTCATCTTCAGCTGAAGAATTCTCTTCACCATACCTTCAAAATTGTGCATATGTTTCATATTTTGATATGAAAGAATAAGTGGATAGTACTTTGGTTTAAACTGTAACACTTCAAAAGTGAATGAACTTCCAAGTGTTTGAAAAATGTTTATTTTCATACACAATTTATAGAGGATTGCTTAACCTTTTTTTTAAACTGGTGTTTAGTTTGTTGTGACAATGTGGGAGAATCAGCAATTTTTTTGGATTCTCTGGAATATTTTAACGTGCATCTTATTTGAGCTCCTTCCTGCGAACCATCATCATATCATCATTAACATGCCCGTAACGACACAGAGACTCAATTTGTAATCATTTAAAGTAGAATTTAAAAGTTCATGTGAGGGCAGTATTTGTGGTTCTCTCACCATTCAAAGCTTTGCAGCAGTTTTTAAAATTTATCTCCTGAATGTGGGTATCTGTGGCATTTATTACCCATTTCCCATTGCCCTGCAAAGATGGTGGAGGCCATTCTTCTTGAGTGGGTTGTTGCAAGCTAGTGACACCAGAGGACAGTTCAGAATCAGTGGCACGGGTGTAGGGATGAAGTCACACATAGGTCTGACTAGGATGGAAGTTTTCCTGCCCCAAAGACATTACTGAACCTATTAGGATTTTTGTGACAATCCAACAGCTTCAGGGTCACTTTTATTGAGGCAGCTGTTTTATTTCTAGCTTTATTTGTAACTGAACTCAAATTTTCAAATTGCCAGGCTGATATTTGAACCCACACCAGTTGCATTATTACTCCCGGCTCTGGAGTACTAGTCCAGTAGCATAACCAACACAGTACTTTACCCAGTTATAGGGTCGTCGGAAAAGCACAGGAAAGTCCATTCATCCGAAGAAGCCCATGTTCGCTGTTTACAGAGTAATCTGATCTGGTCAGTATCATTCCCTTGCACTGTCCACACAGTCATGCAAATACATTTTCTTCAAGTTCCTGCCAACTTTCTTTATCCTCAAATTGTAGTTTTTTTTGATGCATTGCAAAGCCATCACCTTTCTATTTTGAGGCACCATTTCTGACAGACCAACTTGACCATAAATTGATCTGTAAAGTGACATGTCTATCTGGTATGTGACCTCTAACGTAACCAAAAGAGAGTGCAGATTGAACTGTATTGAGCAGCTGAATTATTTCAATCATTTTTCAATACTATTAATATTACAGTGTTATGTTTTATGAAAGAAACTTAAGTTTTTCATTAATCTAGTTACTGTATTGCATCTTTGGTATAAAAATTTCCACAATGTCATTGTCATGATGTTATGTGGTCAGTATTTTTACGATAAAATAATGTGAAACAAATAGTTGTGCTCTACATTTCAAGTTGTTAATAGTTTATAATGTAACAATATTTTTATCCTTTTTTATTGGCCTGAAACAGTTGACTGGCAGAGATATTAGCCAGCTTTTAAGCAGCATGAACGTGTTTGTTTATTACCTTCTGTGTATTTGCAATTCGCATTACTGGAACAGCCACATATAACTCCATGTCCTTGCCATAAACCTCATGGATGTGGTATTAAAAGAAGTTATTGTCCTGATGTTGCATCTTTGCAAGGCACACTTCGAAGATGAATCAATGTATATTGTTTTACGTTAAAACCATTGTATAGTTTGATTTTTAGAGTGATATCAGAATTGTGGGCATAATATTGTGTCACTTCCTTTGATAACATATCTATTTATATAAACATACATTTAAATTAGTACACTTCACATATTATAAAACACATACCTTATTGTTATTGGAAACATTCAACTCTTCTGGAGAATTTCCCAGATCTTCCTAGGAGTGCAATGTCGCTGAATTTGTGTCAGGGAAAGGTGAAACATTCGGGGATATCCCAAAGCACAATTTTAAATTGACTGACAATAGACTGTTCCGTAAGAATTTTTTATTAACTTTAATGCAATGCCACTCTCTGTGTTCCAGATTATTCTTCAAATATTCCTTGTGTGACAGTTCAGTACAACACATTGGATTTAATATAAGCATTCATGGCAAGAGCATCCCACCTTTGTTCCATTTATTTAATATTGTGTGCTTAGGTAGAACTATGTTTATTTGTGTTTGAAAATGTAGATCTGTCTAAAGAGATTTGATTTCTGTTTATGCTGTTGCAAAGTGCTTTTGTTTGATTCTTATCCAATATGCAGCAAGAGACAAGCAATTCAAAGATCAGTATTACCAAAAACAGTTTCAAGTATCTGAAGCCAAGGCAAATATTAATGTGAGTTTATAGGAGATAAAAGTTTTCTTTCAAAATGGAACCCTTTCAAACAAATTAGTTGATTGTGACTATCACAGCAACACTAGGGAGGTGAGGAAATGGGGGACTTGCTTGTTTCCATTAATGGTGCTTCTATAAATGTAAATTGTCAGCACTTTCACTTCTTCCAGGACCGGTCTCTTTGCTTTAATTGGGAACCATTGGTCTTGGGTAAATTGTCAGGAAGGTTTTTCCAAGTATGGCACATCTTCTACAATGGTGAAATGGCACTGGAAATAAATTACAAGGCAGGAAGAAAGAAGAATTTCAAAGGCACAAAGTGGAGGAGGTGATTTAAGGGAGAGAACTTGGTCTCTGATCCATCATAAAACAAAGCATTTCATGACAAGAATCATAGAATCCCTACAGTATGGAAACAGGCCCTTCAGCCCAACAAGTCCACATTGACCCTCCAAAGAGTAACCCATCTCCGTACACTATATTTATCCCTGACTAATGCAGCTAACCTACATACCCCTGAATACTATGGGCAATTTAGCATGGCCAATTCATCTAACTTGCACATCCTTGAGCTGTGGGAGGAAACCCACACAGACAGTTGCCTGAGGCTGGAATTGAACCTGGCTCCCTGGTGTTATGAGGTAGCAATGCTAACCATTGAGCTACTGTGCCACCCTACAGTACCAACTCTGTTGGGCCTCGAACCTGAAACCTTTGAATCCTTTCAAACCACTAGAAGTCCAACTGTGGATGCTGGAGATCTGAAGCCAAAACAGAAATTGGTGGAGAAACTAGGGAGGTGGGCAGAAAGCAGAGTTGACCTCTTGAGTCCAGTGACTCTTCATCAGAAATTGTGGCAAGTTGTCAAGTTTAAGTTCACATCTGATAAGATTCATGTTTAAATTCCAGTTCACGTTCATATCTGTGCGTGTTTTAAAGAAGTTTCATTTATTAGTAAGTCAGTATTTCACTGGAGTTTGTTTTTGCTAGAGAAAACACTGATTATGTTTAGTTGCCATTGGAAAAGATTAGATTGATGGGCAAGATTCTTTTCGGAAATTGTTTCATTGCAACTCTGTAAAGTGAGTTGGCCAGGATTTTCAATCTTGGTTTAACGTCCTTAATCCGCACATTATGTTTCAGACATACCTACCCAGTACATGACTAATTAATGGCAGGGATGGGCTCATTGTCGTGTGGATTGATTCTGGAGGGACAGCTTTTCCATGGGAGGACCACTGACCACAATCGTGACCCAGAAACTGCCTTGGCTCATGGAGTGAGCTGGCAAGGAGGGGAAGTTAGCACGAGCTGTGTGTCCCTTGCATGATTGCTGCAGCCCCTAATACCCTACCATGAAGCTTTCAGACAGTCCAGGAATGGTCCTGCAATTATCAATCATTCCTAGTTCGTTTGAAAATGGCTCGGAGTTGGGCTGGTGTGGTGAACCAGAACATAGCCTAGTCATGTTAAACTTCTGAAGAAGGGCTTATGCCCGAAACGTCGATTCTCCTGTTCCCTGGATGCTGCCTGACCTGCTGCGCTTTTCCAGCAACACATTTTCAGCTCTGATCTCCAGCATCTGCAGACCTCACTTTCTCCCCATGTTAAACTCCATGCCTGCCCAATGGCAGTCTGCATCCCAGAACTAACTCAAACATCTGCCCCAATGTTACACATGAGTCTGTCTTGAGAGACCACTGAGCATCCTGGATATACAGGGTAAAATTTCTTTTTACCAAGCTTGTACAAACAAATTTCTTGTCTCATTTGATTTGCCCTAATAGAAAGGCCCACTGAGTCTTGAATTTTGCTCCAAGGCAGATCTTGAATGTAGTCAGCTCTGCCAACCACAGATATGGATTCTAAATGCCCATAGGTATGACTAATGTTGGGGCAGGCTGATTAGACTGAAAAGATTTGCCTAAGTCTCCAGACTATCACAATGGTGCATTCTGTTTTGACAACTGGAGGAAACTTTATTCCATTGATGTCTTTATAAGAACTTATAATAGGCTGTTCTTTTTGTTATTTTGTTTCATTAGAAACCCTACAGTGTAGAAACATGCCATTCAGCCCATCAAATCCACACCTACCCTCTGAAGAGCATCCCACCCAAACTGATCCCACTACCCTATCGCCGTAACCTTGCATTTTCCATGGCTAACACACCTAACACACATCCCTAGATACTACAGGGCAATTTGGGCACAGCCAATCGATGTAACCTGCATATCTTTATAAAAAGCACATTTTTATGGCATTGTATGAACAGCTAGAATTGTTGATTTTTTTTACTCTCGAGCAGTTCCATATGCTATTGTTACATTGTCTTGTTATATGGTATTTACTGGGTGGATAGGTACAGAGGGCCATACGGAATTGGCATGGAGCTATAAAGGGCATGAATTGGCTTTGAGTTAAAATGGAAGACATGGGTAAGAATATTTGACCTTACCTTTCAAAATGTTCCCACAGATTACGGAGTAATTGGTCAAGATTCTATGAAAGTTTTGTGGGCTAGAAGATACTGATCCTCACAATGGGGCGAGGCCAGGCTGAGAATACAGGTGGCTCTCCTAAAATGCGTAGGTTGCATCTTGTGCAAACATGGGTTATAGAAAAATCGCTCATTAGAAACAGCGCTTAAAGTGTTGGCAATGTAATTGCGTTACAGCCAACATGTCTTAAAAGTTCACGTTTTAGAAAGTGTCCCCAATCCGTCAATTGTATCACAGTGATTTCGCGCTAACGAAACATGCGTTATAGTAGAACAACCTGTCCAGGAATCCTACATGGTTATAAAATACCAGTGTGAAAACTGGGAGCACTAGAAACGGAGGCAGGAACCCCAGAATTGGGTCTTGCCTGCCATTTTTAAATGGCTGTGGTGTCATTGCGACTCTGTGAAAATCTAGGCCACAGTATTGGTGATAACATTTATTATCAGTGATCTACTTACTGAAACAGGTTATTGTCAGCTATCTAAAAAAAGTGCCACACTGGACTAGACAGGTAAAGGTTTTTGCAACCTGAAGCTGCAACTAATCAGATATCTGCAAGATGTATTTAGGAGAAATTCGAGAACGAGATACTTATGACTTGTTCACACAGATTACGGAGTAATTGGTCAAGATTCTGTATTCCCAGTGTGGATCGTCTCATTCATATGATGCACATACGATCAAGTATTTCATATGTTTATGAACACATTGACTTGCATTTTGTAAATAAAGTACTTTTAAGAACAATGGATATGTTGCTGTGCTAAATAAAAATCTTTTCATTTAAATTCTATTTAAACCATTGAAGTTTATACTGAAGGAACTTCTATTTTGGTTTTGCTGCACTTTGGTATTTTTTACTTGTATATCTCTGATCAGGTTATGTTCCTGTACGGTTGAATTTCAAAGAAGTCAATTCTGATTAAAGATTTATTCTATGTGTTTTCCCATAGCAAAAAAAAAATCCCACATTTGTTAATTTAAAAGAAATCTTCAGTAGGATCAGGTGAAATCAGTGTTTGTTACCCGCCCCTTGGCTCTATAGTCCATTCATCAGCCTAATGGACAATTGGTTTCATTTCAAAGAATATTAAAATTTAAATAAAGCCCTAGTTCATTTTGATGGGAAACTACTACGGATTCAGATGTTTTCGCATCCTCAGATTTCCTGTACCTCAGTCTTAACTCCAGAAATTCTCCCCTGAGAATCCTTCCTGAGTAGTCAAGACTATTTGGAATTGGAAACAAAATCTGTAGAAATAAAATAGTTAATTATTACCTGTGACAGTAGAGGCTGTCATTCTTTACTTGAAACATTTGTTTACTTTTATTTCTATCACTCAACATTGGTTTGTCCTTTTCAGCAGTGTATCCAGCAATTTTCCTGCTTTATCTGGATCTTCTCTTTTGTTCCACCTAACCCTCCGCCGCGTTTTCAACACATAAAATCCATCACACTTCACCGTATTTTTGGTTCCAAAGAATCATTTTGGAATGATTCCAAGAATCAAAAGGTTAACTGTCTCTCTTTCACAGATGCTGCCAGACTGATTGTGTTTCTCCAGCATTTTCCCCATTTGTTTCAGATTTTCAGCATTTGCAGTATTTTGCTTTTACTCATCCAACCTGTCATGTTTACTTGCTCTGAACAATCAGCGAGTGGACATATTGATGTATGGCATTGCATGACTTCAATGTTACACAGCATATGGCAGAAACTTACGTGGCAATCACTCTGCATGTGGTGTAACTAAATGACCATACCTAGACGTCTAAAAGAGTAGTCCTTAGTACAGTGAAGGGCGACAATTGTCAGTCATGAAGAAGGGCTTATACCCGAAACGTCGATTCTCCTGCTCCTTGGATGCTGCCTGACCTGCTGTGCTTTTCCAGCAACACATTTTTCAGTCATTAATGGGTGTCTATTTGGTATCCACAGTACTTTGATTTTACTTTCCCATATTATTGCCATGATTAAAGGATTTTGACTTGGCACAATGCCAGATCCCTCTTTCCATTATGTGTATAATGGCTAAGACAAGCCTAAAGATGTTTCATTAACTTTTGCTGTCCCTTTTGACTTGGTCATCATTTTCAATCCTTTCTTGAAATCTTGAGTTCTATTTCATTTAATGGAGATTGCTCGGGTGAAAAATATCTTTAGATCCACTTCTTTAATCAGACACTCTTAATCGAGTAGCTTTTTTTCAGATAGAACTCAAAGCCATTTCAACATCATATAATACAGAATCTCCAAGGACTTATTAAAATTAAAAATGAACTGAATGGAAATTCAGCTGAATGAAAGCTCTGGATTTTACTTCTATTATAAAGAAAAGAAAATCATATGCATTTGAATTTTTAAAAATCTCTTCTTATTTCATAAAATTTCCCAAGTGTGATTATAATTACTGAATAGTGCCTGTGTTTTTTAATGTATTATCAACTGATTGTGATCATTTTCAATGCGATACTGAAGTTATCAGGGTTATTTTAATCTGAAAACATTTAATAGAAGTAATTTTTGTTTTTTAAACTAGTACCTCAATGTTATTTATTAAAATACTATAGCCATCCCACCATTTATTAGGTGCACAAGGGGTGCCTATGAATTCAATATGCCAGTGGCATGCAGTCTGTCATTCTGTACTCCATGCTAAATTAAATCAGGCTGCTTCTTAGTTGTGCATCTGAAGCTTGTTAAATAATGACTAAAGTATTTAAATAAGGTTTTATGGGTTATTGTACAACTCTTTTCTGACATTGGACACCTCAAGATCTTATGTGCAATCTGGTAAACTCATCCAACAACAATTTGTGGTGCTAATGGAAGGAAGGAGTCTTCTGCAGCACTATTTAAAAGGCTAATCCACTCAATACACTTAAATTGCTGGATTATTCTTTTAGATTGCGTAGGCGCTAGGAAGGTGATAGGTAGATGAAGGTGTGGGGTGGTGGTGATAGGTCAGAGTGAAGGGTGGAGCAGATAGGTGGGAAGAAAGACAGACAGGAGGTTAGCTTTTCAACATTTCGTTTATTTTCTAATATATGAAAAAATTTTGAAGGTGCACGTTTGTTTGCATAGATTTTCATGGAGTATTTGATTGACTGGACCAACTCATGCTTCGTTTGAACCTTCCACTATCGTTACTCATCCAACTCTATGACACTATAACTTGGTAAACACAGCTCTGTCTCTAATCCCTTTTCTCTCATATGCTTACTTATGTTCTCCTTAAATGCAATTTAATTACTCCTTGTGATGGTGAGTCCTGCATTCTCACCAATCTCTGACAATAGAGGTTTCTTCTGATTTTTAATATTTGGTTTCTTTGTGTCTATCAATAGTCTCTAATTTTATTTTTTCCCCACAAGTAGGGAAGGCATCAGTGCAGGTGGATAAGGTGTTAAGAAGACATTTGACAAACCTACCTTTATTAGTCAAGGCATTGAATACAAGCACAGGAGCTTGTATAAGACATTTGTTACACCAGTTCTGGTTGCCACACTATAGGAAAGATGTAATTGCACTTGAGAAAATTCACCAGGATTTGCCAAGCGCTGGGCTTTTCAGCTATGAAAAGATATTAGATAGGTTGGGGTCAAAATCTTTACAGCAAAAGATGCTGAACAGGGATTTGATTGAGGTATACAAAATTATGAGGGGGGGTGGAGAGAGGTGGATAGGAAGAAACCTTTTCCCAAAGCAGAAGGGGCAGTAATCAGACAGTTAAGGTTAAAGAGTATGTGGTTTGGAAGGGAATTAGGAAGGATTTCTTTCACCCACATGATGGTGGACTTTTGGAATTTACTGCCTGAGAGGGTGGTGGAGGTGGGAGCTATCACAACATTTAAGAAATATATGGATAAATATTTGAAGTACCATCGCATAAAAGGCTGTGGACCAAGTGTTGGAAAATTGTACTAGACAGTGTTTGATGCACATGACAGGCCAGAGGGCCTCTTTCTGTCCTATAAAAGTGTATGATTCTAAGCAGAAGTATTTCCTGTCGCTACCTTGTCAAAATATTCCATAATTTTAAATTTACATTTGAAGTTAATTCTCTGCCCTTCTGTTTTGAGAAAATAGTGATGCAATCTGTACTCACCAGTTCCTCTATTTCTAAACGCAGCGGTTGTATAAAAAGAGACATTTGATGCATTTACATTCAGCTAATTGTCTCAGTTACCTGAAAGAAAAGTCAGTTTCGTTTCTGTAAAGCAGCCCACTCCATTGCTACCACATCCGTCACTTACAAATTCACTCTGTCCGCTGTGGCAGCAGTGTATCATCTGCAAGTTATGCACAGCGAGTTATCATCTTCAAAACTGGCAACCTCTAGAATGTAGCTTGACAAGGGTAATAGATGCTTGGAAGTGCCACCACCTGCAAGTTCCTGGCGGCACCAAACTCCAGGTATCACTATGTCTTCACTTGAAAATCTTCAAACTCCTTTCTAATGTGATGATGCTGCTCCATTGACAAGGTTAGGTTGTCCTTTTTTTTTAATCAGAGGAGTCATAAACATATCGCTTCCAATGTGTCTGGTTTGGATGCGTTTTAGGGCCAATTTGATTATAGCTAATAGAAACTGCCTCAGGGAAAAGGTGTTCAAGTTAAAAAAATTCTTGTACAATGAAAGCGGGGGTGGTCAGTTCTCCCAACTCAGCTTTTTGTTTTGGTTTTAGCAGTCTTGCTGTTCAGAGCTGCTGGTCAGTTTAAGCTCGGGGAATAAAAAGAAACAGCTTCCTGGAAGAAGGTGTTTCATGCTGAATCTCTCTGCCATCTCTCTCTCTCCTGTAGGACTCTGTATTTGATTTTACCCTTTTTGCCAAGGGGTGTTTATGGGAATTGTTGCAGGACTTTGAAATAGCTTGTTTAAGTTGGAATAGTCTGTTGGATTTTCAGATTGTGTTCAGATTCTATATTCTGTTCTCTTCTGTTTGTGTTCTATTCAGTAATCCTGCAAATAACTTCTGTTTTGTTTAGAACTAAGTAATTGGGCAAGCTGCATCACTCCTTGGAATATCTTCTCTACACCTGCCGAAAACAACTAGCAAAGTCAGAGTCTGGGCTACTTCCTTGAAATGTTTTGAGGGAGTCTGGTCTGGTCCGAAATATTAATAGCACTGTATACCTACAGCAGATGCATTGCAGCTCATCAAGAAGGCAACTCACCAACACCTTCTCAAGGCCAACTACATTTGGGCAACAAAAACGAACTTTGCCAGCAATGCCCACATCCCATGAAATAACAAAATAACGAATCATATTGGCTAAATAGTATATATGTTTTAATTATATCCTGATTACAGCACTGAAAATGTAATCGATTCTATTTTGTAAAAGATGAAGTTAACAGTTACATCATAATGCAGAATGAATTTGGCCAATTTGAATTCCTAGTGTGATGTTGAAATTTCAGGACAGTCGGAATGGTTAGGAAGGCATTTCTTTCCATTAGTAGAGGAGTCAACACCAGGAGGCATAGATTTAGAGTAAAATATGGACTAAGTAGACTGTTGATGAGAATCTTTTTCACTGAGGATGGTGAGAGTCTGGAACTCACTGCGTAAAAGAGTGCTTGCATTGGAAACACACGTGCATTTAAGACGCGATTCAATATTCATTTGTATTACACAGCTTCCTGGGCTATGGGCCTAGAGATAGAAAATGGGAATAAAGTAGTCAGACCTTTGCTAACCAGCATTGTCAGGTTGGACTGAATTGTTTCCTTCTGTGCTACAAGGGTCTATAAATCTATATGCAGACCAAAAGCAAATTGATGTTGCTGGTGATTCTCGAAGCTGGAAGATAACTCTGATGCAGTGAAAATGGGTGGCACAGTGGCTTTGCTGCCTCATAGCACCAGGGACCCAGGTTTGGATTCCAACTTTGAGTGGCAATGTGTATCGAGTTTGCATGTTTTCCCAACTTCTTCGTTGGTTTCCACCGGACGCTCAGGTTTCCTCTCACAGTTCAAAGATGTATATGTTAGGTGGATTGGCCATGTTAAATTAAACAAAGTTAAAAATCACACAACACCAGGTTATAGTCCAACAGGTTTACTTGGAAGCACTACCTTTCGGAGCACTGCTTCTGTTGGACTATAACTTAGTGTTGTGTGATTTTTAACTTTGTACACCCCAGTCCAACACTGGCATCACCAAATCAAAATTATCTGTAGTTCGGGGGAGCAGGCTAGGTGGATTGCCATAGTAAATGTGGGTTTACGGGAATAGGGTGAGGGTCTGGGTGAGATGCTCTTTGGAGGGTTTGTGCAGACTAGATGGGCTGCATGACCTCTCTGCTATGTCGGGACTCTATAAAAATCTGCTCTGCGAATTCCCATCCCTGAGAAAACATGTAGGTCAAAGATCATCTCCGTAATCTTTCTCTGATTTGGCAACTACCTCATGCTCTGTAAAAGCAGTTGTAACATCTTGGGTTTGCAGCTTGAGTATTCAAGATAAGCTCTGCTTACCAACAAACCATTCTGCTTTCATCACATTGTGACACATACGTCAGTAGTCTTCCTGTATGTGTAAATCTGTAGATTTTAAAAATAAAGCGAACAGTCTTTTCTGACATTGCTTTCTGGTTAGAGTTTGAGATTGGATAAATTGATGAGAGGAACAAATTTTCAGCATGTCCAGGATCTGTGTTGGGCCTGAATTACAGGATGTCAGCTTTTACTATTAATAAGAGTAACTAGTAAAGGAACAATGATGTCTCACTCAGAGGAATAACATAGCTGGCACTGAATGGAGTAGCATCTCATTGCCAGATTTCTCTTGTATTTTACTTTGCTTTTTTGAAAGGATTGATTTCTTAATTATTACCAAAGGGGGCATTCTCAATGTGAAATCTGCACCCAGTCTTATATTAATCAGTAGTCTGCATGCAAGTATATTTATGCAAGTTTCACTAGTTGACAGGTATTAGGGGCAAGAATTATTGGTTTTTTGCCCATGGTAATTAAGGTCAAATGTAAGACCTGCATAAGTGTCCTGCTGAAAGTTCATCAGTGACACCAAGTAGAACCTGGAATCCTCTAGCTGAAAGTAAAACATACTCACAGTGGTGCATTTATATGTCAGGAACAGCACACATTAAGTTTTAATGCATTGGAAGTCATTGGATCAAATATTCTGGAACAGTTCTTGTGATTTAGAGGATAGCTAATTTAACCCCTCGATTTAAAGAAAAGGTGGTAAAGAGGAAACAGGAATTATAAACTGGTTGTCTTGAAATTGATAATGAGGAAAAGACTAGAATCCATTATACATTATTTAATAAGTTGGCAAACAGTGACAAGATTAAACAGAGCCAGCATTTATGAAATTTATGAATTTATGAAAGGGAAATCATGCTTGACAAATATAGTGGAATGTTTTGAGGATGTAACTAATAGCATTGATAAGGGGGAGCCAGTGGAATGGTTTACTTGGACTTCCCAGAGGTTTTCAATAAGATTTCCCGTAAGAGATTAACATATAAAACTAAAGCATATGGGATTGTGGGTAGTGTGCAGACATTGATAGAGAACTGTTTGATTAGATTAGATTACTTACAGTGTGGAAACAGGCCCTTCGGCCCAACAAGTCCACACCGACCCGCCGAAGCGCACCCACCCAGACCCATTCCCCTACATTTACCCCTGCACCTAACACTACAGGCAATTTAGCGTGGCCAATTCACCTGACCTGCACATTTTTGGAGTGTGGGAGGAAACCGGAGCACCCGGAGGAAACCCACGCAGACACGGGGAGAATGTGCAAACTCCACACAGTCGGTCGCCTGAGGCGGGAATTGAACCCGGATCTCTAGCGCTGTGAGGCAGCAGTGCTAACCACTGTGCCACCGTGCCGCCCACGTTTGGCAGACAGAAAATAGAGGAGGAATAAATGTATCTTTTTCCAACTGGCAGCACGTGACTGGTGGGGTACCACAAGGATCAGTGCTTAGATCTCAGTTATTCATAATATTTATCAATGATTTGTATGAGAGAATGAAATATAATGTCTCCAGATTTACAGATAACACAAAGCTGTGGGGAGGGTGAACTGCGAGGATGCAGAGATGCTTCAGTGTGATTTGGATAACTTGAGTGAATGGGCAAATGAATGGCAGATGAAGTATGTAATAATAAATATAGGTTATCTCCTTTGATTGCAAATATAGGAAGGCAGATTATTATTTGAATGGCGATGGATTGGGAAGGGAGAGTAGCAATTAGACATGGATACCTTTGTACAGTACTTGCTAAAAGTAATGGAATATTGCATGCAATTCTAGTCACCTTCCTATCGGAAAAATGTTGTGAAATTTGAGCTTCAGGGAGAGGCTGAACAGGCTGAGGCTGTTTTCCCTGGAGCGTCGGAGGCTGAGGGATGACCGTATAGAGGTTTACAAAATTATGAGGGGCATGGATAGGATAAATAGACAAAGCCTTTTCCCTGAGATTGGGGAGTCTAGAACTAGAGGGCATAGGTTTAGGGTGAGAGGGGAAAGATATAAAAGAGACCTAAGGGGCAATGTTTTCACGCAGAGGGTGGTACGTGTGGGAATGAGCTGCCAGAGGATATGGTGGAGGCTAGTACAATTGCAACATTTAAGAGGCATTTGGATGGGTTTATGAATAGGAAGGGTTTGGAGGGATATAGGCCGGGTGCTGGCAGGTGGGACTAGATTGGGTTGGGATATCTGGTCGGCATGGACAGGTTGGACTGAAGTGTCTGTTTCCATGCTGTACATCTCTATGACTCTATGACTATGTACAGCAGACAGCAAAAAAGGCAAATGGCATGTTGGCCTTCATATTGAAAGGATTTGAGTACAGGAGCAGGGGATTCTTGTGGCAAGTATACAGGGCCTTGATGAGACCACATCTGGAGTATTGTGAGTTTTGGTCTGCTTTTCTGAGAATGGATATTCTAGCGATGGAGGGAGAACAGCTACTGATGTACGAAGAAAGATTGGATCATTTAGGACTACAATCACCAAGGTTAGAAGAATGGGGAAGGATCTCATAGAAACTGATAAAATTCTAATAGGACTAAACACAAGAGGATGTTCCCAATGACTGGGGAGTTCAAAACCAGAGATCACCATCTAATGATACAGGTTGGACCACTTACAGGCCCTTTGGCACAAGTCCACACTGACCCACCACCCACACACATTCCCCTACACTAACACTGCGGGCAATTTAGCATGGCCAATTCACCTAACCTGCGCATTTTTGGACTGTGAGAGGAAACCCACGCAGAGAATATGCAAACTCCACACAGTCAGTTGCCTGAGGCGGGAATTGAACCCGGGTCCCTGGCACTGTGAGGCAGTAGTGCTAACCACTGTGCCACCGTGCCGCCCACTTAGAACTGAGATGAAAAGATTTTTCTTCACCTGGAAAGTGTTGAACCTGTAGAATCCTCTGCTACAGAAAGTAGTTGAGGCCAAAACATTGAATGTTTTCAAGAATGAGTTAGATATAATTCTTGGGATTAAAGAGATGGGGAGAAAGCGGGAACAGGGTATTGAGTTGAATTATCAGCAATAATCATAGAGGATGGCAGAGCAGTCTCAAAGGGCCAAACGGCCTATTCCTCCTATTTTCTATGTTGTTACAACATTTTACAATGATACGGCAGCTCATTCATCTGGTGACAATGGTATCAAGGACAATGGTCCTATGTACCTATTCCACTTTCTGAGGGTAGCATCAGATCTTCAGCTGTGACTTCTTTTTGTGGAGGGTGTTTACAACCACTGGACATTGCTGCTGGTTCTGGGTTTGCTGGTGCTTTTGTTCCTCCTCAATTTGTTTGCCCTTTGTTGCATCATTGCCGCAGCGATGTTAACACCGAGAATGATTGGAACCACTGGTCATTGTTATAATTTAGGGGTAGCACTGGTAGAGACTCAACAAGATTGGGATTTAATTGTTCCAGGAGAGGCACACCAAATAAGCCCTTTTCGAGCCTTTAGCCTGTTAAAACTTTGCACCATGTTAATGCCTACTGTGGTTGGATCCATTGGTCATAGTTTGAATGAATCTGTGTGGAAGAAAGCAGAAGAAGAACAGGTCCTTTAGAGTCAGCATTTGTGGCACACACAAGTGACAATTGTCCTTGATACAGTACAACATAGTAGACTTTGGTCACAACAGCTATGGTATGCCTGTACTTGGAATTTATTCTAATGTACGCAGCACAAATCATGTCATATGCATACAGTAAGAGATTGCAAGTGTGGTAGTTTTACAATGTCCCTAATGATTTCATAAACCTCTATAAGGTCACCCTTGAAGCTCCTGTGCTCTATAGAAAAAAAGTCCGAGCCTCTCCTTATAACTCAAACCTTCCAGTCTTAGTAATATCCTAGCAAATCTTTCTTGTGCCCTTTCCAATTTAATAACATACTTCCTACAGCAGGGAGACCAGAATTGAATGCAGTACTCCAAATGTGGCCTTACAATACCTTGTACAGCTGTAACATAATATCCCAACTTTTGTCCTCAATGTTTTGACCAATGAAGGTATGTGTGCTAACTGCCTTCTTTACCACCCTGTCTCCTTGTGACACCACTTTCAAGGAGGTATGTACCTGCACCCCTTGGTCTTTCTGTTTGACAAACTTCCCAGACGCTACCATTAACTGTGTAAGTCCTGCCCAGGTTTGTCGTAACAAATTGCAACACCCCGCATTTATCTGAAATAAATTCTATCTGTCATTCCTTGGTCCACTGGCTCAGTTGATCAAGATCTCATTGTACTCTTAGATAACCTTCTTCACTATCCATATAGCATCAATATTGATGGAATCTGCAAATGTATCAACCATGTCTCATATACTCTCATCTAAATTGTTTATATAAATGATGCACAACAGTGGACCCAGCACTGATCCTTGCAGTACACAAGTGTTTAAAAATGATTCATGGTTTACTTTGAAAATTCAAATATTGTGAGTGATTTCTTTTTTTTATTTTACCTCATACATTCTATTACAAGAAATCACTGGACTGTTAAATTCTTGTCAAAGTCATGTCATGGGGATTTGCATTCTGAGAGAGAACATGGAGGGAAATATATATCACATGTATGAAAGGGTGAAAAGATAAACTCTGAATTAATTGAAGATCATTTTACATTGAAAGTAAATTTTTTTGCCTTGTCTGATGATGGATGTGACCAGTTTAAGGTTCCTCAATCATTTGTGAAAACATTAATTTTTAAAAAGAAAATCCAGTTGGCCAAGCTGTTAAAGTGTGCCAGCTAATGAAAGCAGATCACAGAAAATTTTTCATAGTCTTGTGAGCTATTTTTTTCTCAAGGTTTAAACACTTGGTTACTGTGAATCAATAGTGCACAATTCTCTTTTGTAATATTAAGAATTTCCTCTTTAATTTTTGGCACCAGTGACAATGTGCTCTACTTATGTAGGATTAAATAAAATGTGCAACCAAAACAATTTGGCTTAACTGGTCAATCCATGTTTTGAAATAATTTTGCATAATATATATATCATATCAATGATATCTTTTGTTTATGTTTCATAATTTTTGACAAATTCTGCTGAGCATTATCAATTTTCATTTGAGCTTTTTATGGCAAAGAGCAACAAATTTGTTCTCCACAACTCTCTCATGGGCAATTCGAAGTAGCACTGGTAGGGACTCAAACAGGATTGGGATTTAGTTGTTCCAGAACAGGAGCACCAAATAGGCCCTTCATGAAGCTTTAGCCTGTTAAAACATTGTTCTGGATTAGTGGTGCTGGAAGAGCACAGCAGTTCAGGCAGCATCCTAGGAGCTTCGAAATCGACGTTTCGGGCAAAAGCCCTTCATCAGGAATAAAGGCAATGAGTTTGAAGCATGGAGAGATAAGCTAGAGGAGGGTGGGGGTGGGGAGAAAGTAGCACAGAGTACAATGGGTAAGTGGGGGAGGGGATGAAGGTGATAGGTCAGGGAGGAGAGGGTGGAGTGGATAGGTGGAAAATGAGATATGCAGGTAGGACAAGTCCGGACAAGTCATGGGGACAGTGCTGAGCTGGAAGTTTGGAACTAGGATGAGGTGGGGGAAGGGGAAATGAGGAAACTGTTGAAGTCCACATTGATGCCTTGGGGTTGGAGTGTTCCAAGGCGGAAGATGAGGCATTCTTCCTCCAGGCATCTGGTGGTGAGGGAACGGCGGTGAAGGAGGCCCAGGACCTCCATGTCCTCGGCAGAGTGGGAGGGGGAGTTGAAATGTTGGGCCACGGGGCGGTGTGGTTGATTGGTGTGGGTGTCCCGGAGATGTTTCCTAAAGCGCTCTGCTAGGAGGCGCCCAGTCTCCCCAATGTAGAAGAGACCGCATCAGGAGCAA
>NC_057719.1:64601545-64611852 GCF_004010195.1 Chiloscyllium plagiosum
TCCCCACCCCCACCCTCCTCTAGCTTATCTCTCCACGCTTCAGACTCACTGCCTTTATTCCTGATGAAGGGCTTTTGCCCGAAACGTCAATTTCGCTGCTCCTTGGATGCTGCCTGAACTGCTGTGCTTTTCCAGCACCACTAATCCAGAATCTGGTTTCCAGCATCTGCAGTCATTGTTTTTACCTGTTTAAACATTGCACCATTTTTCGATTTTCATTGGGTTAGAAAATATTAGCAAGGATTTTAATTTCAAGCCAAGTAAATGCGATAATGAGATGAGAATACATGTCTCTTGAGTCATTGTCTATGATAGTGATAGAATTGGATATGATGGAAGCCATGGGCACAGTAGAAAGTCAGTGCGGTGTTTTTGTAAGATATGTTGAAAAGTCTCAATAGTTGTCGTGAAGAGACTCCCAACAAAAAACCCAACTCTTAGCTAAAAAATAGTAAGATTCAGCCACATAGGATAAATTATGGCAACTGTTTTTGAAATTCAGGTTTTAAATTCATGCTTAAGATTGACAAGGATGTTGCCAGGTTTGGAGGGTTTGAGGTATAGGGAGAGGCTGAATAGGTTGGGGTTGTTTTCCCTGGACCATCAGAGGCTGAGGGGTGACCTTACTGAGGTTTATAGAGTCATGGATAGGATAAATAGGCAAGGTCTTTTCCCTGGGATGGGGGAGTCCAGAACTAGAGGGCATAGGTTTAAGGTGAGAGGGGAAAGATTTAAGAGGGATCTATGGGGCAATTTTTAATGCAAAGAATGGTGCGTATATGGAATGAGCTGCCAGAGGAAGTGGAAGAGGTTGGTACAATTACAATATTTAAAGGGCACCTGGATGGGTATATGAATAGGAAGGGTTTAGAGGGAATTAGGCTAAGTGCTGGCAAATGGGACTAGATTAACTTAGGATATATGGTCGGTATGGACAAGTTAGACTGAAGAGTCCATTTCTGTGCTGTGCATGTCTATGACTCTATGATTCAATGTCTCTAAATTCAGCTCAGTGCTCAGAACTGGCACAGTTTCACCTTTTTATTCAAATAATGTGTAAAACGTTATAATAGATTTCAATGCCAATTTACTCTGCCTACTTAAAAGATATTACTGTTTGTTAGTGATGAGTATCCTTATAATTAATATGACCTGCATGCATAATGTAGGCCCACTTATTTTAATTCATCCATATTCTGCTTTACAACACAACACATTAGTCATCAAAATTCACTTAAACTGAACTGCCAATCATCGCGTGATTGGTGATAGTATTGCTGCAATTAGCATATTTATATATATAATGCAAATAAGGTTGCAATACAGGGTGACCTATCAATCCTACTAGTAGAATTATTATTCAGTACACGTATAAAGGACAGTTCTGTGTCATCAAATGTACTATTTTGGGAAAGCTAACTGAAAACCTAATGTGAGTTGAATTGAAAATGCAACAACATTGGTTTCTTGTATAAATCTGTAAAGTTGCCTCTGAAATTTGTGCTTTTTCTCACAACATCAAATTCTAATTCTAGCTTTCTTGAGGTACTTTGTTATAGTTGGACAGTTGGATAGGATGACAACAATATTTCTGATAAAATACATCTATAGCTAATACCACAAACTTTAATTTGGTGAATGCTGATAGTGTTTGGTGAGAGATGAGTTTTATTGGCCTGGACGTGGGTTAAAGGCCAAGCCTCAGGCTGAGGAGAAAGAGATCTTTATGCAGGAAATTGTGAAGATACTTGTTACACCAGTTGTGTCCTCGGAGTACTCTACAAACTGTAAGTTTTAACTACTCATTTATTTCCCCCCTCTGGCTTTTTATACAGCTGCAAAATTTAGTCTTAAACAAAATGAAGGTTAATCTACCGCTGTAGTTATTTCAAGTACAAGTGATGAGATTATGATCTGAAAATTCATAAAGATTAAAAGTAACTAAAAAATAAACATTACTTGTCAAAATGAAAGTAAGATTAGTCTATCAGATCATTCCAGGTGTAGCCTGCTTGAAGGTTTTTCTTTCTGAAGTGGAAGAAGTTTGAAAACCTGAAGTGAGATTCAGAAGCTGCAATTACTTCCAGAGTACTTCCAGTTAGTACTTGCCTGTACAAGTGGCCTCAGCAGATCAGCACAATTGAAGAGAAAAGAGAGATTTCTTTTTCCTCACTAGATCTGAATTTCAATCATTTGCAGGTTCCAGGTCTCTTTGCATAACAACAGTGGATTTCTATATTCCAGTTTTTGTTCCCTTTTAGTTGAAAACCCTCACCATTGCCTCTCAGAGTTCTTGTTGGAGGTGATGGGAGGTTCCACCCAAAATGCTTGTTCGCAGACTCTCCTGTGCAGATTAAAAAGGCTGCTATCATGAAATTGATTCCATATTAGTTAATCCATGTCTTTTATACAATGTAACTAACCATTAATTGTCATTAGCTTGGATTTTCTTTTATTCATTCATGGGATGAGGGTGCCTCCGGAAACGCCAGCATATATTGCCTATCCCCGATAGCCCAGGCGGCAGTTAATAGTCAGCCATATTTTTGCTGTGGATCTGGAGTCACGTGTAAGCCAGACCAGGTAAGGACAGCAGTTACCTTTCCTAAAAGACACTAGTGAATCAGATGAGTTTTTCCAAACACTGACCATGGATTCATGACCATCAATACTCACTTATTTCCAGATTTTTATTGAATTCAAATTCCACCTTTTGCCACATTGAGATTTGAACCCAGTCCCCAGAATACTACCTGGGTCTCTTGACTAACAGTTCAGCAGTGAAACCCAGGCCATCGCCTCCCCTTTCATTGGCTTTCATTGACAGGTTGTGGTGAGCTAGAAAATACTGCTCATACTTTTGGGTGAACTATTGTTAGATAGTTTTTGTTTACCCTTAGAAATGTTCATTGAATTTCAAAAGATGGCTTATGATTTCTTCATGATGTAAGTATAGTCTAGTCACAATACAAACTGGAATCCACAAAGGTAGCCATGTTTCCTCAATTTGCAAGATCTGTTGCCATTTTAAAATCAGATTGGCACTTGTTACAAAATATATTATAGTATAATTACACACTCGTGACATTTGTGGGTGGCACAGTGGTTAGCACTGCTGCCTCACAGCGCCAGAGACCCAGGTTCAATTCCCGCCTCAGGCGATTGACTGTGTGGAGTTTGCACATTCTCCCTGTGTCTGCGTGGGTTTCCTCCGGGTGCTCCGGTTTCCTCCCACAGTCCAAAGATGTGCAGGCCAGGTGAATTGGCCATGCTAAATTGCCCGTAGTGTTAGGTGAAGGGGTAAATATAGGGGTCTGGGTGGGTTGCGGGTCGGTGTGGACTTGTTGGGCCGAAGGGCCTGTTTCCACACTGTAAGTAATCTAATCTAATACAAGATTGTTTGGAGATTTTCCACCTTTTAATTTCGCTTGTGTTCAAGGTATTCTTTGGTATAGAGTACGTAAAGTAGAACAATAGGGTTGAAAGGAAACAGGCAAGTATTGACTGATGCTTTACCGAATGCCACAGGGACCCTTGATGAATAAGACCTCAAGCTTAGAGCCATTCTCTATCTCCTCTGTCTGAGAGCAGCTTAGAAGTTTCAGTATTGCCCCTGCTGCATTCCCCCAGGATGCTGCAAGGGAACAGAGATGATAACTATTATACAAGACTACGAACAGGAATCTGACTGATCCCTTAACGTCAAAGCAAAAGTCTTCAGCATTTACATCATCATTGCCTGCAGATTTTACACAGCAGTAGAAAGTTCACATCACTTTGGCAAATGCGGGAAGAGATCAGTCAGCTAATAATCTGAAAGTAGTTGATGGTCCCTTTAAGTAATGCTAGTGGAGGATCTGTTGAGCCTTGACTACATTTTTAGTTGTGCAATGTTAAGAGATCACATTAGCTGGAGTTTTGAGATGATAAATTGTGCCATTTGTGTGAAGTCAGTGTTGTATGCCAACTGATGACACCTCTGTCATATGTTCCTAATGTGTGCACAAATGTCATTACTAAAGTGGCACTTTAGAATAAGCCATGCTGAAAGTGCACACATGCAGCCAGGATGCCATTTTGCGACTAAAACACTATCTGTAATTCCGAAAATAAGTCACATATCACAACCTTTTTCTTTTGCATTATTAGCATCCAAAAGTAAAAATTGCTGGACAGCAGTTTTATTGTACATCTGAATATAGGCACAATTGGGTTGCATTTCTTCATTGTGTCCTGTAATAGCAGATCATTTGCTAAAGGAATCATAGAATCAGGCCACTCAGCCCATTGAGTCCACACTGACCCTTCAAAGAGCCACACCCACTACTGTAGCATTTCCCATTGCTAATCCATCTAACCTATACATCCTGGGCATTATCCACCTAAACTGCACAACTTTGGAATGTGGGAGGTAATTAGAGCACCCTGCAGAAACCCACACAGACACAAGGAGAACATGTGAGCTTCGCACAGTCTCCCAAGAATGAAACTGAACCCAGATCCCTGGCACTGTGAGGCAGTCATGCTGACCACTGAGCCACCATGTGCCCTAGCTTTGTTTCCAAACTGCTGCAGTATTCAGCATCACAGCTGCTCAGATGATCATTTATGAACATGTAAAGAAAAGGTTAATTATTCACCACAAAAAAAAGGAACAGGCCAATCTGGGGTCAACATGATTAATTAGCAGCTTTTATTTCTCCACTTTAAGACAAAGTTAAAGCAAGGTAATCTAAAAGGCAATTTAATGTGAACATGTATATAAGGTGATGGATGTGGGATCAGATACTTAATCTTTTTTACAAGTTAAAATTTCTTGAGGTTATATTGTAACAAGCAGTTCAATTAACAGTTTCTGAAGATATGTTACCATAGTAACAATTCCCCTTTGTTCTTCACATCCTTTGATCTGCTTTGATAATTTTCTTCCATCATTTGTTCGTCCGCACCAGAATTTTTGGAATAAGCTTCAGGAACTGACATATTTAAAAATAAGAAGAATTTCCTTTACAGATCCTGTCCCTTTCATCTTGCACCTCTGCTGCCATTTTCCCCTTCCAGGATTGTCTCGACTGTCAGACACTGACCACTTAACACGAAAAGCTCTATCCTTGTGCACTTCCTATCCTCCCAGGGCAATATAAGCTTTTTGTGGAAAAAGAAAGAAATTACATGAATGACTTGAACTCATTTTACTCCTACATGTACAGATATACTATGACAGTGGTCCTGGTAGTATTGTACTAGGCTTTCATTACTGGTCTACATGAGATGCAACCTAGGAACGGTGGCACAGTGGTTAGCACTGCTGCCTCACAGCGCCAGAGACCCGGGTTCAATTCCCGCCTCAGGCGACTGACTGTGTGGAGTTTGCACGTTCTCCCCGTGTCTGCGTGGGTTTCCTCCGGGTGCTCCGGTTTCCTCCTACAGTCCAAAGATGTGCAGGGTCAGGTGAATTGGCCATGCTAAATTGCCCGTAATGTTAGGTAAGGGGTAAATGTAGGGGTATGGGTGGGTTTCGGGTCGGTGTGGACTTGTTGGGCCGAAGGGCCTGTTTCCATACTGTAATGTAATCTAATCTAATCTAGGAAAGCAAAAGTATATATTGAAGACCCCCAAGAGGAAAAGATAATCTTTGTGACAAGAAAGATTTTCTCGATAATGAGTAGAAAGAAAAATGTGTCTGTCCCCATGAGCACGTAATTGCAACGATTTGAATAAAAGTATTATATTTATTTATTTAACGACAAAGATGCTAGAAATACTCATCAGATCTTGGTATGAGTTTGAACTCTAACAATTTGCTTCACCTGTTGTGGCTACACTTATGTTATCTCCTGTAAGAAACTGTATGTGGATATTCTGGTATTGAAGAATACAATAGATTTTTTATTACAAATAACTACTTTGCATAAATGTTACATTTCTCAAAAGTAGAAATATTTGGCGTAATATTAAAATTCAGTAATACAGCAGCGGAGCATGCCTCTAACAGTGTACCATGCTTCAAGTGATTTAAGGTAAGATGGAATATGAGACCTCTGTATCCTCAGGTTACATGCTGTAATATAGTGATGATATCATGAGCATGTCTCCTGAAGGTATCTTACGTATGAACAATGAAACATACATAATGGGCAAAGCTTTGAAGAGGTCTGAGCAATGTGGGCTATGATGAGATGTGTGGAAGAATCAGATGACAAATACAGTGAGGCCTATCTCAACATCACAAGCAACTCGAACCATCTTTTGCACTTTTCACATATGGAATGGTGAGATTCTCACTAGGCATCACCGAGTTGCCAATGAATGACAATTACTGTTTGTTAAAACCTTGTTAATAGAAAAATTGGCTTCATTAATATTCTGCCTTCATCTTACAAATTTACAAATAAATTTGAATTGGGGAAAACTCAACAAGGAAGCCCGAGTGAGCTTCTGGTGGATTTGGCTTACTGCTTGCCCTGAATTGGCTGCATATTGAAAACCAGGCATTAACATCACATGGCCATAGGTAGCCCATGTCCTCTGACATTGGCCACTGACATGCGCCAACCAGTACATCTCCAATTCACTTACAAGATATGTCTTCATTTCAATGCTGCACCCCAGGCTGTACTGATAGCTATCATTGTACTGCTGCAGCAAGGACATTTTGCATTCAGGGGCACATTTAAAAGGCACCTGGATGGATACATGAATAGCGAGGGTTTAGAGGGATATGGTTGGATAAAGAACAAAGACACTGGCAAATCGACTAGATTAATTTAGGATATCTGGTCGGCTGGACAAGATGGACCTGAAGGTCCATTCTCCTTGGTATACAGTTCTATGACTCTATGATGTTCCAGTTCATGGACTGGATTAGGCTGCATCTTCTCCTCACTTGCTATCATAGTGTTAACTCACTTTGGGTTTACCTAGATGCTCACATTATCCTTGCCATGAATCTTTGCACATTTTCCCTCTTCCAGAGGTCCCAGGTTCATATTACTGCCATACTGTTTAATATAGACACAATCCTGACAGGTATCAGTGAGCCTTCCCTCAAGGGTTCCCAGCACAGCAAGTCAAGGGAAATGGATAATGTTCATCTCTTAGCAATTCCATTAAGCATGTTTTCATTTTTATTGCTCTTCTTTGCCTACTGTCATACACAGTTCAAAATAAATTAATTGCCTCTTTGAGCCTGAGGGGTGGCACAGTTGCTCAGTGGTTAGTACTGCTGCCTCACAGTGCCAGGAATCTGGGTTTGATTCCAGTCTCGGGCGACTGTCTGTGCAGAGTTTGCATGTTCTCCCCATGTTAGGGGAAATGTAGAGTAATAGATAGGGGAATGGGTCTGGGTGGTTTACTCTTTGGAGGGTTGGTGTGGAATTGTTGGGCTAAATGGCCTGTTTCCACACTATAGGGATTCTATAATGACGGAAACCTCTAGTACTAATCTGTGCCCTGCTTGGTGTGGTCAGAGTCCCCCAGAATCCTTTCCTCGTAAGCGGTGAGCAACTGAATGAGGGGCAGAACACCATCTGTCTTGAGTCATTCTTTATTATTGTCAAAAATCACACAACACCAGGTTATAGTCACTGGCATCTCCGAATCATGTTTATTATTGTCAGCTGGTTTCCTCATGGAATGAAAGGGAGGCAGATACTGAGAGAGATAAAATTGGTGTCACAGCTACGTTCATATAGGATTTCTTTTTACGGTGACAGCAACTGCTGTCTGTTCTGTTTCTTTTCAGTGACTTGGATCAAGGCAGCTTCTTAAGTTCAAAATAAAGTTTCAGGCAGATCAAAGAGCATCATTTACAAGTTGATGGTCCTCCAGGCACAGTTGATATTTGTCTCAGTGTGCGTACCGGGGAAGAGCCTGTCGAGCTCAGGGTCCTGCGTCACGGAACCAATTGGGGAAAGCCATTGCATGTCTCAAAGGCACATTCCAGAAGAGATGTGCAATGGTCACCTTACCACTTCAGCTATCTCGAGGGCAGTGTGCCATGGAATAGAGACCTGGCATGCTTGAGGGATCTGCTGATTCGTGCCCTTCTCACCACCTATGTGCAGCTACATCTTGGTGCTTGTTGAAAAGTTCTAGCAATGAGTCAACATGCCAAATTACTTTGACAGTCTGCTCAGGAAACTATTCTCGAGTAGACAGGCAGGAGGCTGGAAGAGCACGGCAAGCCAGACAGCATCAAGAGGTACAGAAGTTGACGTGAAGAAGGGTTACACACGAAATATCATCTTCTGCACCTCCTGATGCTGCCTGGTTTGCTGTGCTCTTCCAGCCTCCTGCCTGTCTACGTTAGATTCCACCATCTGCAATTTTTTTTGTCTCAGGAAACCATTCAGCAGGATCGGCCTTCTCTTTTCCCATAAGGCTAGTGACCCTTATCTGAAATGCGTCCAAGCATGTATATTTGTCCTTAAATAAAGAGGCCAAAACTGTATGCAGTAATCTCGTTGTGATCTCAACAATGTCATGTAGAGTTTCTGTCATTGTGAACACCCTATTGATTCTGACCCAGAGGACTTGTTGCATAATTTCTGTATCGCTTGTTTCTCACTCGTTTGCTTTGAAACCAGAAACCCTTCCTTTTCCTGTCGTAAACAAATCGCTGCAACATATTTATAGCATTGAGATCTCAAATTTCAGACACAAATATATGACTGCCCTCTATTGGAAGATACAAAACACAAATTTTTTTCTGAAAAACGGATGGATGTGAAAACACTAAGAGTTGAGCATGATTCACAGCAGGTAACTAAACTGGGAGGAGAATCTGAACAATAACACATTGTATTTATATAACTTATCATTTTCTGGAGAACCAAGATTAAATATTGCTGTAAAAGGATACTTTTTGTTGAGGCTTTTTGTCTTGCACTCTTTGGGCCAATTTACAAGAATGCTAATGTAAGATGAAGACTAACTTTTATGCCAATCGACTTATAGTGGTTCAGTGGTTAGCACTGCTGCCTCATAGTGCCAGGGACCTGTGCTCAATTCCAGCCTTGGGGGACTGTCTATGTGGAGTTTGTACATTCTTCCTGTGTCGGTGTGGGTTTCTTCCGGGTGCTCTGGTTTCCTTCCATATTCCAAAGATGTGCTTAAATTGGAAGGGGACTAATATACTGGCAGGGAGATTTGCTAGAGCTGCTCAGGAGGATTTAAACTAGTAAGGGGGTGGGGGGGCAGTGTGGGTGTGTGTGGTGGGACCCAGGGAGATAGTGAGGAAAGAGATCAATCTGAGACTGGTACAGTTGAGAACAGAAGCGAGTCAAACAGTCAGGGCAGGCAGGGACAAGATAGGACTAATAAATTAAACTGCATTTATTTCAATGCAAGGGGCCTAACAAGGAAGGCATATTAACTCAGGGTATGGTTAGGAACATGGGACTGGGATATCATAGCAATTACAGAAACGTAGCTCAGGGATGGGCAGGGCTGGCAGCTTAATGTTCCAAGATATGATGCTACAGGATGGATAGAAAAGGAGGCAAGAGAGGAGGGGGGGTGGTGGTGGGGTTTTTGATAAGGGATAGTATTACAGCTGTGCTGAATTAGGATATGCCTGGAAATACATCCAGGGAAGTGATTTCAGTGGAAGTGAGAAATAAGAAAGGGATGATCACCTTATTGGGATTGTATTATAGACCCCCTAATAGTCAGATGGAAATTGAGAAACAAACTTGTAAGGACATCTCCGCTATCTGTAAGAATAATAGTGGTTATGGTAGGGGATTTTAACTTTCCAAACATAGACTGGGACTGCCATACCGTTAAGGATTTAGATGGAGAGGAATTTGTTAAGTGTGTGCAAGAAAATTTTCTGATTTGGTATGTGGATGTACCGACCAGAGAAGGTGAAAATCTTGACCTACTCTTGGGAAATAAGTCAGGGTGGTGACTGAGGTGTCAGTGGGGGAACACTTTGGGGCCAGCGACCATAATTCTATTAGATTTAAAATAGTGATGGAAAAGGATAGATCAGAACTAAAAGTTGAAGTTCTAAATTGGAGAAAGGCCAATTTTGACGTTATTAGGCAAGAAATTTCAAAAGCTGATTGGGGGCAGATGTTCGCAGGTAAAGCGACAGCTGGAAAATGGGAAGCCTTCAGAAATAATGAGAATCCAGAGAAAGTATATTCCTGTTAGGGTGAAAGGAAAGGCTGGTAGGTATAGGGAATGCTGGATGACACGGTGGGCGGCACGATGGCACAGTGGTTAGCACTGCTGCCTCACAGCGCCAGAGACCCGGGGTCAATTCCCGACTCAGGCGACTGACTGTGTGGAGTTTGCAC
>NC_057719.1:64612863-64624877 GCF_004010195.1 Chiloscyllium plagiosum
GAAGGTGTGCGGGGATCAGACAATTGGGGTAGGGGCGATATGGGGTGTAGCCAAAGGGGGGAGAAGGCAATGAGTGGGCGGGGTGTGAGGAGCAGCCAATGAGGAAGAGGGGGTGTGAGGAGCAGCCAATGAGGGGGAGGGGGAGTGGAGTTCAGTGCAGAATTGGGGAGCAGCTCAGGGAAAAGAGTGCATCCTCCCGCTCGTGGCGAGGTGATGACGTGTTTACGGAGGGCGGGGGTAGGCAGAGCTCTGCACCAATGACAGTAGAGATAAATAAAGTTGAGTTTGTTTTGAATAGCAATACATCCGGGATCTGAGCGTCCTTAGTAACGGGACTCGCCCGCTTGCCCACCCGAGAGAAGGTAGGGAGGAGGGTGAAGGGGGAGGAAATGGGCGAGAGCTCCAGGATCCGGCCCTGAGCCTGGCGGGGGAGCTCTGGGCTGGGATTAAACCGAGTCGGATCATTTTGCTGTTTACATAAACGTGAGCGAACCCGTTGGTTTGATGTCCCGCCTCTTCAGGTATTGAATTGGTGTCTTTCACCGATATTAGTAAATATCAGGAGTAAGCTCACCGGCGCCCGGGCGTGAAATTTCATGAACTTGATTTCTCCGTGTTTTATTTGTCTGTGGGATTTTCTTCACGCCTTGGCTAGGCCAGCGTTGCCCTTGAGCAAGTGGTGGTGAGTCCTAGTGGTGTAGGTGAACCCGCTGCCCTTATAGGGGTGGGTTGGGGGGAATTTCAGGGTTTTGACCCAGCAACAGTGAAGAATCAGTGATTATTTCCAAGCCATGACGACGAGTGGGAACTTACAGATGGTGTTCCCATGGTGAAGTTGGTAGAGATTTGGGATTTGGAACTGCTGGCAAAAGAGCCTGGATGAATTGCTGCAGTGCATCTTGAAGGTGATACATACAATTGTTACCATGTATTGGAGGTGGCGAGAGAGTGAATTTTTTAAGTATTGGATGTAATGTTCTTTCATTGATTGGCCTCCAAGATCCACTCTGGAACTGGAAGTTAATCCTGTGATTGGTGTTGGGATACCATGCTGTGTCCAGACTGTCAGAGTGATTGACCACTAACACCACTGCACACTGAATGCAGTGACAGAGAGAATACTGAATGGATATGTTGTCAATTAAGAGAGGGTGGTTTTGTTCTAAATGGTGGTGAGCTTCATAGGTCATGTTCGACCCTTAACCATCCAGGCAAGTGGTGAAGAGCATTCCATCATCATCTTGACCTGCACCTTATGGAAGGTGGACAGACTTCTACTGCGAGAAAGCAGGCAGTAGCGTTTGGCTGACTGTCCCTTGGCTTTGGTGATGTCTCTGTCATAACCACATAACTATATGTTTGTAGAGGTTGGAAGAGTCTGATGTACAGCTGGCATAATTGAATGATATCTGTGTGGATGAGGTGTAGTACAAGGAGTCCTGAGTAGGATGTGATGTTGGGGGAGAGACAACACTGTGATTCATTGAGCACAGCGAGACAGGTAGTATTGGGCATGATCTGAGATTTGAGACATACCAGGATTGAAGTCAATGCGAATTAGGATAAAAAAAATTTCAGTGCTTGGCAGTCATGCTATGCACAAAAGAAGACTGGCTTCCAACAACGACAACAATCATTTTAGTCATAGTGTATTGCTGCAGCAGTTTTTCAAGGCAGTACCCTCGGCTCAACCAACTGCTTCATTAATGACTTTCCTGTCATCACAAGGGCAGGAATGGGGATGCTCATTGATGATAGGCACCATTTGTAACTCCTCAGATACTGAACCAATCTATTTCCAAATGCAGCAAGACCTGGACATGATTCAGCTGATATCTAGCTGTAATATTTGCTTCCCACAAGCATTAGGCAATGACTACTCCAAGGAGAGCAAATCTAACCATTATCTGATGACACTCAATGGCATTACAATTGCCAGTGAGGAATTCAGCAATGTACTGGGTATTAACATTGATCAGAAGCTGAACTGGATCAGTCAAATGGAACCTGGAGCAGTGAGGGGACTGTGGGTTCCTCAGTGAGTTACTCACCTGATTCCCCACAAGTAAGGAGTGTGATGGGATACATTCCACTTTCCTGGATGAGTGTAGCTCAAACAAAACTCAATAAGTTCAATACCATCCAGGCAAAGGAGTCTGCTTGATTACCAACCTATCACGACTGTAAGTGTACATTTTCTTGATGGTGCAGTGACAGCAAGATGTACTATATAAAGGATGCACTGTGGCAACTTGCCAAGGTTTCTTTGGCATCATCATTCAAACCTTTGACTTCTATTAATGTGGCAACAGTTATGGGAATACTACAAGCCACACAGCATTCTAACATGGAACTATGTTGCTGTTCCTTCAGTCACTGGATCAAGAACCTGGAACTTGCTTCCAGTGCTTTGGGCCTATCTACACCATATGGATTTCAGTGAAATAAAGCTGGGGCACATCAATTTCTGGATTTATGAGTTGATTGAATGATTTGATATCTACATTTTCATTTAAGGTCAAACTTTTCATTCCCAACAGCCTTTGGGAAGTGTTGCATCACCTAATGATTCAAGCTGCCAGTTCTAGTTAATGGGTAATGTTGATTGGTAAAATCCTTTGGGACTTGTTTGAATTTTTTTAAAAGCCTTGTGTCTGTAAAATTGCATGAAGAAGTGCACTAATATTGCAGTAAGTCTTTGATTAGGCTCATAGTATTCAGCTTTGGTGTCTGTGTGGTCCAGTGGCAGTACTATACTCCTTAGATCAGGAGGTTGTGGACCAGCCAGCTACTAAGACTTGAGCACAAGGTGTTGCATGACGCTCAGTGCAGTCCTGATTGAATACTAAGACATTGGAGCTGCTGTCATTTGGATTAGGCATAAAACCAAGGGTCTTTTTTTGCCTCCTTGTAAAGGATCAAATGACACTATTTTGAACAAAAACAGGATTGTGTGGTTAGTTGTGTGCATGTAAAGCTAATTATCTGGTCTTTATGGGGTGGCACGGTGGCTCTGTGGTTAGCACTGTTGCCTCAGAGCACCAGGGTCCCAGGTTCGATTCCAGCCTCATGTGTCTGCGTGGGTTTCCTCTGGGTGCTCCGGTTTCCTATCACAGTCCAAAGATGTGCAGATCAGGTGAATTAGCCATAGTGTTAGGTGCATTAGTCAGAGGGAAATGGGTCTGGGTGGATTACTCTTCGGAGAATCGGTGTGGACTGGTTGGGCCAAAGGGCCTGTTTCTACACTGTAGGGAATCTAATCTAATCACTGTGTGCACATTAGAGGGAATGTCTCTCGCATTATAATAGTGTCAGTGCTTGTTGAAAAGTAATTTAGTTAATTGGTTCCATTATTTTAGGTGATAATGGACATTGTCAGAGGCCAGCTTGATGAGATTTCACGCCCAGCATCTGATTCTCGAACTCGTCCTGGGAGCCGGGTGGCGAGCGCTGCATCACCAGACAGGCGCCGTTTGAGTGTGCGTTCCTCAGGAGCTATGGTGGTTTTAACTCCTGAACCAATTTTACCTCAGGTAAAATGCTTGCTGTTTGAAAATCAATTGTTCCCCCTCCATTCTTTCTGAATTGTTTCTTCAGGCAATCACATAATCAGAATTTATAAACATTTGGCTACAAGTGTGACCATTGGCCTGATTTTCAAAAGCAGAACAGAGAATGCTGAGGCGATGAGATTGGAATGGTGGAGGAAGGAGCTTTCATTTCAAGTTGGAAGGACATCTGGAGTTGCAAGACTCATATTCCAGAGAATCTCAAGCTCTATGGTGGTGTTCAAATTTTTGGTTATTCTTTAAAGGAGTTGTAAAGGCTAAGTTACTAATTTATTTTGTGAAATTATCAATACAGCACTTAAAGTGCAGATAGATACTGGGTAATGGTATATTTGTAAATAATTATTTTGGCAGAATTTTGTTTTTGAGGTACTGCATTTTGGTAGGAAAAATAGAGGCATAGACTATTCCCTTAACGAGGAAAGACTTCACATTTCTGCTTTAAAATTTCACAGAGGAATGTAAGAGTCCTAGTTCAGAATTCTCTGAAGGGAAACATGCAGATTCATTTGGCAGTTAGGAATGCAATGTTAACATTCATTTCAAGATGGCTAGAATACAAGAGCAGAGTTGTATTGTTGAGAGTGAATTAGGCATTGGTCAGACTGTATTTGGAATATTAGGGCGCAAACCTGCTCACATGTCGAGGGAAGGATGTGCTGGCATTGGAAGGAGTGCAGAGGGGTTTATTATAGTGTTCCCAGGGATGAAGGGCATGTCATGTGAAGAGCGGTTGAGGACTCTAGGTCCATACTTGATGAAGTTTTAGAAGGATGAGGGATATCTCGTTGAGATACTGAGAGATCTCGATAGAGTAGATGTTTCCATTACTAGGAGAGATGAGAACCTGAGGACATAGCCTTCAAGTAACCCTTTAGAACTGAGATGAGGAGTAATTACTTCAGCCAGCAGGTGGTTAATCTGTGTAACCCATTACCACAAAGGTGTATGGATGCCAAGTCAGTGAGTGTATTTAAACGAGAGAGAGATTCTCGGTTAGGAATGGGATCAATGGTTATGGGGAGAAGGCAAGAGAATGGAGTTGAGGAACATTTCAGCCATGTTTGATGGAGCAGGTTCGATGGACTGAATGGTCTACTTCTGCTCTTACAGTTTTGTGGAGGAGAATAACTGTAAACTGAGGATATAATAGAACTGTGAACAGGACTTGGCATTGGAAAATAAAAAACCGCCTAGGAACCCTCCAACCACAAGGGATGAACTCGGATTTCACCAGTTTCCTCATTTCCCCTCCCCCCACCTTGTCTCAGTCTAATCCATCGAATTCAGCACCGCCTTCCTAACCTGCAACCTTCTTCCCGACCTCTCCGCCCCCACCCCAGTCTGACCTATCACCCTCACCTTGACCTCTTTCCACCTATCACATTTCCGATGCCCCTCCCCCAAGTCACTCCTCCCCACCTTTTATCTTAGCCTGCTGGACAAACTTTCCCCATTCCTGAAGAAGGGCTTATGCCCGAAACGTCGATTCTCCTGTTCCCTGGATGCTGCCTGACCTGCTGCGCTTTTCCAGCAACACATTTTCAGATTGGAAAATAGAAATCAACCCACAAAATTGTGAAGTAATGCACTTGAGGAGGACTGACAAGACAAGGGATAACATCATGAATGAAAGGACCGTTAGAAAGGATTAAAGATCAGATGTCCCTTGGTGTGCAAATCCACAGATCCTTTAAGGTAGCAAGGGAACGAGAAAAAGTAGTTTAGAAGGCATATAGAGTACCTGCCTTTAGTCAAGGTTATGCCTTAACTGGTGTACTGTGTGCAATGTGATTGAGTTAGAGAGGGTGCAGTGGAGATTTACCAAGTTGTTGCCTGGGCTGGAAGGCCTGAGCTATGAGGACAGTTTGGAATTGTTTTCCTTGGAGCAGTGAAGATTGAGAGTGGTCTTGTTAGAGGTGTGTAAGGTCACGAGGGACATAGATTGGGCAGATAGGAAGACACTTTATCTAAAAGTAGAGGGACCAGTAATCAGGGGCATAGATTTAAGGTAAGAGGTAGAAAGCTAAGAAGAGATATAAGAATTTTTTTTAACCCAGAGGGTGGTGGGAGTCTGGAACTCACTTCATGTAAGGATTAAATCAGAAGCTCTTGTAACATTGAAGCTGATTTAGATGTTCAGTTGAATTGTTGTAGCCTTCAGGGTTGTGGGCCAAAAGTTGAAAAATGGATTTACTGCAACTGGATCTTTTTTTGTGTGGATCTGGTGGGCCAAATGGCCTCTTTTTTTTTTTTAATGCTGTAAATGGTTAGGAGAATTTATTGCATGTGATGCCATGATAACAGAAATGAAGTTGTTTACAAAGAAGTGGAAAATTTTCCTTTTATTGCATAAGAATAATAGCTTGTACTTTAAAAACCTCTCACATGCTGCACATATCTACAATGAAGAAAGAATTACTTGGTGAATGGTAACACTTTCACCTCTGTGACAAAGATAGTAGGTTCATGCCCCTCTGCAGATGCTGACCCTGTAGTGCAAGGGGACTGTATGGTCATATGTCCTGTCATTTGGATGAAATTGCAAACTGGCCCATTGGAAGAGAGGACAAGCTCGAAGGAAAGAAGATAACTGAAGGGCCATTGAGATTTGAGACATTGACAGTGAGGTTGGCGAGCTGACTGTGGAGGCCACAATATGGACGGTCATGCATTTGGTTACACAAAACTTTGAATGTTCTGTGATACAAAAGTAAAATGCTGCAGATGTTTGGAATTTGAAATAAAAACAGAAAATGTTGGGAACATGCTGTAAAACTGGTTGCAAGCCTAGGGAGAGAATGGGTTCACACTTTAGGTTGATTACCCTGCATTTGGGGGTGATGTAAAAAAATTTTTAATCTGAATTAATTTTTGTCAACAGAACATCATAATCTGATTCTACCTCTGCCCTGCCCTATTTTGTTCTTTTTATGTATTTTAGACTATTTGGGACCCTTATGTTCGCAGAGCAATTAAAATGATCACCGCTGTATCAGTCTAGGAATGTATGGCTTTGTAGTTTTTACCTCACGTTTAGAAATAGCTCAATTTGGAGAAATTGAAACACTCTGTTAGGGAAACTTTGTCTATGTTTTGATTGCAGGAAAGGTCTGACCCTTTGGATAATCATATTAACTCCACGGATTCCACAGCAAATTCTTCCTTTGAGAATTTGGACAGTCAGCATGAAACCTTTAATGAGCAAGATGGAGTGAACAGTTTGGATACTGACCGTGCAGATGCCAGAACACCCTGTGAATCTAAGTTATCACCAGAGGAACATTTGGACTCCATTGTACAAGAAATGCATGTGTTGGACAAATCAGGTATCATTACTGCATATAATAGTTCAAAATTTTAATATTTCAATAGTGCCTTTTTATAACTGCTGCCTACTTTGCTTCATTAATTTTGATGCACGTAAGTATCAGGAAGAAATGTTAGCATTATCGTTAATTGTGGCCATTTGCCTCCCTTGTAGACAGGTTATGGAGATTCATTGATTGTGCACATAATATTTTGCAGATGAGGGAACCATCAATCATTTTCATTTTACTTTTGTATTTCTTCAACATAACTCTACAAGCTCATTGAATTGGAGGATGAGGTATTTTATAGGTATACTTGTATTTTATAATGTGAGAATGTGCTGGATCAGATTTCTGATGGCGGTGGTAAGAGATCAGCATTATCTCTCCTGTTTTAGCTATTGTTTCTTTTTAACTATCTAGTACCTTTCTATTCCTCTTTCTAGTCCCTTTTTGCTTTGTTATATGTTGAGTTGAATGGTTTTGTTTTAAACCTGGTGCAAAGATCTTTCTAATTATGTTTGCAATTTCTACCAGTTTTTATTTCATGCACTTCCTTTCGGCATCACTGCTTATTTTTTTTTTTAAATTACACAATATCAGGTTATAGTCCAACAGATTTAGTTGGAAGCACTAGCTTTCGGAGCGCCGCTCCTTCGTCAGGTGGTTGAAAGAGCAGAGCTCTGGAAGCTAGTGCTTCCAATTAAACCTGTTGCACTATAACCTGGTGTTGTATGATTTTTAACTTTGTACACTCCATATCGTATTTTTCTTTTTGTGTGTCTCCAATAACTTTTTGTAATCTCTATTCATACACGTTTATTGATGAACTGGATCTTATTGTATTCGGCCTGGAACCGGCCTCCAGCGTGTTGACCCCATATCGTCCTCATGATCAAAAGACACATTTCTATCTCTGTACTCTTGACTGTCTAGTCACTCTGCTGCTGAAAATTTAAATTGTGCTTCGTCACCTTTAAGACGGATGCCATGGCCAGTACTCCAATCTCACTTTTCTCCAACTTCAGGTCATCTAAGTCTCTCTTGCATACATTTCAAACATGTATCATGTTCTGTTCATCCATTAATCTGACCTACTTTGATCATACATTTGGTCTTGCTCATGCAATGCCTCAGGTTTAAAATATTTAATCTTGTATTTAGTTGGCATAAAACCCTTTCTCTTCACAATTGTTATAACTTCTTCAAGCCTGCCCTTTTATAGATCTTTTGATTCTCTGGTATCGTTTCACCCCTTGCTGCTTTCCTCAAAAATAGTGGAATCTTTGTATTAATCTGACCAGACCTAAAATGAGGTTCTCTATTTCAATCCAATTCTAGATGAAATACCCAAACTGTTAGCCTCCCAAGTGAGAAGCGATGAACTGGCTCCCATTCTTAAGGTTGATTGCAACAAGGTTAATTTCAAAGGGATTCATTTGCTTGTAGATATTTTTCTCCCAAATCTAAATAATCTTGTTTTTTATAAAGAGGGATTTTCTTGAGTTAACAATGGGTGAGTTTATTAATCAATAAATGCAAGAATAGTTAATAACACAACATGCATGCTGATAGATTAGAAAGAAATGATTTTAAAAAAAGGAAAAGTACAAAATTTTAAAATAAAACAGATTTAAGGATTAGTGTGAATTGTTTGTCAGGAGTGGATGGTTTAACATAATGGCTGTTGGGGTGGAGGATAATGTTAGTGTTGACATTGGTTGCTGAACAGTTGAGTTTGAGATTCTTGGATTTGTAAGCTGATCAAAGTTCTTGAGACCCAATTTTCTTTTTTTTTATATAAATGGCTTGTAGCACTTTGAATAAGGGAGAGTCATTACCTGCAACAAAGAGGTTACTAGGGAATAGTTCTTCAACTGTGACTATCAAAACATGCCCAGGCTCAAACACCGGCTGATACATACAGGAGTGTTCAATCCCAATAGCTCTTTCTGTTATTATTGAAACTGGCTTTTTAATCCTAGTCCTCATTTTTCTTTTTGAATAATACACAAATGAAGTCTGCAGCTTGAGAAATAATCTGTAAGGGATGGCTTGCCTTTGAGCATGATTATCGGCCTTTCATTATCTTTGTATTCGCAAGAGATTACAGTTCATTCCATTTGAACTCTCTTTCGGCACTTTAGGTGTCACGTTCCATTGATCCCTCTCTCTATCTATCTCCAGAAAGCTGCTCAATTTGCATACAAAGGATATTTCCCTGCATGGGAGAGTTTAGGTCCAGAAGGCATAGTCTAGAATAAAGTGCCACCAGTTTAAGGCTGAGATGAAGAAGGGTTTCTTCTGAGTGTTGTGATTCTTTTGAACGCCTTTCCACAGAGAGAGCTGGAGGCAGAATTCTTCTGTACATTTAAGGCTGAGGTAGATTCTTGATTAGTAGTGGAGTCGAGGGTTATGAGGAAAATGGCTGTGAGGAAGGTCCAATCAGCCATGATCCCGTTGAATGGTAGAGCAGGCTTGAGGGAGCTGAACAACCTACTTCTATTACTACTTCTTATCGTCTAGCTGCGGTCATGTCTGGCTGTGTCAGCCATCCTTTTTAAAAAAAAAAGACACTTTGGAATTAAAAGTTTAAAAATTTCCACAATACTTCAGAGTTCTGACCCATCATCATATCAGTTTCTATAATTATTTTTGCTTTGATTTTCAGCTGCAGAAAAGTGCTTTACTCCTTTATTCATGGTCTCCTGCAGAACAGCACAGTTCCATCACCCCTACACTTGTGGTTGTGAGGTGACTTTCTGAATACCAACTTTGTCAAGCAAAAGCATGTTCTTCTATCTTTGGTTTTAAGTTAAATGATACAGTTCGGATAATTTCTTTAGAATTTAGATCAAATATTGCTACTCCTCATAAACAGTCTAACTAAGAATTAATGGAAATTTCAAAAGAATCATGTCTTTTTTTCCACAGAAAAGTATTGTGTATTGTGAGGATCAGTTTTCTCATGCCTGAGTATAAATGCAATCATTCCCAAGCAAAATTCATACTGATCAAACAGAAAGACCTGACATAAAAAATCAGTGAAAAATACCAAAAATGTTTAGTCAGCCAGAAATAATTTTATCTCACCAACATAGTGAACTGTGCATTTAAAAAAAAAAAATTCTTGTCAGGGTAAAAGTTGCCAACACTGGTGAATAGAAAGATGTCCTGTTTCAAGTACTCAGTACTGGCACTGAAAGCTGACAAATTAAATGCTGTATACCCACCTGCTGAGTATAACACGCTTCTCTGTCTTTATTTCAGAGTTTCTATCCCCTGTGGCACAAGTGCAATTTCTTTCCCATTTCTTCTCAGCAGCTTTTTGAGCCTCTCAGTAGCATTGACAATGAAATGCTGGGATATGATAATTTTGTGCCACAAGCCTATATCCACTCTAAACTGAGTGCCAGATAAGTGTCTGCACTCCACTGGATGCAAGCAGTCAATGCTAAATTAATTTGATATGGGTTTATGCAGTCACTGTATAATGTGAACACAACAATGTGTGCTGAAATTCTTGAGTTAAAGTGTACAATGCTAAGCCAGTGTCCTGCATATAATGTAAGAATGTTCTAACCTGATTGTTTAAAAAAAAAGAGTTCCCATGGGAGGTTAGTTTCTGAAACAGTGTACCCCTTGTGAAAAAGAAATACCTTCTTGGTTGTCATGACTTTACAGGGCTCAGTCTGACAATAACTTGGCTCTAAATAGATTGTAAATTAGAAATTTGAGTACGTAGATCTAGTGTTCAATTTGTGTTATTAAATATAACAGTTGTTAAATCTCTAAGAAATTTTACAAAGGAATTGTGAGAAATATAATTGATTTTTGTAAATCTTTCAAAGTAAAAGAAATAATTAACTTGAATTTGTATTATTGTTGGTTAAACCAAATGCACACTACGACTGTTGTCACATCTCAGGCTGGGTTGAAACTATGATGCCTCTTCACACTTGGTTGGCTTGTAAAGAAATTGTGGGTTTCTGCATAACAATCTTTTAAATGCAAGTGAGAGGGGAGAAATCTTACAGTTATACTGTGCTTTGCTATATCTTCAAACAGTTTACATGTGCTGAAGTATTTTTTGAAGTGTGGTCAATGTTTTAGTAATAATGCGTTGCATACATGAAGGTCCTACGATCTATAAGGAAGATGAGCATCCAATAAAATTGCTCTAAATTACCTTGGTTGAGCATTCAGTGTCAACCAAACCACTGGATGACCTCCCCGATTGCTTTTTAATAACTCATAGAATCTATTACACCCAATGTTTGCAAGGCGCTGTTGAGTTCACATCTGAAATATGGTGCATAGTATTGGTTGTCTCTGACTGACTGATAGATTGTTATGGAGAAGATAGCAGTTAATGTTGACTGTCGGTTAGCTGTTGAGCTTTGTTTAAATTTTAAACTAGGCAAGTTGACCGGTCAAAGCAATCAGTCAGTATTCTTTTGCAGTATGAATGTTGTTTTCCATTTACCTTGGTACTTTTTGCAAATTGTCCTAATGAGCAGAAAGTAAAGACAAAGTGTGTCTTTTCTCACAAATGCTGATTTTTCTGAATGGTGAAAGGACTATCTGTTTGATTTTATTGTATATTTAGGTAAACCAGTATTCTTTCATTGGAATAAGGGGACTCTGCTCAAATTTAAATATGAGGAAGCCAAAAATCTATCAGAATTATGTGGTGCACTGATTTTTCCCTCTCTTTTCTTTCATTCAAAAATTCTATCTACTTCAGCTGACTGTGAAGTGGACCCAGAGAATCATTTCTCTACTGCAGATCAAACCAAACCATCAAAGGAGTCTGGTAAGACCAAGTATTTTTCCAATATTGAAAAGAAATGTAATTTAATCTATTTAGACAGACTTGGCTCATTTTATCTGTTATAAAGAAACCTAATTTTTTTATTAGATTAGATTACTTTACAGTGTGGAAACAGGCCCTTCGGCCCAACAAGTCCACACCGACCCGCCGAAGCGTAACCCACCCCTACCCCTACCCCTACCTCTACATTTACCCCTTACCTAACACTACGGACAATTTAGCATGGCCAATTCACCTGACCTGCACATCTTTGGACTGTGGGAGGAAACCGGAGCACCCGGAGGAAACCCACGCAGACAC
>NC_057719.1:64624983-64638475 GCF_004010195.1 Chiloscyllium plagiosum
CTTCTTCAGGAAGGGCCTGTGCCCGAAACATCGGATCTCCTGTTCCCTGGATGCTGCCTGACCTGCTGTGCTGTTCCAGCAATAAAGTTTCAACTTTGATCTCCAGCATCTGCAGACCTCACTTTCTCCTCGAGGAAATTATTTCAAGCAGTCTAAACTCATTTTGTAGTGTATTGACAAATTTGTCACTAAATTGACCATTGTGATTGACTTCTGATTGATTTTAAAAAATGGAGAAATTGGAATTAGTGTGCTTGCATATTTCCAAATAATGGTACCAGTTATTTAGACACTGCAGCGTCTTTGGAAAATGGGCAGTCACACTGAGATTCTGTTCATACAGTAATAATACTTAGCTTTTTGCTTGACAAATTTCTGTTTATTAATTCTGTGAGATTTCTGTTTATTAATTTAAGAATCCACATAGATAAGGGCTTTTTATGGGTGATTTTACGTTGTCTTTTGAGGTAGTGAGACTGATTACAATGAGGAATGAATTGCCAAAACACAAATACTTTTCCCTAAAAAACAAAAACAGAAATTGCAGATGCAATCAGTTTTAAAGAAGGGTCACTGGGCTTGAAATGCTAACTCTGTTTTCTCTTCACAGATTCTGCCAACTTGCTGAGTTTGTCCAGCAATTTCTGGTTTTGCTTGTTTCTGATGTGTATCTGCAGTTCTTGTTTCAACAAGAATACTTCTCCCTAACCTCTCACTTGTTCTTCAGACTTTTTATATCAACAGAACTAGTAGCCCCCTACTGAATTTGGAGACTGATGATGAAGTGTGTCACCACCATAGTCAGAGTTAGATAAATCAGAGAATTTGTCATCTTCAGTTAATTTACTAGCATGTTGGCAGTTCTTTGTAATATAAATGTGCAATAAGTGAAATCACACTTTTCACTAATTTTGCATGTGGTTTTGAAATCCATAGAATGGTTCTGGATATCTGTATAAGTCAGATTTTCAAAACGTATAATTAACAAGCTGAACAAATATTGACCATTGTTTTCTTCAGTGAAATATTTTTTGCGTAAATTCAGGAGGCAATATCCAATTTTCCTGAAATCTATTATTGCTGTGTTTAATTGTGAGAGTCAATAATAGTTAATTTCCGTTTGTAAGAAATTCATAAAAAAACACAATGTGTTTATAAATTATTTGTGCAAAAGAAATTTTAAATAATTTTCTTTGTGGCAAATGTGAATGGAAGTTTAAAAAAAAAAGGCATTATCTTTGTTTCTGATCCCATGTGGTTGTTCTGCATTAAAATAGTAGAAATCACATTTATGTTGTGTTTGGACCAAATTTTCAAATATTCCAAGTACGGTGGTCTTGCTATTGTTCTTATATTCCAGCCGTGACAAGTGGGACTTTATTGTGGACAGATATTCGGAGGATTAAATCCTAAAACTGCAACTCCCAACACACACACACGTCTACATATTTTATACTGGCTAGTAGTGTGGTGTCTGAATAATAGTCAGAAAACAATATTTTCCTGTCATTTCCCCACCCAAGATGTACATCACTATGACAGTGTGGGTTCCTTAGGATTTAGGAAACCCGGCAGTGAAATGGAGGTAGAAGCTACTATTTTGTGAATGGGTGTCTATTTTACATCTTGTGCACCAGGAAAAGCTTGAGTGATTCTTTCAAAGAGCTTTCAATGCCCTGTCTTCTGTAAATTGCAACCTCTGACTAGCCACTTTCAGGATTACTGGCTCGATTTCCATTATCGGACCTTGAACTACAGCCTGTTTGTATAGCGATTGTTGGGGAACCATTCTCAAATGTTCCTGACTGTAGTCTCCATGTTTGATTTTTCCCAAGCAGCAGCCAGCTAGCCTGTTAATTTTGGGTCATTGGAAAACGGGAGATTTTCAAAATGTGATGTCCCATTGTTGTATGTAATAAGATTTCCCCCCCCCCCCACTCCATTTTCCTGGTACCTCTAGGTTTCTATTCTGTCACAGACTTTTCTTCGATCCTCAGAATATCCCAGAAGTAATGCTATGAACTTGAGATTAAGTTATTACACAAAAATAAAACTGCAACTTTTTTTCTGCTTTTCTCATAGGAGAAGAATGGGCATATGTCATTTAGAAAGGGATTTGAGAGGAAGATGGAAGATCATGCCTAATTGTTTATTGAATGCCTACTCCTCTTTCTATCTTTTATGCCTGGAACCTCATGCACATTTATAATATAGAAGTGGAGAAAGCAAAATGACAGAATTTCAGTGGAAAGGGGCAACATTTGTAATATGTTCCACTAACTAGGCCTTACTATTTCAATGAAAGGAAACAGAACAGAACAAAATAAAATAGAACTTCAACTGAGGTACACTGTATCGTCTGGTGCTTTAGTGATCATTAATGGTATATAATAAACAGACTTTAAGATAGGATTAAGTTTTGTTTTTGTTTAAGTAAGGGCTAGATTTTACCAACTCTTTTTGGCGACAGGTTGGAAAGTGGGCTGGGGAGCCTGATTTCATCCCTCCATCACGACGTATTACCTAAGGCAGGTATATCAGTGGCACAGCTACCCAGGGGTAGCCACTAGAGACAATTAAGTACCTAATTAAGGACTGCACCTTGCCTCCACCAGCATTTTACCATAGTCAGGAGTGGCACTGCTGCTTCAAAGAAAGACTTATCCAGGGGCTACTTTCTGGCCCATTTAGGAACCCCTCTGTGGCAAAGGGCACCGTCATGGTGAAGACATTGCTACTGGAACATTTACCCCCAGCCACTCCCTCCGCAGACTCCTTCCCTGACCCCTCAACAACCACCACCAACTCTGATTGCTGAGGACTGCTTGGCTAGCCCTGTTTTGCTGAATAAACCTACCTTGTCTCTAAGGATGCCTTCCTTATCCGCCCCTTCCCTGTCCTGCAAGATTTTGATGAAAAAACTTCCTCAATTGTGGTGATATTCAGCCTTTTTGTTGCTAATATAATGAATGCCTTTTCCTAGACCACAATAAGCAAGAAGATTTGGATTATAAAGCTGAAGATGCCCAACTTGAAGAGGCAATAATGAAAATGGAAAAGCTGGATAAAATTTTGGTTATGAAGCAGGAGAAAGAAAGGCAAGTGAAGAAACAAGGAGAAGAGCTAAGGAAAAAGCTTTGGGAGGAGCTTCAGGTAAATCAGCATCAAGAAACCCGTGTAAATTTCTGATCCTTTTCTATCATTTTTCTTAGTGTCATATATTGAGCAATGAATACATTTTATGTTTTTAATGTAATTTAAAAAAAATCTTTGCTTTCTATCACTGAGTTGAAAACTTCAAGAGTTTGCTGTGACAGCTAACAAGTAAATATTACTGTCTGTTCTGTCATGGTAATTCTCACATATTGCATACACTTATTTAGCTCATATTTGCATGTTTGCTAACATTGCATTAAAGCATCCAACTTAACATTTTATGCTTTCAAAATTGATTTTTAATTATAGGGTCCACTAAAGTCAAAAACAGAATGAACACTGGCCATTGAAATTAAAATAATTAAAAGTCATTCGTATTTCATACTGAAATTCCATATTTAATATCTTTGAGTCCTCTGGTAGTTGCTAATGATGTTGCATTGATGATGAAGACCTTAACTCTCTGATTAAGCATCCAGCTGATTAACATTCTTAAGTTATTGGTCCTTTGCAGTGGCCTGGGAGCCTGTTAATCTTCTGGTCCAGAGATAGAGACACTGTCACTATACTGCAAGTATCCTGCCCCAGCTGTATACTCTTATACTTTATTTAAACAATTAACAGTGATGGTATTTCCATTGTTCTTTTATTTGGTGTTAGATAGTTCTTGAAACTGTTGTAGATGTTTCAGGAGAACACTCAAATCCCAGGGCCATAATTATTTTAAAATGAGAATAGGTCATTCAATATTCTAGCTATATCTTATTAACATGTGCTGTTTTCATGATGGGAACTGGGATTATGTAATTAAACCTAATGTTTCATCATTTAGATATTAAATATTATTGCTTTATCTTTATAGATTGTAGACTGTGAAAAACTGACTCCGTTTTATCATTACTGCCTATATTCTCTGTGAACCAATCGCACCTTTTAATCTCATTTCTCCCTTGTTCACTCTGACCTTTCAGTTGTTTCATTGCCTGTTCTCTAAGTTGGATTTACTCCGAGGTCATAAGAATTGGAATGGAAGTTTCAACAAAATTATTGTGATTTTCCTCAATCGGTGAAATTGTTTGGTTGATAACTTTGAGACTGCTGATTGGAGGCGATGAGGACAGAGCAGTATTAGAAAAGAAAAATAAAACAATATTGCAACATAGATTGAGCACTTTTTCAAATCTAACTCTGTGCAGTAAGTTTTAATTATACAAAGAAATAGGAATGACAGGATAGAAAAGTGTATTTTATGAGAGAAACTTGGGGGATAATGTGCCCCAAGTAATTGAAGTAATTGGGAAAACAGGAGGTGGTTTCAAAGTTAATTTAAAAAATGGACAAACTTGAAATGAAAAAATGGAAAAACTAATACGGAAATAAGTGCTAGCTTGGAAGTTAAGCAATAAAATGTGTCCTCTTCTCAGTAATCAGTAGCAACACACTAAATGACTGTAAGATGATTCAAGAATATTAAATAGGGGTGCATTTTCAGCCTTACTATCTAGAAATGGTTTGTCAGATTGCATCTAATCTAATATAATCCTCTACCTTTTGCAAAATCTGTCTGGTTTCATTTCCTTATTGATGATTAATTTGTTCTAACAACACCTACTGACCAAAATTTACTGATGAAAATATAACTTAGGATATGCAATTATGGAGGCAAGTGATGATAAAACAATCAAGAGAGATAAAGTGAAAAAAAAAGACAATTGCAGCTATAAGAAGGTACTGAAAAGCTTTGAAGACGATAGAAGACTAACATATTAGACTTGTCTCACTCAAATTTGTATCACTAACATTAAGTAGCAGATTTAAAAAATTTGATCAAGGACTGTGGGTGTCACTAACTCAGCTAGCATTTTTTGTCCATCGCTATTGTCCAGATGTTAAGAGTCAACCACATTGCTGTGGGTCTGGAGTTACCTGTAGGCCAGACCCAGGTAAGGATGGCTGCTTTCCTTCCTGAAGGGCATTAATGAGTTTTTGTGTCTTTATAACATTAATAGTTGTTATATGATCACCATAAGTCTAGCCTTTTATTTTTAAATTTTTATTCAAATTTTAACACTTGCCGTAACGGGTTACACACCTATGTCTCAAGAACATTAACTTGAGGTTCTGGGTTATTTTTTATGACTATAACACTGTTTGCCCAATTATGTATGCAACTGAAACAAGGATGGATCAGGCCTTCACTGATTACTCTTGTGATTCCTGTATGAGACTTACTACACAGTGACGTACTCAGACTTGAATACTCTATTCAATGTATACGACCAGTAAATTGTAGTGAAATAAAAATATATAAACAGGTGATGATAGAATAACGATATGACATAGTTCTTCTGAATGTTTTCCAGCTGTTTAAACACAAGTGATCAGCATGACATTTTCCAGAGCATCATAGAAATGCCTGACTAACCTTCGAGTAAACTATCACCCTCAGAATTTCTAGAACTACGTTTGACTTAGCCTCTTTACACAATGTGTAGCATACATTCTATACTCTGCTAAGGATATAGGGGTAGTCAGGTAGTGTGGACTCTTATTCTCAAATGACAGCTATATTAAACTATAGTGTTATGCAAGATCTGTTCACTGAATATACACTACAAAAATCTCTAGTACCCTTACTAAGCATTAAGTCCTGATCATTTGGTAGGAAAAAAGTGAGAAAGAGGCTCAGAAGAAAGCAAGCAGCAGGAATATGAACATTGGAATCTCTGTTGCAGAAAATGTAAGTGCAGGGAAACTATTTCCTATGAAAATTTTATTGCTTTTGCTAAGTACAATAATGTATAGGTGTAATTGCAGTTTTATTTATTTGCCCTTTAATTCCTCTCAGTTTGTTCAACCTTCAGATACAAAAGAATATTTATATTGAGGGTTGTAGGTAAGGAAGTTGGCTTTTTAAAAAGCTTTTGCGATGGTATTATAAATGTGATTAATTGAACTTCTTCATTTTATAAGAAAACTGATTTTGAACTGCACTTTTAGATCATTTGTCTCACAATTATTATTTATATTAGTTTAGTTATTCATTGCACAGTCCAGTTAGGTTTTAGGACTTTCTATCCTTCTGTTGAATTGCAATCCTTTTAAAGATACCCAAGAACTGACGTATGATTGACTATTCACTAAGGTATGTGTATCTGCTGGATGCAGAGGATAGCAGTGACTGTCCTTGCACTGAACATTTGGACTGTTGTCCTTGCAGGATGTCAGGCGGAGCGTGGGGGCTTATCACAATTCTCTGCAGCAGTGAACTCTGCAAATAAAATATCAAGACAATTACTGGATATGGGGTGGAGCAGGCTGACATGATAGCTATAATAGTCAGTAGAGTTCCTTCTTGCACTCCATGATCACCAAACTAAACCAGCTTTGGATATGTCCTGTACCATTACCACATCCAAAACGTTCATCTATTGCTTTCTCAGCATTTTCTGCAAACATTAGAGGAGAAAAAAGTAAGGTTTCCAGTGATTTTTGAGGTGAATACCTTGTCACTGGATTTCCCCAGGTACCAGGAGGTGTCAGGTTGCCTAACCATACTTCCAATTCTCTCAAAGCTCAGGAAATCTAAGTAAGCCTGTGCAACAATGGAAACTGGTGAGAGGGAACATTTTACAAGTCAACTGCTGTGATTACAGTCAGAACTTGAAGAGGAGCTAATACAGTCTAAACTTTAGATGAGTCTGGAGTAATGGAGGAGCATGATAGCAGGGTATGATGATGTGGTATTTGGGAGCCACTTGAGAGCAAGTGTTAAAGTTTGTGTGGGTTGTTGGGGGGGAGGGAGGGTTGGGGGCACACAAGTGCCTGCAATGGGCAAAGGAAATTCCCACTATTCTGCTGAAAGGTTATAGGAGCTTAACTCTGTCTGTGTACAAATGCTGCCAGACGTGCTGAACTTTTCCACCGTTTTCTCTTTTTACTCTTCAGAGCACACCTTTTTAATCAACCCTTTGGTCCCCTTTCTAAATATCTCCTCCTTTTGCTCAGTTTTATCATCTTGTATGGCTGCATTTGTGAAGTGCGTTGTGAGTTTTACCCACATTGAATGCCTTATAAATGCAATTTTCTTTTATCAAATGCATGATTCTTGCCATACAGTCTTAGCAATAATGTTAGAATTGAATTTTGACAAGTGTTTTAGATGGAATGAAATACTTGTAACTGTAGAAGAATAATAATAGAACTTGGTTCAAATGAGCAATAAAACTGATAAATGACAAAACTTCATTTACACTTAGAATCACAGTGTGTATCAATGAAATAGTTTATTAAAATCAGAAAGCTCCAGCTGTGGTGAAAATTAAATAATGATTTTCTTTGTTTCAGAGGGAGGAATTGGTGGAGTGCCCTGAGGTGGCAGAAAATACAAAGAAGTTTCTAGCTTTGACACCAACTGGCAATGGTGAGTGGAAGGATAATCTAACGGTGTTAATTATGCAAAGTGAGATGGAGAAATCAGTGAAATTATTGTGACCATACCGCTTTTTGCCTTTGGGTACTGTTCGACATTATGAAGGAATGACATACATTAGTGAGTTTTGAGAAGATTTCTAAATCAGGTTGAGGTTCTGGATGTAGGTTTGCTGGCTGAGCTGGAAGGTTCAATTTCAGAAGTTTCAGCATCATAGTAGGTAACCTCATCAGTGAGCCTCTGGATGAAGCACTGGTGGCACGGCCCGCTTTCTGTTTGTGTTTAGGTTTCCTTGGGTTGGTGATGTCATTTCCTGTTATTTTTCTCAGGGGGTGATAGATGGGATCTAACTCGATGTGTTTGTTAATAGAGTTCTGGTTGGAATGCCATGCTTCTTGGGATTCTCGTGCGTGTCTCTGTTTGGCGTGTCCAAGGATGGATGTGTTGTCCCAGTTGAAGTATTTTGTAAATGACATTAGTTTTGCTTGTTGTCTGCATAGGGTCTTTCAAGTTCATTAACTGCTGATTTAGTGTTGGTGAGTTTGTAGGCTACCATGATGCCAAGAGGTGTGAGTAGTCTGGCAGTCATTTCCGAGATGCCTTTGATGTAGGGGAGAGTGACTAGGGTTTCTGGATGTGTCTTGTCTGCTTGATTGGGTTTGTTGCTGAGAAATCGGTGTCTGCGATCATTAGGTACCTGTTCTTTTTGGATACACTGTATAGGTGATTTTCCTTTGCTCTACGTAATTCCTCTGTACTGCAGTGTGTGGTGGCTCATTAAAATAATGTTTTAATGCAGCTTTGTTTATTGTTGTTGGGATGATTGCTTCTGTAGTTCAGTATTTGGTCAGTATGTGTTGTTTTCCTGTTGACGCTAGTTTGAAGTTCCCCATTGGCTGTTTGTTCTACTGCAACATTTAGGAATGGCCGTTTGTTGTTGTTTTCCTCCACTTTACTGATGGCTCTTGGGGCTCGTCATACAATTATAGGGGGAGATTTTAATTGCATTATGGACCTGGAGATAGACAGGATACCCATAGATCCAGGCATTTGGCAGATTTGAATAAAGAGATAGGATTAGTAAATGTGTGAAGGTGCCTCCACCCACAAAGCAGAGATTTCTCTTTTTATTCTAACCCACATAAGTGTCACACTAGAATTGATATGTTTTTTGCCCCCTCGACCTTTTTGAATTGCATATTATCCTGCAAAATAGGTAATGTAATAATTTCTGATCACGCTGCAGTATATATGGAAATCAACACTAGGAATAATGAGATGACCCCCCTGACATTGGCGTATGGATTCTTTCTTAATGAAGGATAGTAAATTCGTAAAATATTTCTCTCAAGAATTCAAAACTTTTTTGGAAATTAATTCAGGTACGACTAGTAACCTGTCAATGATGTGGGAGACCATTAAGGCTTATGCGCGGGGTCTGATCATTTCATACTTGGCGACCCAGAAAAAACTAAAGGGAGAACGACAGCGTCTACTCGAGGCTTGCTTAAAGGCAGCTGAAACAGCATACATTGATAGGCCCTCTGTTGCTAAATTACAAAGGATTACGGCCCTTGGGATAGCCCTGAATACTGCGCTCACTCAAACGGCAAAGTGGGAAATATTATTTGCAAGGCAAAGATTGAGTTTGGTGATAAGCCTGGTAGATACCTAGCGTTTCTCCCAAGGCAAAAAAAGGCCACTCAAGCTATCACGTCCATTAGGGAAAGTGCTGGTACTCTGACTCATGATCATAAAAGGATCAACACAATCTTCAGAAAGTTTTACTCTGATTTGTATAAATCGCAGGATTGTGAAGATAGAGCCAGGAAGATGCAGTCCTTTTTTAAAAGCCTGGCCTTTCCGGACTTAACCCTGGAACAGGTATCGACCTGAATGTTCCCCTAACAACCCAGGGAATACTTGATGCAATCGGGCAGCTTCAGAGCGGTAAAGCACCTAGTCCAGATGGATTTCAGATTGAATTCTACAAAGAGTTTTCAGGAGTATTAGCTGGTCCACTTACGGACATGTACAACTACTTATATAGTCAGGGCTGCCTTCCGCCTTCATTGAAAGTGCCGAATATCTCCCTCATTCTCAAAAAAAGGACCCAGAAGATTGCGCATCATACAGACCAATATTCTTGCTAAATGTAGATTTTTAAATTCTTTCTAAAACATTGAGGCTGGAGAGTGTATTGCCATATATCATAAAAGATATATCATAAAAGATGGGGTTTATCAAGGGCCATAGATCATCTAATAATATTAGAAGGGTTTTGAATGTGATTCAAGTCTGTCATCAGGAAAGAATACCGGGAATAGTAGTCTCGCTGGATGCGGAGAAGGCATTTGACAGGGTTGAATGGTCATACCTGTTCTATACATTGCAAAGGTTTGGCGTTGGAAAGGTATTTGCTAAATGGGTCTCAACATTGTATAATGACCCCAAAGCAGTCGTGATCACCAATGGCTTAGGCTTGGATAGCTTCAGTGTTGGTAGGGGCTGCCGTCAGGGATGTCCTCTCTCACCGTTGTAATTCACGCTAATAATTGAGCCACTGGCGGAAGCTATACGGGCTGACTCTAATATAACGGCCCCGAGAGTTGGCACAGACAAACATAAAATTACCCTTTATGCAGATGATGTTCTCCTTTTTTTTAGTAATCCTTTGATGTCCTGATCCAAGTTATTAATTTATTTAGTGCATTCTCAGGTTACACAATTAATTTCTCAAAATCAGAGGCCATGCCGATGGGTGGTCTCACCAATATGTCCCACTTATTGGATGGATCTCACTTTCCCTTTCGGTGGTCTCTGGAGGGCTTTTTATATTTAGGTATTTTTATCACCCCAGTATTTGGCTAGCTATACAAGGCCAATTTTGTGCATCTACTAGAAAGGATAAGGCAGGACATTCAACGTTGGGAGGATCTTCCAATTTCTGGCTCGGTAGAATAGCTCTAATTAAAATGAATGTCTTGCCCTGTCTCTTATATCGTGAGAATGCTCCCGGTGATGCTGCTGAGGCCGGCACTGTGCAATTGTCTGGTTGGCTTGGTTCTTTCATCTGGAATCATAGGCGGCCCCTCATTAAGTTAAAGAAGCTACAGCTTCCATAGGCAAGGGGAGGGCTGGATTTTCCAGACTTTAGGAAGTATCAGCTGAGTTCCCTGTTAAGCTACATCGCCGATTGCGTCTCGTCTGACCTGCAATCAATCTGGTTAGACATGGAGGCTTCTCAAGTAAAGTGCCCTCTTATTAACCTCTTATTTTTAGATAAGTTGAAAGTTATTATGGACCATTGTAAAAACCCTATAGTATTAAACATAATTAAAGCCTGGAAGATAATGCAGCAAAACAAAGGTAATTCACATAAAACCTCCCCTTGTACTCCTATAATGGGGGCATGGGGTTAAACACAATTAAAGCCTGGAAGATAATGTGGCAAAATGAGGGTAATTCACATAAAATCTCCCGTTATAAGAGCGGCATGGTGGCTCAGTGTTTAGCACTGCTCCCTCGCAGTGCCAAGGTCCTGGGTTCGATACTGGCCTTGGGTGACTAACTGTGTGGAATTTATACATTCACCCCGTGTCTGCATGCGTTTCCTCCCGCCGGGCAGGTGAATTGGCCATACTAAATTGTTGGCTGGCCAACTGGCTGGAGCTGGAGGCCAAAGTCTCGGCCGCTGGACAGGACTGCTCCGAGTGCTATCTTATAGGAGTCGAGTGCTGGTCATAAACCAGCTGGTGGCCGCCATGCTGTGGTACCGGCTGGTCACTTTGGTCCCTCCTCCTGGCTTTGTCAATGACATCCAGAGAACGTTGGTCGACTTCTTCTGGGACAAAATGATGCACTGGGTCGCTGCGCAGGTTCTGAGTCTCCCTATTGAGGAGGGCGGTCAGTCGCTGGTGTGCGTCCGCACCCAGGTCACGACGTTCCGCCTTCAGACCTTGCAGCAATACCTTTACGTCGAGCCTCCTCCCAAGGTGGTGCACCCTGGCGACGTATTTTTTCCGCCAGGTGCGTAACCTCAACTCCGACACGCAGCTCCTGTTCATCGACCGTGAAGGTTTGGAGGTCGCCCTCAAGATGCTGTCTGTCTTTTACCAGGACCTGATCACTGTCTGGAACATGGTCAAATCGCACCGCGCCTACCCTCCGGCAGGAATAGCGGCTGTCGTCGGGGAGCCTTTGCTCAGGAATCTGCACCTTCGTACTCGTGGGTTCGAGTGGCTGTTGGAGGGGAGGGCCGTGGCGGCGAGGGTGACCAGGGTCGGGGATGTGCCGGGGCTGGATGCTGCCGCAGGACATAGCAAGCAGGGCAGTGGTAGACATCCGGTACGTGGACACAGCCATCCACCGCCTTAAAACGGCGGTGCTTGGACCCGACATGGAGTAAGCTCAGGTGTGCGGTGGGATCCCGTCCGCGCTCACCCCTGCCCAGACGGAATTTCACATTGGCCCCAAGGTCCCATACTTCCCGGGGGAGCCTGTGCCCCACAACCTGAGCCGCCTCCGGAATTTTCATTTTGTCCCTTTTAAGGATGTAAATAGGCGGGCCCTGTATAGACAGCTGCTGCACACCGTCCACCTCTTCTCCCTCATCCACCATTGGGACATGCCTTGGCGTACCCATTTGCCACCGGGCGGTGGGGATCCCCAGTGGAGAGCTCTCTAGGCGGGAGTCCTCCCCCTTTCTCTCGGGGATCTGGGGTGGAGGGGGCTGCACGCAGCGGTCCTCTGCAACCGCAGATTGCGATGGTTCACAGACTCCCAGCTCAACAGCTTGTTCTGTGGCGCTGTGGAGTCCGTGGACCACGTGTATATTGGGTGTGGGCGTTTGATTTTCTTAAAAACCTCCTCCTCTGCTTTTGGTTGCACTTCAGTCCCACGCTCCTGATCTTCGGGCACCCGGTACGGAGGAGGGAGGGCAGGTCTGAAGACCTCCTTGTGGGTCTGCTCCTCGGCCTGGCCAAACTGGGCGTCAACAGGTCCAGGCAGCGGGCCGTGGAGGGGGTCGTTAGGGCCGACTGCCTGCCCCTCTTCCGCGGTTACGTTAGAGCCTGGGTGTCCTTGGAGGAGGAGCACGTGGTGTCCACCAACACCCTGGAGTTGTTTAGGGAGAGGTGGGCGCCACAGGGAGTGGAGTGCATTATTTCCCCTTCCAACTCTATTTTGATTTAGTCCCTGCCGTTCCTTTCACTGTTTGATCACACAGCATTGCCCTTTTTTGTGAAGGGCAGTGCTTGTCACTGGCCACCCGGGTGTTTTCCTATCTTCCTGCTGGTGGAAATTGAATAAAGATTCGTGTACCTTGTGTCTCTCACTATGTCTCACACCTGCACACACACACCATGGGTGCTGGGGAAAAAATAAGCACTACCGCAGTTAGGCGGTAGTGTGGGGGTTAAAAAAAAAGGAATAAAAAGAAAAAAAACCTTCCATTATATTCCTATAACCGGGGCTCACCATATAAAATAAGCACTACCGCAGTTAGGCGGTAGTGTGGGGGTTAAAAAAAAAGAAAAAAAAAAGGAATAAAAAGAAAAAAAACCTTCCATTATATTCCTATAACCGGGGCTCACCATATTTAAATCCTGGTGGTCGAGGGGTATCTTCTGTTTAGGGGATCTATTTGATGAGGGGGTCTTGATGTCTTTTGAACAGCTGCACCAGAAATTTGGACTACCTAATGGAGACCTCTTTCGATACTTCCAAATTTGAGATTACATACAGAAGAAGACTATGTTATTAGATACTGGATTAGTGGTGCTGGAAGAGCACAGCAGTTCAGGCAGCATCCGAGGAGCAGTAAAATCGACGTTTCGGGCAAAAGCCCTTCATCAGGAATAAAGGCAGAGAGCCTGAAGGGTGGAGAGATAAGTGAGAGGAGGG
>NC_057719.1:64638540-64644334 GCF_004010195.1 Chiloscyllium plagiosum
CTGTTGTTGAATTCCACATTGCCCTGGTGTTGAAGTGTTCCGAGGCGGAAGATGAGGCGTTCTTCCTCCAGGCGTCTGGTGGTGAGGGATCGGCAGTGAAGGAGACCCAGGACCTCCATGTCCTTGGCAGAGTGGGAGGGGGAGTTGAAATGTTGGGCCACAGGGCGGTGTGGTTGATTGGTGCGGGTTTCCCGGCGATGTTCCCTAAAGCACTCTGCTAGGAGGCGTTCAGTCTCCCCAATGTAGAGGAGACCGCATTGGGAGCAACGGATACAATAAATGATATTGGTGGATGTGCAGGTAAAACCTTGATGGATGTGGAAGGCTCCTTTAGGGCCGTGGGTGGAGGTGAGGGAGGAGGTGTGTGCTGCCTGAACCGCTGTGCTCTTCCAGCACCACTAATCCAGAATCTGATTTCCAGCATCTGCAGTCATTGTTTTTACCTTTGTTATTAGATATCCTTTATAAATCAGATAGAGAACGTTGAGTGTTGTGGCCAATGGGTTTACCCTCGGTCAGCACTCTGTATCATTTATTACATTATGAAATGTTGGAAGACATGGAACGTTTGCTTAGAACATGGGATCAGGAATTGGGTTTGGAAATATCCACAGAAATGTGGGATGACCTCTGGGAAAATGCCAGAAAAATCTCCATCTGTTCTAGAACCTAGGCCATTCAGTTAAAGATACTCCGTAGGACTCATATAGCAAAATTTAGGGCAGGAACATCTCCAATGTGTCCCAAATGAAAATAGAGGTGGGCACTCTCACACCCTGCTTATGGACATGTCATAAGATCCGCAAATACTGGGTCAGAGTAGCAAATGCTTTGACAGAAATCTTGGGAACGGAAATTAGAGTAGATCTAATACCTCTTCTCCTGGGCTTTTTGAGCTTGCCTTCCCTGGATGTGCAAGGGAAGAAATTATTTTCCATTCTCTCCTTTTGTGCAAGGAAAAATATTTTAGTAAACTGGGTAGCTGAGGGCCCTCCAGGACATCCGAATTGGCACAGGTTAATCATGGAATATATTCTCCATGACTTCCTTACAAATATGGTGCACCAAAAAACAGAATTATTCTATAAAATATGGCAGCCCTTCCTGAATTACATCGATACAGATATTTCGGCCATTTTGTCAAAGGCTTTCATCTCGTTGTGGTAGCGGTTCTGTCTGGTCCGGGGCCCCTTGGGGGAGGAATCCTGCATGAATACAGGCTTTATTATGACTTGATGTTAACTCATTCCGAGCATGTACTTCACTATTTAATTACTATGTTATCCTTTTTTTTTCTTGAGTAATGTAAGATATTTTATTATACGCTCTGGTTAGTTATAGGTTAGATTAGTAGTTAGTTGAGTTTTGTCTTTTTCTTTTATCTTCTCCTTTTGTTTGACAGGGTTTGGTTATTATTTAATATTTAATTGTATATTAGTGTTTGTATTTGTGTTTTTTTATTTTGTAAGTTTGTAAAAACATGTTACATTTTCAATAAAAATATGTTTAAAAAAATTTTAAAAACCCGTCAATTTATTTCACAATATCCTGAACAGTAGTGTCAGAGGATATGTGTTTAAACTGTAGTAAATTCAAAATCTAACTGCAAAAACTATTTTTGTTAGCAAATGATTAATTTGTAGAAAATGCTTCCAGTGGAAATGGTGGAATCACTTTTTTTTCCAGATGCATTCACAGATAAATTAGAAATATTTATTTCAGAAAATATCATTTTCAGATTTTTGAAGTATCTAGACGTAGGTTTGCTCACTAAGCGGGCAGGTTCGTTTTCAGACCTTCTGACACCATACCAGGTAAACTTTTCTGTGAGCCTCCGGATGAAGCACTGGTGGTGTAGCCCACTTTCTATTTATATGTTTGGATTTTCTTGGGTTGGTGATGTCATGTCCTGTGGTGATGTCATTTCCTGTTCTTTTTCTCAGGGGGTTGTAAATGGGATCCTAGCCAGTGTGTTTGTTGGTAGAGTTCTGGTTGGAATGCTATGCTTCTAGGAATTCTCGTGCGTGTCTCTGTTTGGTTTGTCCTTGGATGGATGTGTTGTCCCAGTCAAAGTGGTCCTTCCTCATCCGTATGTAAGCATAGTAGATACTAAGGATACCCACTCTCACTAGTATCCTCAGGACATGACATCAGAAACACAAACATATAAATAGAAAGTGGGCTGCAGCATCAGTGCTTCATCCGGAGGCTCATTGAAAATTTTACCTAGTATGGTGATGAAACGTCTGAAAATGAATCTTCCAGCTCAACGAGCAAACCTACATCCAGAACCTCAACCTGAGCTACAAATCTTCTCAAAACTCACTAATATGAACTACCTGATGGAGGACAAAAGTAAGTGCAGCATCCTGTGGAGGAACAGGTGACTTTGAATCTATGATTCCCAAAGGTCCCCATCATTGCTCTTCTCTTGTTTCGATTCACTTATAGATTACAAGTGATCCCTCCACTGAGATGGCAGCATCTTGGCTCCAATTCTCAGGCTGGTATTTGTATTTTCTTTTTCTTTCTCTCCCTTTCTTCCCCTTCTTCTTTTCTCAGTTTATTTTTAGTTTTCGTTCAAACTTGCCTTATGAAGAGAGCTCTTTGGTCGGAAGATGGCTTTAATGGGCTCCTGAGCAGCAGTGGCATCCTCAGAGGCAGTATGGCTACAGAGTTGGCTGGCCTGTGAAGCCCGGAGCGGGAATCCCGCTTCTGGGTGGCATGGGTTAGTGTAGCCAGAGTGGGACTCTGTCAGCAGAGAAGGAAAAGTTGGATTCTGTCTATTTATCTTTTTATTTTATTTTATGTTAATAAGAATGGTACCTAAGCATGGCAACAGTACACTCTTTTCACTGTAGTTTATATTGAATACACACAACAATAAATGATTCAAATCCAAATTCATATTGATAGAAGTGAATTCATTGATTGATCAACAGCTCCATTATCACTATATTGGATGAGTAACAGGATGGTAAAATCTATCAATAGGATAGATTTTAATTTTTTTCCATCTAGCAGTACCTATACATTCCTGTCCAACAGTCATATATCAGAACCTTCACCTTCTCCCTCTCCAAACTGCTTTATCTGTTCTCAATTAGAAGTGATAGAAATGCTTAAGTGTTGGCTCTATGACTGCCTTGACTGATGTTAATTAATTCAACATTCATTTGTCCTTAGAACCACCTTCTCCGCATGGGGATTAAGGTGTTTTTAATTGCTTAAAACAAATTAAGTTGGAACTGTTGATTGAAGCAAACTTTAGTAATTTGAAGATCTTTACAAAAATCAGTGAAAATTACTGAAAAACTGTCCTTGTATTTCAACAAATCAGGCCACATGAATGTTACAAAAAGAAAACAAAAGTACCACCCAGGTTATCTACGCTGCCCATTCCATGCCATTTGCACTGTTCACTACCTAATAGATACATCAAACTCTGGGAGAGGGAAGAATCTTGAAGGTATTACATGCAACATTGTAGAAAATTAATGTCTGACTTTAAGGCAGTTAAGCAAAATCTAAGTTGTCAGATGAAACGGCAACTTGGTTTTATCAACAGATGAGTGAAGTACAGCAGAGAAATTGTATTAATCTTTGAGTTTTTGATTAGATATTAGTTGTAATTTTAGCTTTGTAGTTAAAATGTACAAAATAAAGAGTAAACTGGAACAAAGTTAAACAACATTGGTTATTGCTATATAATTTCAAATTTATCTTATTCATATTCTAAAATATTCAGCTCTGATTATGATACATGACCTTTCCTATTATTTTACTTGCATTAGGTGTAGACTTGGAGGTTACACCAATATTCCACACACAACTCCCCGTGGAGGAATATGAAAGAGCTAATGATGAAAGAGACCAAGGTAAAACAAAAAAAAAACGGAGTCTAAATAAAGCACTCATACTTTAGATTTTGATTCAGCCATATCTCTGAAATTTTCTCTAAATTAATGTTAGGTTGATATAATGTTTAGCTAGTTTCAATCTTTGATTTACAAACAGCTAGGTATTCTGTGCTACCACTCATCAACACCAGAGTTTAAAGTTTGGTTACTCCTAATCATATATCACACAGTTCCAGGAGTGGGGTAGAGGGTCCAGGTGGTTCTGGTCTTGGTTTGTGGTGGTTTGGATTAGTCACGGGTGGGTTAGATGGAGGTGGCCATAGGTCTAGGGTAGATATTGGATCTTGGAATGTTGGGTTTAATTGGGGTGGAATCAATTTGGGTAAGAAGAGTTGTCTGGTTGTGGGATATTATCAGGATCCGGTGAGGGGGCGTGGTGGTGGTGGGGCTTGGTTCAAAGGGTTGGGAAAAATCTAAGTGTGGGAGTTAGGGGAATTTATTTAATAGTTTATCCAGGAGTTACAGGGGACTTTCAGAGCCAACCTTTAAACGTCCAATATTTCCTGGGTAACTCTCAAGCTAAAATGAGAGTTAATTTTGAATTTTCTCTGAATTTTCCAACTTTTCAGCACTCTTTCCAGGGATGGGGTCCCACACGATTAAAACAGCTCCCTGTCAGCGAGTCATAGTTATACAGCATGGAAACACACCCTTTGGTGCTACTCGTCCGTGTGACCACATGTCCTAAACTGATCTAGTCTCCTTCGACAGCATTTGGCTCATATCCCTCTCAACCTTTCCCATTAGCGTATCCATCCTTTTAAATCTTGCAATTATATCGGCCTCCACAACCTCCTCTGGCAGCTTGTTCTACTCTCTATGTGAAAAATGTTGCCCCTCAGGTCCTTTATAAATCTTTCTCCTCTCACCTCGAACTTATCCCCTCTAATTTTGGACTCCCCTACCCTGGGGAAAAGACATTGGCTGTTCACCATCCGTGATCCTCATGATTTTATAAACCTCTATAAGGTCATCCTTCAGCCTCTGATACTCTGGGGGGAAAAGAAACCCGACCCTACTCAGCCTCTTCCTACACCTCAAACCCTCCAACCAAAGACATAGGAACAGAAATTAGGCCATTCAGCTCATCAAGTTTGCTCTGCCTTTCAATCATGGATAAAAGGTTTTTCAACCCCATTTTCCTGCTTTCTCCCTGGAACCTTTGATCCCCTTGACAATCAAGAATGTATTAGTCTCTGTTTTAAATATACTCAATGACCTGGCCTCCACAGCCTTCTGTGGCAATGAATTCCACAGATTCACCACTCTGGGTGAAGAAATCTCTCCTAAAAGGTCTCCTAAATTCTAAAATGTCTTCCCTTTACTCTAAGGCTGTTCCCTCAGGTCCTAGTCTCTCCTTGTGAATTTTTTCTGAACCATTTCAATTTTGGCAATATCTTTCCTATAGCAGGAAGACCAGAATTGAAGGCAGTATTCTAAAAGTGGCCTCACCAATGTCCTGTACAGCCATAACATGACATCCCAACTCCTGTATTCAATGCACTGATCTCTGAAGGCAAGCGTGCCAAATGCCGCCTTCACTACCCTGTCAACTATGACTCTACTTTGAAGGAACTATGCAGCTGCACCCTTTGGTCTTCTTGTTTGGCAACACTCCCCAAGGTTGAAACTTTATTGCTGGAACAGCACAGCAGGTCAGGCAGCATCTAGGGAACAGAAGATTCGACGTTTCGGGCACATGCCCTTCTTCAGGAATGAGCAGAGAGTGTTCAGCAGGAGAAGATAAAAGGTAGGGAGGAGGGACTTGGAGGAGGGGAGTTGGAAATGTGATAGGTGGAAAGAGGTAAAGGTGAAGGTGATAGGTCGGAGTAGGGTGGAGGCGGAGAGGACAAGAAGAAGACTGCAGGACAGGA
>NC_057719.1:64644472-64649065 GCF_004010195.1 Chiloscyllium plagiosum
TTAACTCCCCCTCCCACTCCACCGAGGATATGCAGGTCATTGGACTCATCCACCGCCAAACTACAACAACGCGACGGTCGGAGGAGGAGCGTCTTATCTTCCGACTGGGAACCCTCCAACCACAGGGGGTGAACTTGGGCTTCACCAGTTTCTTCATCCCCCCTCCCCCCCCCTTGTCTCAGCCCAATCCCTCCCGCCCGGCACCGCCCTCCTGACCTGCAGTCTTTTTCTTGACCTCTCCGCCTCCATCCTACTTCGACCTATCACCCTCACCTTGACCTCTTTCCACCTATCACATTTCCAACGCCCCTCCTCCAAGTCCCTCCTCCCTACCTTTTATCTTCTCCTGCTGAACACTCTCTGCTCATTCCTGAAGAAGGGCATGTGCCCGAAACGTCGAATCTTCTGTTCCCTAGATGCTGCCTGACCTGCTGTGCTGTTCCAGCAATAAAGTTTCAGCTTTGATCTCCAGCGTCTGCAGACCTCACTTTCTCCTCGAAGATTTAACACTCCCCAAGGCCCTACCATTTAACCGTTTAAGTCGTGCCCTAGTTTGCTTTTCCAAATACAACACCTCACATTTATCCAAACTAAACTACATCTGCCACTCCTCGACCCATTGGCCCATCTGATCAAGGTCCCATTGTACTCTGAGATAGCTGTCCACTATATTACCAATTTTGGTGTCATTTGCAAACTTACTAACTGTACCTCCTACATTCACATCCAAATCATTTATGTAAATAACAAGAGACAGTGGAACCAGCACCAATCCTGGTCACGAGCCTCTAGACCAAAAAAGCAACCCTCCACCACCACCACCCTCTGTCTCCTACTTCAGCCAATTTTGTATCCAATTGGCTAGCTCCCCCTGGATTCCATGTGATCCAATCTTGCTAATCATTCTCCCTGCAGAATCTTGTCAAAAACCTTGCTGTAGTCACCATAGACAAGATAGATATAGATAGCTCTATCTTCATAAATTTTCTTCATGACCTCTTCAAATAACTCAGTCAAGTTTGTGAGACATGATTTCCAATGCACAAAGCCATATTGGCTATCCCTAATCAGTGCTTGCCTTTCCAAATGCATGTAAATCCTGTCCCTTAAAATCCGCTCCAACCCATGACGTCAGGCTCACCTGTGTAGTTCCTTGGCTTTTCCTTATTGCCTTTCTTAACTATGGCACCACATTAGTCCCCTCCGGTATTCCGATACCATACCTATGGCTGTCAGTGATACAAATATCTCAGCAAGGGGCCCAGTAATCTCTTCCCTAGCTTCCCACAAAGTTATGGAACACACCTGATCAGGTCCCAGGGAGTTATCGACCTTCATGCATTTTACAAATTGTCAAAACTGAATGCTACAATCAATGCTTTTCATTTAAAAGTTCTAATTTGACCAGATTATATTTTACAAACTGCATCTCCCATTGCATGGAATGGAAGCAGATGGGTTTTAGACAATGCTGCCTTTCAGCTTGTCACTCGCTGGTTATTTTGAGCATTCCGCAATGGTAAATCTTTGTTCATTGGTACCTTAATACAAATCTTCCAAATATATCATTCTTCCTCAAGTTTTAAAGGTCAAAATAGTGCATGATGTATTGTATTCATTTTTACTGACTGGATCATGCTTTTAACTAGAAAACAAATCTAGAGTGTCAGAAACTTTAACAAAGCTGACTCTCTGTCATTTTCCCTAGTCCTTATGATATTGCTGAGATTGATTTGACCTCCATGAGATGGCTTGGAGTAATTTGTTCCTCCTCTTTATCTTGCTTTCCTCCTCCTTAAGAGCAAATATGTTTGAACTACAGTGTATTACTCAACCGTTGTAGCAAAATGTAAAGTTTGCAACCTGCATTCTTCAAGTAACCTTATGTTTCAGTTTTGCTGCATTTTAAGAAGAGAATCTAAATGCAATTTAACAAGTTAAGTGTGTCATCTGAAAAAAATCTTTTCCTTTTATTCTTCCCATTATCAGCCATCTGCATGATGAAATTTTTTGTACATCTCAAGACTCGCTATTTAAAGAACAAAGAACGTTACACCACAGGAACTAAATTTGCAACATATTTTCTAAGGATCTGTATCCCTTTGCTCCCTGCCCATTCATGTATCTGTCTAGATGCATCTTAAATGATGCTGTTGTTTCCGCCCCTACCACCTCCGCTGGCAATGCATTCCAGGCATGCACCACCCTCTGAGTGAAGGACTTTCCACATACATCTCCCCAAAACTTTTTCCCTCTCGTTTGAACTCGTGACCCCTAGTAATTGAGTGCTCCACTCTGGGAAGAGGTTTCTTACTATCCGTCCTGTTTACACCTCTCATGATTTTGTAGGCCTCAATCAGATCCCCCCTTAACTCCTTCTTTCCAATGAAAGTAATCCTGATCTACTCAACCTCTCCTCATAGATCGCACACTCCATACCAGGCAACATCCTGGCTAATTTCCTCTGCACCCTGTCCAAAGCATCCACATCCTTCTGGTAATGTGGCGACCAGAACTGTACGCAATATTCCAAATGTGGCCGAACCAAAGTCTGATACAACTGTAACATGACCTGCCAACTCTTGTACTCAATACCCCGTTTGACAAAGGAAAACACGTTGTATGCCTTCTTGACCACTCTACTGATCTGTGTTGCCACCTTCAGTGATCAATGACACTCAGATCTCTCTGTACCTCAATTTTTCCCAGGACTTTTCCATTGCTGATGAAGGGCTTATGCCCAAAGCATTGATTCTCCTACTCCTTGAAAGCTGCTTGACCTGCTGTGCTTTTCCAGCTCCACACTCTCGACTCTGATCTCCAGCATCTACAGTCCTCACTTCCTACTAGTTGATTTTAACCTTACTGTGAAGCCTCTTCCAAGATGCCTACCTTTGAAGAAGTTCTCTTCCTCTCTCCACAAGGATGTTACTGAGCCCCTCTCTCACTGCAACCCCCCCCCCCCCAGGTTATCTCCTCTGCCCTGAAGCTTTTCAGCAGATTCCTGATGAAGGGCTTATGCCCAAAACATTGATTCTCCTGCTTCTTGGATGCTGCCTGATCTGCTGCGCTTTTCCAGCACCACACTCTCGACTTTTCCATTGACTGTATAGTTCGTCCTGGAATTGCATCTTCCAAAATCCATCACCTCACATTTGTCTGGATTAATCTCCATCTGCCATTTCTCTGCCCAACTCTCTAATCTATCTATACTCTGCTATATTCTCTGACAGTCCCCTTCATCTGCTACTCCACCAATCTTCATGTCATCTGCAAACTTTCTAATGAGACAACGTACACCTTCCTCGAAATCATTTATGTATATCATAAACAACAGTGGTCCCAGCGTGGATCCCTGTGGAACACCATTGATCGTAGAATACAGAACTTAGAACAATACAGCGGAGAACAGGCCCTTTGGCCCTCAATGTTGCACTGACCTGTGAACTAATCTAAGCCCATCCCCCTACACTATCCCTGGATGTCTTGAAACGGTTAAAAGTGGATAAATCCCCAGGACCTGATCAGGTGTACCTGAGAACTCTGTGGGAAGCTAGAGAAGTGATTGCTGGGTCTCTTGCTGAGATATTTTAGATTAGATTAGATTACTTACGTGTGGAAACGGGCTCTTTGGCCCAACAAGTTCACACCGACCCGCCGAAGTGCAACCCACCCAGACCCATTCCCGTACATTTACTCCTTCACCTAACTTTACGGGCAATTTAGCATGGCCAATTCACCTAACCTGCACATTTTCTGGACTGTGGGAGGAAACCGGAGCACCCGGAGGAAACCCACGCAGACACTGGGAGAATGTGCAAACTCCACACAGACAGTCACCTGAAGTGGGAATTGAACCCGGGTCTCTGGCACTGTGAGGCAGCAGTGCTAACCACTGTGCCATCATGATATTTGTATCATTGATAGTCACAGGTGAGGTGCCGGAAGACTGGTGGTTAGCAAACGTGGTGCCACTGTTTAACAAGGGCGGTAAAGACAAGCCAGGGAACTACAGATCGTTGAGCCTGACCTCAGTAGTGGCCAAGTTGTTGGAGGGAATCCTGAGGGACAGGATGTACATGTATTTGGAAAGGCAAGGACTGATTCAGGATAGTCAACATGGCTTTGTGCGTGGGCAATCATTTCTCACAAACTTGATTGAGTTTTTTGAAGAAGTAACAAAAAAGGTTGATGAGGGCAGAGCAGTAGATGTGATCTATATGGACTCCAGTAAGGCGTTCGACAAGGTTCCCCATGGGAGACTGATTAGCAAGGTTACAGGGAATACAGGGAGAACTAGCCATTTGGATACAGAACTGGCTCAAAGGTAGAAGACAGAGGGTGGTGGTGAAGGGTTGTTTTTCAGACTGGAGGCCTGTGACCAGTGGAGTGCCACAAGGATCGGTGCTGGGCCCTCTACATTTTGTCATTTACATAAATGATTTGATGCGAGCATAAGAGGCACAGTTAGTAAGTTTGCAGATGACACCAAAATTGGAGGTGTAGTGGACAGCGAAGAGGGTTACCTCAGATTACAACCGGATCTGGACCAGATGGGCCAATGGGTTGAGAAGTGGCAGATGGAGTTTAATT
>NC_057719.1:64649098-64673209 GCF_004010195.1 Chiloscyllium plagiosum
TTCTGGTCTCCTTCCTATCAGAAAGATGTTGTGAAACTTGAAAGGGTTCAGAAAAGATTGACAAGAATGTTGCCAGGATTGGAGGATCTGAGCTACAGGGAGATGCTGAACATTGGAGCGTTGGAGGCTGAGGGGTGACCTTATAGAGGTTTACAAAATTATGAGGGGCATGGATAGGATAAATATACTAAATTTTTTCCCTGGGTTAGGGGAGTCCAGAACTAGAGGGCATAGGTTTAGGGTAAGAGGGGAAAGATATAAAAGAGACCTAAGGGGCAATGTTTTCATGCAGAGGGTGGTACGTGTATGGAATGAGCTGCCAGAGGAAGTGGTGCAGGCTGGTACAATTGCAACATTCTAAAGGCATTTGGATGGGTATATGAATAGAAAGGGTTTGGAGAGATAGGGACTGGGTGCTGGCAGGTGAGGCTAGGTTGGGTTGGGATACCTGGTCGACATGGACGGGTTGGACCGAAGGGTCTGTTTCCATGCTGTACATCTCCATGACTCTATGATTCTATCATCCATGTGCTTATCCAAGGATTGTTCAAATGTCCCTCATGTTAACTACATTAGCAGGCAGGGCATTCCACACCCTTACCTGAGTAAAGAACCTGTCTCTGACATCTGTCTTAAATCTATCATCTCTCAAGTTGTAGTGATGTCCCCTCGGATAAGCTGATGTCATCATCCTAGGAAAAAAACTTTCACCGTCTGCACTGTCTAATGCTCTGATCATCTCGTATTTCTCTATTAAATCCCCTCTTAGCCTTCTACTCTTCAATAAGAACAGACCCAAGTGTCTCAACCTTTCCTCATAAGATCTTCCTTCCAGACCAGGCAACATCCTGGTAAATCTCCTCTGCACCTTTTCCAATGCTTCCACATCCTTTCTGTAATGGGGCAACCAGAACTGTACATAATGTTCCAAGTGTGGCCGCACTAGTGTTTTGTATAGTTACAGCATGACATTATGGCTCTGGAACTCAATCCCTCTACCAATAAAACCTAACACACCGTATGCCTTCTTAACAACGCTATTAATCATGGTGGCAACTTGCAGGGACCTATGAAAATGGCTCCCAAGATCCCTCTGCACATCCACACTACCAAGAATCTTTCCATCCACCCAGTATTCTGCCTTCCAGTTAATCTTCCCAAAGTGAATCACCTCACATTTATCTGCATTGAACTCCATTTGCCACCTCTCAGTCCAATTCTGCTGTTTATCCAAGTCCCCCTGCAACCTGCAATATTCTTCCACATTGTTCACTACTCCACCGACTTTAGTGTCATTTGCAAACTTACTAACCCATCCAGCTATGTGTGCATCCAAGTCATTTATAAATGGTCCCAAAACAGATCCTTGTGGCACACCGCTAGTAACCGGACTCCAGGCTGAATATTTTCCATCAACCACCACTTCTTACAGAAAGCCAGTTTCTAATCCAAACTGCTAAATCACCCTCAATCCCATGCCTCTGCATTTTCTCCAACAACCTACCACATGGAACCTTATCAAAGGCTTTACTGAAGTCAATGTACACCACATCAACTGCCCTACCTTCATCTACATGCTTGGTCATCTTCTCAAAAAATTCAGTGAGGTTTGTGAGACGTGACCTGCCCTTGATTAAACCATGTTGACTATCTCGAGTCAAATTGTTGCTTGTTAGATGATTATAAATTCTATTTCTTATAATCCTTTCCAAAACTTCCTGCAACAGATGTAAGGCTCTCTGGTCTATAATTACCTGTGTCATCTCTACAGCCCTTCTTGAACAAGGGCACAACATTTAGAATCCTCCTGTCCTCTGGTACTCAACCTCTAGACAATGATGACTCAAAGATCAAGGTCAAAGGCTCCAACATCTCCCCAGCTTCCCAGAGAATCATCTGATAAGTCCCAGGGGACTTGTCTACTTTCACTCCTCCTAGAATTAATAACACCTCTTCCTTACTAACCTCGATCCTTTCTAGTCTAATATCCCATATCTAATTCTTCTCCTCGATAATATTCTCTTTTTCCTGAGTAAAACAGATGAGAAATATTCGTTTAGCACCTCTTCGATCCCGTCAGGGTACACACACAATTTCCCACTTTTGTCTTTGACTGGCCCTGTTCCTACCCTAGTCATCCTTTTAGAAAATTTTAGGGTTCCCCTTTATTCTACCTGCTAAAGACTACTCATGTCCTCTCCTTGCTCTTCTTAACTTTCTCTTTAAATCCTTCCTAGCTAATCTGTAACTCTCCATCGCCTCGTCTGAACCATCTCGCCTCAACATTACATAAGCCTTCTTCTTCCGCTTAACAAGAGATGCAATTTCTGTAGTAAACCACGGTTCCCTTACCTTATAACTTCCTCCCTGTCTGACAGAGACATACCTAGCAAGGACACGCAATATCTGTTCCTTAAACCAGCTCCATATTTCGGTTGTCCCCACCCCCTACATTTTGCTTCCCCGTTCTATGCATCCTATGTCTTGCTTAATAGCATTATAATTGCCCTTGCCCAATGATAACTCTTGACCTGTGGCATGTATCTATCCCTTTCCATCGCTAAACTAAAAGTAACCAAATTATGGTCAGTCTCTCCAAAGCGTTCACCTACCAATAAATCAAACACCTGTCCTGGTTCATTACCAAGCACCAGATCCACACGTGTCAGGAAACCCTCCTGCACATATTTGACAAAACAGATCCATCCAATGTACTAGAGTTATAGCATTTTCAGTCAATGTTGGCAAAGTTAAAGTCCCTCATAATGACCACCTTGTTCCTTTCACTCCTACCCAGAATCGTTTTGCCGATCCTCTCCTCTACATCCCTGGAACTCTGTGGAGACCTATTAAAAAAACTCCCAGCAGTGTGACCTCTCCTCTCCTGTTTCTAACCTCTGCATATACCACCTCAGTAGTGAGTCCTCAGCAAAAGTTCTTTCAGCTATCGTTATACTGTCTTTGACTAATAAGGCCACACCTCTCCCTCTTTTACCACCTTCCCTCTTCTTAATGAAAGATCTAATCTCTGGAAACGGCAACATCCATTCCTGACCCTGCTCTATCCATGTCTCCGAAATGGCCACAACATTGAAATCCTTGGTACCTATCCATGCTGCAAGCTCACCTACCTTATTTTGGATACTTCTGGTGTTGAAGTAGACACACTTCAAACCAGCTTGCTGTCTGGCAGGACGTTCCTGTGACTGTGAAATCCTGTTCATGCCCTCTATACTCCCATCCTCCTGTGCGCTGGAACTACACCTCACGTTCGCATCCCCCTGCTGAGCTAGTGATGTCACAGAGCAGCTCCCTTCCTTTACTATTCTCTGTCTCCTGTTGCCCAACCAGTTCTTTATCCATTTAGTTAGAACACCCTGGACCTCGTGCGACTTCACATTCTTCATCAGCCTACCATGAGGAACCTTATCAAATGCCTTACTAAAGTCCACATGTATGACATCTACATCCCTTCCCTCATCAATCAACTTTGGCACCTCTTCAAAGAATTCTTTTAGGTTTGTAAGACATGACCTTCTCTGCACAAAACCATGCTGCCTATCACTGATAAGCCCATTTCTTCCAAATGGGTATATACCACTGAGGGCGAAAGTGAGGACTGCAGATGCTGGAGATCAGAGTCAAAAGTATAGTGCTGGAAAAGCACAGAAGGTCGGGCAGCATCCAAGGAGCAGAAAAATCGACATTTTGGGCAAAAGATCTTCATCTTAGGGTTTTGTCCGAGACGTCGATTTTCCTGCTCCTCGGATGCTGCCTGACCTGTGCTTTTCCAGCACCACAATGGTCCCTGCCACTGATGTCAGGCTCACAGGTCTGTAATTACCTGGATTAATCCTGCTACCCTTAAACGAAGAGACAACATTAGCAATCCTCCAGTCCTCTGGGACCTCCCCCATGCTCAAGGATGCTGTAAAGTTATCTGTTAAATCTCTAGCTATTTCCTCTCTCGCTTCCCTCAGTAACCTGGGATAGATCCCATCCTGACCTGGGGACTTGTCCACCTTAATGCCTTTTAGAATACACAATACTTCCTCCCTCCCTTATGCTGACTTGACCTGGATTAATCAAAGGTCTATCCCTAACCTCAACATCCGCCGTGTCCCTCTCCTTGGTGAATACCGATGCAAAGTACTCATTAAGAATCTCACCCATTTTCTCTGACTCCATGCATATCTTTCCTCCTTTGTCCTTGAGTGGGTCAACCCTCTCCCTAGTTACCCTCTTGCTCCTTATATATGAATAAAAGGCTTTGGGGTTTTCCTTAGCTCTGCTTATTAAGGATATCTCATGACCTCTTTCAGCCATCTTAATTCTTCATTTCAGATTGGTCCTACATTCCTGATATTCTTCCAAAGCTTCATCTTCCTTCAATCGCTTAGACCTTATGTACGCATCTTTTTTCCTCTTACTTAGTCTCACAATTTCACCTGTCATCCAAGGTATCCTAATCTTGCCATGTCTATTTCTCATTTTCATTTGTCTGTTATTTGGCTTATTCTGTCTTGTATCTGTAAAACTGCCAGAACATCCTGCAGGTTAATATTGACCAGGAACTTAACCGAACACCCAAAGAAATAATGTGGCTACAAGGGCAGGTTGGAGGCTGGGTATGTTTTCACTTTTCCTAACTCCTCAAAGCCTGTCCACTAACTACAAGTAACAAGTCAGGAGTGTTATCGAATACCTTGCACTTGCCTGGGAGAGTCCAATCCAACAATATTCAAGAAGCTCAATGCAATCAAAGACAAAACAACCTGCTTGACCGATATTTCTATCTGCTACCTTAAATGCCTGTTTCCACTGTCACAGTGGCAACAGTATATATGCTGTTCCTTTGTTATTACTATTAGGTCAAAGTCCAGGAAGTTTCCACTTAATATCATTGTAGAAACTATCATTAACTCTGTAGTAATTCAAGAAGTCAGTTCAATGCCAGTAACATGGAATAATAAGATAACTGCCAGCAATATCCACATTTTATGAGCAAATGTGAATAAAATTCAAGAACTCCTTTTTGTTTTCCAGCAGGTTTACCCTGTGATTTTATTTACTTCAGTAAACAATAAGGGAAGGGGGGAAAAGAAGGGTTTAATCAGTGCTCTAGTGCCATCTGTTGTTAAGGATAATAATACAACATGTCTTTGAGACAGACGATTCGAGATATTATTTGGCAATGAAGAAATGTGTTATACTGTGTGTGTATATATATATATAATATATATATACACACACACACAGTATAACACATTTCTTCATTGCCAAATAATATCTCGAATCGTCTGTCTCAAAGACATGTATTATTATCCTTAACAACAGATGGCACTAGAGCACTGATTAAACCCTTCTTTTCCCCCCTTCCCTTATTGTTTACTGAAGTCATCACTAACTGCTGCTTTCAAAATTTAAAAATCTTATAATTAAGTTGTAAACTTATAAAAGTACCTTTTCAAACTGAAAACAGTGGATACTTTGAACTTAAAATTTTGTTTTGTTAGTTTGCAGAATTAGAAATTCTTCTTTTAATAGTGGTTTAAAAAATAAAATTTGAGTGCTAATTCTGTTTCTCCTGGACAGATCCTATTTTTTTCTCAGATTAACCCAATAAGTGGTCCTAATTCTTTGACTAGTAAGTTGTGTGCAACTGATGGTTTACAACTGAAACAATTCTTAAAAAGAAACATGGAGTTAAAGCTTTTTTCTTACTCTCATCAGGGCTGCGATGTAAAAAATCCATCTTTGAAAGAAAATGTTAATTTGCATTGCTTGAGAAGAGGTCGGGCCATGGTTAGCATGTATGTGCAGCAGGAGTTGCCCTTTGACTGTCTACAGTGGATAGTTTGCTCACCATACTCAACCAGCTGTGCTTGCAAAACCTATAACATAGTGTCCAGTGCTAGATGTGATTTTGCTATCGGAACAATAACAGTTACGAAGTAATCCGGACTGTGCTAAGATTTACACTCTAAACTGATTTGTGATGAGCCATGGATTTCATTTGTGTGTGCTAGAAACTACATGTATTCGCACATGTGACCCTATCCTAGGTAGAGAAAGGTGTTAGTTTGTACATTACACTGTTTTCAATGAGAAAGGGTTTCGGAGACCACCAATCGCTGCTGCTTTCCTCATGGCATTATCCTGATTAATCAGAGTCTACCTGCCCGTTCTGTTAATCAGATATCTATGATTAGCAGTTAACAGATCCTGCTGCATCTCCATGACAGCTATAGTCCAACATTGCTCTGAAGATTATCCTTTACCTAGAATAATTGCAATATTTTAATATTTTTCTTTTGTATCGTTGCAAATTTCCTCTCATGCTCCCATGTAGTAGCTCTTACATTTTGTTTTGCTATCCTTTGCTGATTTTGTATCTTTTCCATTCTCCAGGGTCTGTTCTTTGTTTCTTATTTTGAATTTTTCTTTCAGTTTTATGCTGTTTCTTTTTATGCTTCATTAAGCTAAATTAGCTAAATTAATCTTATTATTCATCACTAGGTTTCTGCTCCCTATTATTTGTCTTTAGCTTCAGATCTCCCAATGCCTTTTAAGATTAATTCCTTTCATGATCTTACCACTCTCACTTTGTAAACATTTCTAGCTTTCCACTTTTTCCTTACAAACTCTACAGTTCCTCCCCTTTTGTTCCTTTTGGTTGCTTTCAGCAGTCTAAAATCCCCAATCTGAAGTTTCCACGCTGTGTCACCTTCTCTATTTACTGTGTTTTTAATTACCTTCTTAAACGCCACATCTTGGATCAAATCTTTGATATCTCCTTCTTTGACACCTTTTTTAAAATATGTTCTCTGCATTGTGACATTGTTCTACATTAAAAACATTCTGTGATGTTATTATTACCTTTTACAAATAAGAAATTCCATTTTCTGACATTCCTTACTACTTTGTGTGGCATTTCTGACCCAAATATAAAACCCAAAAATTGGTTTCACGTGTAATCATTTTTCATGATCATTGCACTGAAGACCTGGTTTCAGTTCTGAAGAAGGGCTTATGCCCGAAACGTCGATTCTCCTGTTCCCTGGATGCTGCCTGACCTGCTGCGCTGTTCCAGCAACACATTTTCAGCTCTGATCTCCAGCATCTGCAGACCTCAGTTTCTCCTTCAGTTCTGAAAACTTTGAATTCGATTTGTACATGTAGAGGCAAATGTATTTTGTAGAAATTTTGTTTCAAGTTACATTTTTGCAGAGCAAATCATTTTTCATTTCTATGTAGTTTGTTTTCTTGAACTTTACAGCAACCTGATTCAACTGAAATTTATTGGCAAGTCCCTTACCCATCTATCAGCATTGGAACAGGATGTGGTGTATTATTCTGTGCATTGAGTTGAAGCAGCTCAGCAGGTGACAGAAATCTGTTTGACAAATGCCAACACTCTGCTTATTTTCTTGTTAGATTGCCAAGACAGTAGTGAAAGAGTTAAATTAACTTCAGAAACGAAATTACCTTCAGATGCAAACTCTAAAAATGCCCATTACAAAGACCAAAGGAACCAAACATTCTCCCAAAATAGGATCAAAGTTAAAGATTTTGTTAAGAAGAACATTGAGGTATGTAGAATTACTTTGACCTCCCCACAACCTGTTAACTACAACAGTAGCATATTGTTTCGAGGTATATTGGAATTGGATCAATTGTTGGCTTGTTGCATGTGTCCAATTTTATTTTCATCACAAAAATTATCTTTGACTTATTGGTATAATTTTAAACAGGTTTAAGTTGTTTGTAGGTGTTTCTATCATCAGCCCTAGTTGTTAAAAATTAATTACTCATTTTTGTAGTTGGCAAAAGAAGCAAAGAATCCAGTGCTACTGACTGATGATGAGAAAAAAAGATTAGCAGAACTACTGATGGATGTTGAAGCTGATTCATCAATTAGTGAAGTAAGATCAGTTGTTTCACACATTATAGCTCTGCATTCCTTTTATAGCAAAGTTAATCTTGATTGCTATGTGTAAAATAATTCAAGGTTGCTTTCTGATACCAAGTGTAATAATCATTCTCTACATCCTAACATTGAATGATTTTTAGATGGATTTGTAACCATTGGAGGGCATCATAGTCAAGCCCGGTGCCGTCTTCACTGAACACTTCCCACATACCAGTTTTTTTGACAGCAACCAGGGTGGAAACATACCAACTTTCATTACTTCAGTTCATGGGTGTTTGGGCTCATCATAGCTCACGTACTGCTGCTGAAATCAACTGAGTATAGATAGACTCATGAATCTAGTCTCTGGGATTAAAAAAAAAGTGGGCTCAGAATTGGCACATAATTGGCATCATGTTCCTTTGGTGGGGTTATCAATCTAGGAGAAAGTGAGGACTGCAGATGCTGGAGATCAGAGCTGAAAATGTGTTGCTGGAAAAGCGCAGCAGGTCAGGCAGCATCCAAGGAGCAGGAAAATCGATGTTAAGGGCATGAGCCCTTCTTCAGGAATGAGGAGAGTGTGCCAAGCAAGCTAAGATAAAAGGTAGGGAGGAGGGACTTGGGGGAGGGGCATTGAAAATGCATAGGTGGAAGGAGATTAAGGTGAGGGTGATAGGCCGGAGTGGGGTGGGGGCGGAGAGGTCAGGAAGAAGATTGCAGGTTAGGAAGGTGGTGCTGAGTTCGAGGGTTGGGGCTATCCCCTTCACCTTAACCTCCTTCCACCTATCGCATTTCCAATGCCCCTCCTCCAAGTCCCTCCTCCCTACCTTTTATGTTAGCCTGCTTGGCACACTCTCCTCATTCCTGAAGAAGGGCTCATGCCCGAAACGTCGATTCGCCTGCTCCTTGGATGCTGCCTGACCTGCTGCGCTTTTCCAGCAACGCATTTTCAGCTGGGGTTATCAATCACCAGTACCTCTTTTGGTGGTTTGCTTAAGAGGGGTGCTGAAATTTGGACCTCCCTAATGCTGTCTAAAAGGCAGCCTGCACCTTTTTAAAGGGAAGTTACATTTTGGCTGAGTGTAACTGCAAGCTAATTCAGGATCTTGCAGGCAAAAGAGAAGTTTTTTTAGGAACCCATTGTCTCTCATATGCAGCACTGAAGATCATGAATTAGGAGATCAGCTGGAAGATGATATAATCATCCCATCTTGTGACAGAACAGTAATGCTAAACTACTGCACTGGGTTATGTCAGCAACATTGTAAGGTTGGAGGATGCACCTATCTTGCTATTTGGCTATTTTATATTGTACTCTCTCACTCATATACTATGCACTACTAAGTTAAAATACCTCCAGCCAACACTAATCTGCCGATTTACTGCTCACTGAGGAGGCTTCAGACCAATCCATATCAGCAGCCTGCTTTGAAACTCTGCTCACATTTTGATATCACAGCAGCTGAGATACCGACAACTTTTCAAAACAATTAATGACATTAAAATTAACCAATACCATGCTTTTTGAAAAAACGATTCTCTCTATTTACCAATGTTAAATGATCCTTTTAAAAATTTCCAGGGCCTGAATCCAAATTCATGTCTTCATCAGAAACAAATTAGATCCTCATTATATCACTTATCTATGTGCTAAGTTTCAGTGAAATCCATTCATTTAGTTTTTGATAAAGGTTGTTTGCACACAAAGCAATTAACAAACAGGAGCAAAAAAAGGTCCTTTTGAGGAGTAGAGGTAATCTGGATTCTCCCAACAGATCTCACCTAAACTATATTTTTATCTGGATCCAGATTCAAACAGACAGAAAGATGACTGTCCAATATAATTTTTGTCTGCTGTAACTGCAAAACTACTGCATTGTATTTTGAGTAACACAGTTTTTCAACACACAAAATCGCCATAAGCAATCCTCAACTTGACACAATCCAGAAGTTGCTACTTTCAATAGTCTGCACTCCAGTTTTGCATAACTATAAGGATCAATTTTTAAACCTATTTTCAATAATTTGTTTGCTAAATTATTTGATCTGCTAATATCATAGTTTGGAATAATAAGATGTGAAACTAAACACTGATTTTACTTTTTTCGGCTGGCAACTCTTGTATCTAAGCTGGTTCCAAACGTATGGCTATGCAGTCCTTTGACCTCACTTTGCAAACCTGAGAAGTGGAGGCTGATCTTTGGCAACCTATAATTCTATAAAGAATTGTACTGTACTCGCAGCTGTGTAAAGTTTGCTCAGGTTTGTACCCTGGAGATGATGATGCAGGTTCACTGCCGAGCTTTAATACAAGAGGGGAAGCAGCAGCCAGGAGTCATAAACTCAAATCAATTGGTATAGAGAACTGGTGCTGTGCACTTTCTCCGATGATAGGAGGGAGCATCTTGACCTATTGGACAGTAGTTGTTCACCTCAAGTTGGTAAGTAAAGTGCTGATCCATTACATTCCGTTTGCTTTAAAGGGTGCTCAGAATTTAAAATATCTTGCCAGCAAGTGACAGAATCCATCACAACAGGCAAACAAATGAAACAGACTAAAAGAAAGAAGATACCAATTTTTTGTGGGCAAGCTGGAATGTTAAGACTAAGTGCCTGCAATGGTGAAAAAAACTGGCCAATAATGAGCACAAGACAGCTGTGATTGATGTGGAACTTGCTTACTGAGAGTAGATCACATGACATGCTCACCCAGCAAAGGCAGATGAAGGGCCTGAACAAGGTGAAGGCTTGGCAATAAGGAACTCACTACTGTCAACAGGAAGGCATTAGAAAATTGAATAAAATGTTATTCTTTATTGCTAGTGGAATAGAATACAAAATTACGGATACTTCGTTTCATTTAAATAGGACATAAGTGAGACCACAATTGGAATATTGTGTACAATATTGTTTCCTTATTTAACTAAGGATGCCTCTGGGTTGGAAGCGGTTCATAAAAGACAAGTTAGAGTGGATGGGTTGTCTAATGAGAAATGTTAGTCAGATTGAACTTGTAACCCCTGGAGTTTGGAAGAGAAAGAGTATTGACAAGGTAGATATGAACGAAGATGTAAATTCAATGATTGTCCGGAACAATTTTGTGTGGACCCATGGAAGCAACATGAACAGATTCAAGGAAACTTCAAACAGCAAGACTCAAAAGAAAGATTACAAGAGGATGCCCCCACACCTTGCCACCTCAGCAGGAAGCTGTCTTCTGCAGAAATGTTTGTATGGTACCCTTTCAGAGATATTTAAATAATGGGGTTTAAAAACTGACTTACCCCTGGCCTGAGTGTATAGTGACATGTTCCTGTGTGCTGTAGTCGACTGTGAACTTTCAGAACAACTGTTAAACTAAGGACACAAAGGGAAAGCATAAAATTAAAGAACCCAAAGAATGTTAGAAATAAAGCATAAGGAAAAAGTATTGAGTAAGATAACTTTGCTGGGAAAAGCAGAAAGTCCAGCTCTGTACATGAACAAATGTAGGCAGCTATGAAACTTAATTAGTCAGTAAGGAGGAACAAATGCCTTTGACAGATCACTTCAAGTACCTACGAGAAAAGACAATAGGGGTTTGAAGATTGTGAGGTGGAAAACAATGAGGAATGGTTTTAAGACATAAAAACAGTCAGTAATCAGGTTTAAACAAGGACATGAAGTAATGAGTAATTTTACAGGATATCAACACTTAATGTCATCACCCGAGTCAGTACAAGGGCAGTTTCTTCATCGCTATTCTAGTAATGTGATCAAAAGACTAACAAGTTCATCACAAGCACAGCAGGAATGTGGGGAGAACATCATGTTCATCAGCATGAGTTTGATTGACATGTTTAGTGGGCAAAAAACTATATAAATACTAAAGATTGTGAGTGCCATTTCAGAGTAGTCTGAGAGAGCATGAGGTTGGTAAGTGCTGGTACCATTACCTCTCCTGAGGTTTTAGAACCTCTACTTAGACTAGGGCTTGGTGTCTTGTTCCTCTGTAACTGAGACACTGTAATAAATGTTTAAATAAATGTGCTAAACCTTTAATGGACTGCTTGTAAGAATTTTATTCCAGGCAATTGAATGACCTCAGGGAAAGAACCAGTGAAGGTTGAGTAGATTCCAGGAGGGAGTCCTCCCTTACCCACTGAAGCTCTCGGGGAGGCTTTGACAAAACTCCCTGCACTGTATGTAAATAAAGGGTAAAAACACACTCTCAGTGAGTGTCACCAGCCAGCTATCAGTAAAATGGAAATAAGATAAACCTGCAAAGCCAATATTAAATTTGACTGTTGAACTATCAATGTCATTGCTATTCGTATCATCCAGTGTGATAGTTGCAACATTCTGTTCCTCATGAAAAAGTCAGAGACTGAGTGGTGTATCGTTTTTTTTAAACTTATTTGAATTTGCTTATTATTCTTAATCTGTGTATATGCATGCTGTGTTTTTATTTCTTCTCATGTTTAGATGATCAAGGAAGTCTGTTTAAATTGGCTTTTTTTCAAGCCATGAATTCATTTGGTCTAGGAGAAAGACATCCAGAAGCAAAAGAATCCTTTGTAAAGGTGCTTGTTTCAACCAATTAAAGGGCCAGTTGAGTAAAGAATGGGAGCAATCTGGAAGCTTAACTATTTTGGGTCTGCTGATTGATCGTAACAGACGTAAAGTTCAACAGACTACGAGATGGTCTATCTCTTAATGTTGCTGCTTCAGCACATGGATTGTCAGGGTCATGTATGAAGTTATCAAAAGGAATGGATCTACTGTATTAACAAAGATAACGTCCCATGTCTTGGTTTTCATTGAAGCTATCACATGACCTTAATAAACAGAGATGGGTGGAACACCGTTATACTCTAGCGAAATCATAGTCACTGAGGAAGGTCTAGACACCATAGAAGGCCTACCTGTTTGGTAGAGCTAGACATTGAACCCACAGTAGAGAAGCTTAGCTAAGCTGTTGTCTCACTTGCCATAAGCAAAGTTCCAGATTCTACTGATTCTACTGTGCTTAAGCTCAAAAAGCATGGGAAAACAGCAGTCCTGCAGCATCTCACAAACCTCTTGGTCTTTGCTGGAGGGGTCAATGCTCCAAGAAATGCCTCTTGCGATCCTGTACAGGAATGAAGATAACCGTCATGATCGAGAAAACCATCAAAACATCTCTGTGCTAAGCTTCATCGGGAAAATATTTTTGTGTTGCACTTGTCAGACTGCAGATGCAGGGTGAATACGTGGTTCAGCATATCAGTGTCATATCAAAGGTGGAAGATCGATAAGTGAAATGGTCTTTAGTCTAGCAGCTGCAAAGGAAATACATTCAACAAAGAAAAGCACTTTATTATGACTTCCCACCTGTTTCACCAAGGAATTTGAAGATGTGAACGGAGAAAGTTCTTAGTTAAAGAAAATTGTCTAACTACCAAAGTTACTCAATATGATAATGTGATGAGTAAGGTTATGACATGTTGGAACAGGCAATAATGATTTTCTATTCTTTTTATTTCATCATATACCTTCATGTTGGTGACAGAGGTTGTCTATTTCCATACCAGTGCTGACAACTGTTCAGCCTTGCCAGTGTGAGATCCAAGACAAGCAGCACCAAGTCCTTATCCAAGAGTTGCTTTACAGCATTGAATTGTTGGAGTTGACATCTCTAGGCTCCACAATCATCAGCAATATGAAATCAGTACAGATGTTATGGAGCTATTATGTCCCAGTTGATTAAGAGCAATGGAATAACAATAACTTGACCTCAGTCACCAAACTGCGAGTCTACAAAGCCTATAATCAACCCAACAGTGGTGAGACATGAGCAGCATATTTCCCCAAGAGTTTTCACCATTGCTGTCCCATATTCTGACCATCCATTTGCATGACAAGGTCACCATCTCAGAAGTCCTGGAGCATGCTAATTCCATCAGCATACACTTGCTGCCACGCTAACAATATATCTACTATTAGGACATCTACAAGTGAGATAGGAAGATGATGTACATTGATGCTGACAGCTGGGAGGCTATCACTGTCAGCTGTGACCTCTGGAGGCTGATTGTCTGGAAAAGCACTGGAAGAGGTGAGCAGAAATGAAAAGCTAACCTGGCCAAGAAGAGGATTCAGAGAAAACAAGCCAATGAATCATGCACCTTTTTAGCTTGATGGTTTACAACAGAGACAACTATGTCAAGTGATTGTTAATACATATTTGACAATTATGGCGTAAACCATCGTCATAGATGATGCATGGTGCCCCTGACTTATGTCTTAGCTTTTCCACTGGACTCACAAATCCAGCTCATTTAACTGGCTTCATTTGAACAGATGTCTTCAGTTTACTTTTTGTTTATTGTGTTAATAACAATTTTATCAACAGCAATACTTAAAACTTTTAAAATTGTAGAGAATTGCCCATAATGCTATGTGGGACATTGAATACGAGAGAGACAGGTGGGAGATATGATTGAACACATGACTAAAAATAAACATTTAAGTGAGTCTTTTAAAGGTAAAAATCACACAAAACCAGGTTATGGTCCAACAGGTATATTTGGAAGTACAGAGGAACCTTGATTACCCTGCATTTGATTATCTGAATATTAGATTATCCAGCAAGATCGCAAGGTTCCGCTGCTCAGCTAAACTGTTATCTGGTATTTGATTCTCCGGAATTTGATTAACTGAGCGAAATATTGCCCGCACATGTCCTTCGGATAATTGAGGTTCCTCTGTACTAGCTTTTGGAGCACTGCTCCTTCATCAGATAACTAGTGGGACAGGAACATAAGACACAGAATTTATAGCAAAAGATTACAGTGTCATGCAATTAATATGGTTTATTGAACATACCTAGATTGGTGTTAAGTCTTTCATCTTTTAGAACGGGATGAAGGTATCAATTCATTAGTATGCAAATCTCAGAACAACTTCCAAGTCACATTCCTGAGATAATTTAAGGTTTTATAAAAAATGGTGACATATCAGCTCAGACAATGCATTAAAGGTGTAAGGTTAAAGTCTGTCTGTATTCCAATCTTGAGTCAGATTGGTTCTATTTCCAAAGCTTTTAAAGCCGTGAGATTCTTGAGTGTCAGAATTGGAAAGAAAAGAGGATGCACAAGAGACCAAATTCCAATCTGCAAGGTCATAGTATAGAATCATCAGATTGGCTAAAACTAACAACATATATGAATCAATTTCATAAAGTGATTTATTTATGAAATCCAATCGTTGTTTCTTCATTTATTAGAGAACAAGGAGTCATGGAAGGATATAGGATAACCGGTTGAAAATGTGGGCGGAGAAATTTTAAAGAATCATTTGAAAGATTTTGATCGTGGTGGAGGTGCAAGGAAGTAATATCGTGAAGTTGAACATCGTCTTGGTAATGGATACGCTATGAATTTTGGGTCAAAGAGAAGCAGTTGGGATAAGGAACCAATAACTGGTATTTAATAGGTACTGCCTGTACTGATTTTAGTTTGGGGATCAAGAGGAAAGGGCTGAATTGTACAACAAGTTGTATTCGCACTGAGAAATGGCAGTATGTCACAACTACTCAGTTTTTAAAAAGTGTATAATCTAAGTATATTGTTTGTTTAGGTGTAACAAAAGTGTAGCTCACTGTTAAAAAAAAACTTCCAGTATCACTGTAATATCAGTTTCAAATAGTAGTTTTGAGAGAGGAAATGCAAAAATACTTTCAGCAGCTAACATGGTGTCAAGAGTTTCTCCATTCACAAGTAAAGCATGCCTTCGGACCACTGCCCAGCCTCCACAACCTGATCCAACAGATTCAATCAGCTCCCCAGTCATGAGCACAAAAAGTGAAGAAACTAACAAGCGAAGAGGAGGCCTGTATGCTTTTTGTCAGTGGCCTTCCTATGGACATTAAACCACATGAGCTTTACCCTTGTCTTTCGATCATTTAAGGGATATGAAGGTTCACTGATCAAACTAACATCGAAATGGCCAGTTGGCTTTGTTACATTTAACAGCAGAGCGGGAGAAGTATCAGCAAAGAATGCTTCATTCACCTAGCCTGCTGCTGCACTGCACACTCAGATGCGCTGGTATCCTCCATCTGAAGCATCTCCAGAAGGATGAAAGTCTCGTCATTAAGGGTCACTAAGGGCTGTGGATTTAATAACTCTACTGGTGAATTTTGTTTCCACATGAGAAGATTCTTCAAAATCTGATTAATGTAATGGACTTGTAATTTTGTTGTTAAAATCATTTTATGCTGTGTGTCAATAACTGGCTTAAATATTGGCTGTCAGAGTCTTATGAAAGCTGGTAATGCCATCCAGGTGGTTATCATGAAATGATAAAAGGAGGGAATGAAGATGTGTATAGGGTATGAGCAGGCAGGGGAAGAGTTAAGTTCGGCGCTTTTTGAAAGAAAAGGTTCAGTTGAGCATGACTCAAATCAGATAAGAACTTACTCTTAACAATGGGTGCTGCAGGCAAGGGTAATGGGTTAACAAGGTGGAAAAGAATTCATTATGTAGAGCTATTTAACAAGATGAGGTAGCATTCAGCATGTAACATCAGTTAACAAGGTGAAAAGTATTCATTATGTGAAGTCAGTTATTCATTGTGTAACAGCAGCTGGCTTAATCTTTACCTATTGACACTCGCTAATTGTAATGGTCACCCAATCAATATGTATGTCACCTTATCTGGATGCTCCTCCCTGTAAAATGAATATGTAGTTCATTGAGAAACTGTTATTCGAGAGATGACAGTGAACTCATGTCTCTGTGCACATGGGCGATCATTCTCTCTCCCTCCAGGGCCCGGAATAAAGATGAAGAAGGTAAAACTACACTGTGTCTCTGAGCATTTTGCTTTGATTGAGGGGGGAGCGGGATGACTGTTTCACAAAAATGATATTTCAGGTGAGTTCTGTTCTCCTTATGAACCTCTTCCTCTTGGATCCTACTAGTGTAACAGTTATAAACCACTAACCATTTCCTGATGAAAATTTACAAGCTGGTTTGTAGTGGAGCAGAAGTTTAAATCAATTAGCCCTTTCATCTAAAATTTCTTTCACCCAGTGCTGTGTCTGGTTCTTATCATTTAAGATTTAGTAACTGATGAACATTTTATAAAATATAATGTAGCCAAAAAAATTCATTATTTAAAATATCAAGTAACAAGTTGATAAACATTTAATTCCAAGTTAATTATATAGTCACAGCCAGATGTGTGACATAAGCTGCCTTAAAAGCAGGATTAAACTTGTAGTGCTTCAGGCAGCAGCAGGTTTCAGGAGGGAGGGAGTTGGGCCATGAGACACGGGCATCTCCTGACTGTCTGGAGGTGGTGTAACTCTCTTGGCATGTGAGGAGTTTGGGAAGTTTACTTTTACACTATCTGATAGCAATGAACTGAGATTTGAATGTCATATAATATTGATTTCATTTTATACAATTTGAAATTCCTTCAATACTGCTCCATTTCTTTTAATGGAAATCGACAAATAAAATGAGTTGACTTGGCAGCAGATGAGATGCATTATGGAAAATGTCATATCTCAATTTATTGTGCTGGTTCATGGAGAGCAGACAGTGGGCAATAGTAGAATATTTGAGTTTGTAGCAGGGATGTCTATCATTACTGTTGAGTTCATGCCACAGAATTGCATGTGTTCATTGTTCTTTAAACATCTGCAATAATAAAGATGTGCTCTAAATGTATCTATTACTTGAAGAATTTACTGGCACTTCTATTTCTAGATTTTATGATTTTCTCAATCCTTTGAATATTGAATTTCCATTGCAGTTTTAACAAAAGCACCTTATCTATAACAGTTAAGAAATGTAATACTTGTGGAACAGCTGAATCTTACTAGCAATCACAAATTATAATTAAGCCAGTATTTTTCTTTTTGCCATGAAAATAATTTTGAGATATTGTCATTGCTGCCCACTGAATACTCTTGTCTATTAATTAGTTGATCCCTACCTTGTGATTTAATTACAATCATATCTGCTTTCCTACTTCTATACTGATGAAGGGTCATTGAACTTGAAAAGTTAACTCTGCTTTCTCTCCACAGATGTTGCCAGACCTCCTGAGTTTCTCCAGCAGTTTCTGTTTTCTGCTTTCCTTTTTTTTGTTAAGTTTCTTTCACTATCAGTGCTGTGTACAATACATTTTTTTGCTATCTAATTTTTATTAAAGTTCTGGTTTTCAGTTGTACAAGTGAGTTCTCATCTTACTGAAAAGTTTACATTGATGCTTTGTATTTTATTTGTCTGCAGGACACTTCAGTTCCCTGGGCATTATCTGTGGTAGAAAGAGAAGGATACACTCCAGAACCCATGGATCAACAACAGTTGGCTGACATAAATGCCAAACTGCAAGTTTTCAATTTGGATGATGATTTCCCAATGATTACCAGCTCATTGTCCAGTATACAAACCCAGAATTATCAGGTAAGTGAGGCCAGGCTATCCATTAAAAAGAAAATTGGGAATTTATTTCAGAAGGTATCTGACTCACTCATCTGGTAATGAATATGCAAGAGCACAAATTGAAAATATGATTAATAAGGTAATTATGAATTTAGTTGCCAAAAGTTCTTTATTACAATAGATAAGAACAAAAGAATGTAACTTCCGGATCTCATTATGTAGGGGAACCAACTATCAGTTGTAAATTTTTTCCTACATTGTTAGAGAAATTAAAATCTACATATCAAGAGATTTGGAGAAAGTGAGGACTGCAGATGCTGGAGATCAGAGCTTAAAAATGTGTTGCTGGAAAAGCGCAGGAGGTCAGGCAGCATCAAAGGAACAGGAGAATCGACGTTTCGGACATAAGCCCTTCCTGAAGAAGGGCTTATGCCCGAAACGTCGATTCTCCTGTTCCTTTGATGCTGCCTGACCTGCTGCGCTTTTCCAGCAATACATATCAAGAGATTTATTAGTCTACCTAACCACAGCAAATCATAGCTATTTTCAACAAATGTGTATAATATTTGGTTAATGTAACTGTATATTTTGCACTGTTTCACCTACTTCACTGTGACTTTTAAAGTGAAGATGGTTGCTTTGTATTAGACTGGTCTGTTGTCTATGTTTTGACTATCATGCTATGGCATGCATCCATGATGCTGAAACAATTAGTAGTACAAGCTCGACTGCTTGGACTAGGACATGAACAGATGTCAAGAAAATTTAACTTGAGAGAACCTGTTTATATAAAATGCATCAGCTCTTTTGAAAACTTGAGAATGCAGTTGTGCATATGTAGTTAAGTGTGCTTCACAGCAGAATAATTAAATTACTCTCAACATCTACCATGGACATTTGTATTGCATATATTTGGAAGCTATTTTGTTTTCTGCTTCCGATGGTGTTGTAATTCAAGTTCAATACTGTCAATTTCGTGTGTTTCCTTTGTGTTATAATTCATATTCCCCTTTTTGCTTTCACCAGTTTTGTGTTTCTATGATAAACTTGCGTAAAGTAATTGGTCTCACACCAAGACTAAACCTAAACATAGCTTCACTTTGTTTGAAGATATATTATGAGATTCCTCAGCAGACATATTTACTATAAAGATGCAGCAACTGTTGTTATTATAAGAAAATGTAATTGCAATTTCCTCATGCCACATCCTGCAAGTTACTGGTCACACGTTCTACATCCTATTTCCTCATAATTACCATGTCCTGTATTCAAATTATATCTCAATGTGCACAATACAACTGCTAAATATCTGCATGACATTAAATAGCTCAAACTATGCACAATTTAAGGAGAAATGCTCCTTTCCAAAAAAAAATTATGATAGATTCATACTATGACTATGCCAGCAGGGGGTTACATTGTGATTTGTTCTTGAGGTGGATCAGCCCTTTAAATTTACATTTATACTTTCAAGCTTAGCAATGCTGTGTAGACAAATACTGCTTCGCCCTGATGAAAAACAGAGCATGAAAATGCATCATCCTTTCTAGGCTTAATTTATCTTCATGTAATTAATGTGATAACCACATCAAACAGTATGCAATTTATGAAGAGTCTTTTTGTACTGTAGTTCTCAGGTGGCATGTATTCATCTGTGTCAAATATCTATTTATTTGCCATTCTAATGTCTGTAACTTGCCTTTGTGTTATGCAGCTGTTAGCTAAAGCCAGCATGTATTGCCCATTAAGCCCAGAACAACTACAGGTGCTGTAAATCGGAAATAGAAACAGAAGTTGCTGGAACAGCTCAGCAGGTCTGGCAGCATCTGAAAAGAAATTTCGGATGGTTGCTCAGAAAGTGTTGGTTAATATATGGAAGATAGGGTGGGGGGATGAGGTAGGAATAAACAATAGTTAGGATAGAGCCCAAAGAGAGAGTAGAACAGTTAGACAGACAAAGGAGTGGATAACAATCTGGCTAGGAGAGTGAATAACTGTTAATGGAGACTGTTAGTGACAAATAGGTAGTGTGTAATGGCAGAATGTGATAAGAAGGCCTGGTGTGTGGGGTTGGGGGCTTCGACATGAGTGAGTTCAGGTTCTAAAATTATTGAACCCCATATTGAGTCCAAAGGGCTGTAGGTCCCCAAGTGAAAAATGAGATATTGTTCTTATGCTGAGCTTTGCTGGAGCATTGCAGAAAGTCTGAGACAGATGTTGGCCAGGGAACAGATTGGTGTGTTGAAGGATGAGACCAGATATGAGACCAGGATAGTCTCTAGGCTCTCCGCTTCTTCCTGGAGCAAAGGCCTGAACTCTCAACACTTTCTCCTTTAACACCTTTTTTTTCAGGTCAGAGCTGTAGCCATGGGTACATGCATGGGGCTTATGCCTGTCTCTTCAAGGGGTACATGGAACATTCTTTGTTCCACTTGTATTCAGGCCTCCATCCTCAAATCTTTCTCTGATATATCCATGACATCATTGGTGTTGCTTCCCTCTCTTGTTTAGAATTGGAAAAGTTCATCAATTTTGCGGAACATTCTTTGTTCCACTTGTATTCAGGCCTCCATCCTCAAATCTTTTCTGATATATCCATGACATCATTGGTGTTGCTTCCCTCTCTTATTTAGAATTGGAAAAGTTCATCAATTTTGCTTCCAATTTCCATCCCGCCCTCACTTTCACCTGGTCTATCTCTGACCCCTCCCCTCCCTTCCCTTCCTCAACATCTCTGTTTCTATTTTTGGGGATAAACAGGCCACCAATATCCACCAACTCCCACAGTTACCTGCACCATACATCTTTGCACCCTGCTTCCTGTAACAACTCCAATCCAGTCTCCCAGTTCCTCCGTCTCCATTGCATCCATTCTGATGAGGCTGATGTTGATAAGGGGGCTTCCAAAATGTCCACCTTCTTCCTCAACTGAGGATTCCCCAGCACCATTGTCAACCGGGCTCTCAGCCGGGTCCGACCCATCTCTGGCACTTTTGCCTTCACCTGACGCATCAACTCTAATTTAATGCCCATCCATAATTGCCTTTTAAAGGATGGTGGTCAGCTGCTTTCTTGAACTGCTATTGTCCACCTGGTGTAGGGGCACCCACAATTGAAAAGGGAAAAAATGTATTTTTACTCAGCAACAGTGAAGGAACAACAATATATTGCCATGTCAGAGAGGTTTGTGACTTGGAGGAGGTCTTGTAGATGGTAGTATTCCCATTGCATCTTCTCCCCTTGACCTTTGAAGGTATTGAAAATAACTTGCAGATTTGTAAGGTGCTGTTGAAGGATGATTGGCAGCAGTGCATTTATTTATGGTGCACATTGTTGCTACTGGGTTTTGGTGATGGAGGGAGTGAATATTTCAGGGAGTAGATGAAGTATTGATCAAGTGGGCTGCTTTGTCCCAGAGAACGTTGAGCTTCATGAGTACTATTGGAACTGCAGTCATCCAATCAATTGGAAAATATTCCATCAAACTCCTGATTCTCTCTTTGTAGATGATGGACAAGCTTTGGAGAGTCAGGAGGTGAGTTACTTCAAAGTTTCGAGCCATGAACCTGCTCTTCCAACTGTATGGTGAGATTCAGCAATACTTTAATCTGCAGGGAAAATGGTTAGATTCTATATTACTACATTGCGTGGTATATGTCTAAATTCAGGATTACTTGCCACTTTTCGGCCCAACCCTAAATGTTGAGATTTTGGTGCATGTGGGAATGAACTGCTTCAGTATTTGGGGCATTGTTAATTGTGTGGGACACTAATCATCTGTAAGCATCTCCAGTTCTGGTTTTATGATGGAGAGAAGGCCATTAATGAAGCAATTTAAAATAGTTGGGCCAACAACATTATACTGAAGAGCTCTCTGCAGCAGTGCCCTGGAATTGAGCTGATTTACCTTCAACAAGCAAAACCATCTTCACTTATATCAGATATGACTCCAAATAAAAGAAAGTTTTCCCCTTGGTTCCCATTGACTTCAGTTTTGCAAGGGCTCCTTGAAGCCACAGCTGGTCAAAGGCAATGACTTTTGCCTCACCTCTTGGTCTCCAGATTTAATGGCTCAGAACTTTTGATTAATATCAGAGTTGTTATGACAAATGGCATAAGAAAATTGGAGTAAGAAAAACAATCCTCTTTCCTGCCTGGCCCTTTTTTTAATGAGCCAGTCTTCCAAGATGGCCACTTCCCAGAGCCTCCTTTGCAACTAGGTACAGAGAACTTGACACAGTGCAGAGAATGTGAGACCACCTGCCAAATTCCCCATGATGCTGGAGTAGTTTGGATTGCAGCAGTAGGCAGTGGGAATTAAACTGCAAACTAAATTTAATATATTAAAATAAAAAGCTATAGAAGTTTCATGAGTGTTGCTGTTGACCAATTGTAAATATAATTATTTTCAAATTTTAAACATTTTAATGGCATTGTTGTATAATCATTCCAAGTAAAATGTGTTTTGCTTATTTAACATTCACTGTTACTTAATGATTCTTAGTGAATAAGTCTGGGTGATTGTTAAGAGTTAAAGATGTCCAATGTATTTTGGTGTTCCAGCCCATGGCCATGATACCTGGTTAACAATTTCTCTCTGTTCCTGGAATATGCACTTTTGTTTCCTCCAGATCCTCATAGCTTTCCAGTCCTGTCTCTTAGTATCCATGTGCTGTTGTAGCAATACCCAATTAAAGCTGCAATTCTTTTTTAAAAAATTACTGTCCTTTCAGCCAGTATTACTGCATGGGTTTAAGGTTTTATCTTTCGTACAAGAGTTTTTGGTTTTAACTTGAACAATGCTTTATCTTAGCTCACTGGCTCAACAAAGAATAGGGCTGCTTCTGCAGATTTAGCAGATCTCAGGTTTGGGTCTGTAGATTTCTGCAATTCCTGCATGTCTGTGTCAAATTTGAAATGCTTTCTGTACCATTCTCTGAGATATTATTCTGTGTTAAGTGTTGCCACAGTTTATGGGATTCGCTATTGTCAATCTGCAGTATCTGTTCATCTTGAAGTTTTTTGGGATTCCAGTATGCTTTTTACTTGAAGATCTAAATTCTAGTTTCTCTCAGTTGGCACTATTTAGAAATACTGCTGGTCATCACTGTTCACTATATTGTGGCAGAGCCACCCCCCCCCCCCTGCAGGTTGTATGTGAGTTATTTTTAGTTTGAAATGGGGTGGAGTGAATGAGGCTCTCTATCTTTCTGGTCTACCTAGAAGATTCTTGTTCAGTAAATAATATAATTACTTGCAGGTTAAATGGATGTGACATACATTACTAAAGAGGCTGTTAGGAGCAAACTAGCCCAAGTCTAAATAATGTTGCCAGTGGATCCAAAGAAAGGGAATTCTTGGATTGCTTACAGGATGGCTTTTTGGAACAGCTTGTCATGGAGCCCACAAGGGAGCAGGCTATTTTGGACCTAGTGTTATATAATGAACCAGACTTTATAAAAGATCTTAAAGTAAGGGAACACATAGGAAGCAGCGATCATAATATGGTAGAGTTCAGTCTGCAGTTTGAAAGAGAGAAGTCAAAATCGGATGTAATGGTGTTACAGTTAAATAAAGGTAATTATGAGGGCATGAGAGAGGAACTGACGAAAATAGACTGGAAGCAGAGCCTAGCAGGGAAGACAGTAGAGCAAAAATGGCAGGAGTTTGTGGATAAAATTGAGGACACTGTACAGAGGTTCATCCCCAAGAAAAGAAAGATTATCCGGGGAGGGATTAGACAGCCATGGCTGACAAAGGAAGTCAGGAAATCTATCAAAG
>NC_057719.1:64674818-64678528 GCF_004010195.1 Chiloscyllium plagiosum
AAAAGAGATAGTGCTAGAAAAGCTAAAAGGTCTAAAAATTGACAAATCTCCTGGCCCCAATGGGCTACATCCTAGAATTCTGAGGGAGTTGGCTGAGGAAATAGTGGAGGTGTTGGTTGAGATCTTTCAAAAGTCACTGGAGTCAGGCAAAGTCCCGGATGATTGGAAGATCGCTGTTGTAACCCCCTTGTTCAAGAAAGGATCAAGACAAAAGATGGAAAATTATAGGCCAATTAGCCTAACCTCGGTTGTTGGTAAAATTCTAGAATCCATCATTAAGGATGAGGTTTCTAAATTCTTGGAAGAGCAGGGTTGGATTAGAACAAGTCAACATGGATTTAGTAAGGGGAGGTCGTGCCTGACAAACCTGTTAGAATTCTTTGAAGAGGTAACAAGTAGGTTAGACTAGGGAAACCCAATGGATGTGGTCTATCTAGACTTCCAAAAGGCCTTTGATAAGGTGGCTGCTGAGTAAGGTGAGGGCCCATGGTGTTCGAAGTGAGCTACTGGCATGGATTGAGGATTGGCTGTCTGACAGAAGGCAGAGAGTTGGGATATGAGGTTCTTTTTCGGAATGGCAGCCGGTGATAAGCGGTGTCCCACAGGGTTCAGTGTTGGGGCCGCAGCTGTTCACCTTATATATTCATGATCTGGATGAAGGGACTGGGGGCATTCTAGGGAAGTTTGCTGATGATACGAAGATAGGTGGACAGGCAGGAAGTGGGGAGGCTGCAGAAGGATCTAGACAGTTTGGGAGAGTGGTCCAGGAAATGGCTGATGAAGTTCAATGTGAGCAAATGCGAGGTCTTGCACTTTGGAAAATGAATACAAACATGGACTACTTTCTTAATGGTGAGAAAATTCATAAAGTCAAAGTACAAAGGGATCTGGGAATGCTAGTCGAGGATTCTCTAAAGGTAAATATTCACGTTGAATCCGTGATTAAGAAAGCGAATGCAATGTTGTCATTTATCTCAAGAGGGTTGGAATATAAAAGCAGCGATGTGCTACTGAGACTTTATAAAGCTCTGGTTAGGCCCCATTTGGAGTACTGTGTCCAGTTTTGGGCCCCACACCTCAGGAGGGACATACTGGAGCGTGTCCAGCGGAGATTCACATGGATGATCCCTGGAATGGTAGGAATTAACATACGAGGAACGGCTGAGGATCCTGGGATTGTACTTATTGGAGTTTAGAAGGTTAAGGGGAGATCTAATAGAAACTTACAAGATAATACATGGCTTGGAAAGGGTGGACGCTAAGAAATTGTTTCTGTTAGGCGGGGAGACTAGGACCCATGGGCACAGCCTTAAAATTAGAGGGGGTAAATTCAGAACAGAAATGTGGAGACATTTCTTCAGCCAGAGAGTGGTAGGCCTGTGGAATTCATTGCCGCGGTGTGCAGTGGAGGCCGGGACGCTAAATGTCTTCAAGGCAGAGATTGATAAATTCTTGATGTCACAAGGAATTAAGGGCTATGGGGAGAATGCGGGTAAGTTGAAATGCCCATCAGCCATGATTAAATAGTGGAGTGGACTCGATGGGCCAAATCCCTGACATCATTATGGTAGGTGCTGCATACTACTCAAATATATATTAACCCTTTCAATCTCTCTCAGACTGTATACAAGAGAACCTTTTGAGTGAACCTCCAGTTTATGAGTAAGAAATGGGAGGAATGTTCACGTTAATGTTTGTGGATTCCTCCTGTGCCTGTTAGTGATCAGCAATCTCCTCATGAAATCAAGATGTTATCAATAATCTTTGTGTTTAGCATTTTTGGGGAAAAAAATTCCATAATAAGTTATGCATTATATCTCATTATAATCCAACTGCCAAGATCTTTCATATTAGTTGTGATACAACTTCATTCAGATGATTTGCAACTGCAGTATTCATTGGAGGGCTGAATTTACTTTTTTTGAGTACTCCAATAGAATCTGGGCAATAAATTTTAAATTAAACTAAATGTCAGACAGATTTCAATGAACTATGTAGTCTATTTAAAATATTAATTATCCAGTTCAGTCAATATCAATAAGACAATATGGACAAGAACATAGTTTCACTTATTCAAACTTCAGTTCTCTAAATAAGATAAAGCATATTGAAATCAACAGAACATGATTCCAGGTTGCAAGATCCATCGAATATACAAATATGTAGCACAATTTTCCTGGAGTTAGACCAAATCATTGGTTTGTTTACTTTTCTTGGTGACAGATGACTAATCTAAATGCTCATTAAATGTATTCAACTACATTTCTAAGGTAAAATAGGTAGTCCCCAGGTTGCAAATAGATACGTTCTGGAGTCTGTTCGCACGTCAAAACACAATTCAGGACAATGGACCAGAGGTGATCATGAAATGTTTATAGAATCCCTGCAGTTTTAAAACAGGCTATTTGGCCCAATAAGTCCACACTAACCCTCCAAAGAGGATACCATCCAGACCCATTCTCCTACCCTAATACTCTACATTTACCCTGACTAATGCACCTACCCCGCACATTGCTCAACACTCTGGGCAACTTAGCATGGCCAATTCACCTAACCTGCACATACTTGGATTGTGAGAGGAAACCCACAAAGACACGGGGAATGTGCAAACTCCACACAGTCGCCGAGGCTGGAATTGAGCCCTGGTGCTGTGAGGCAGCAGTGCTAACCACTGAGCCACTGTGCCATCCTACGTGATACTTTAAAATTGCATCCCTGTATGGGAGTGTGTTTATAAATAGAAACATTTTTAAGTCGAACAGTCATAGATAAGACCCTTTTATATCTATATTAAGCCTTTAATTATCTTTGCAATTTTCTCATTTTCGTTATTTCATTCTGATGTTACCAATTTAATTAGTTTTCATTAGTCTCGTGTTTTAAAACATTGAAATATAAAACTCTGGACCATTTGGTAGACCATTTGGCTCTTTTGAGATTCCTCACCATTCAAAATGATCATGGCTGATCTTCTGTCTCAATGTGGTATTCTCATTTCTTCTCCATAATCCTTGAGACCAAATATCCAAATATTTATCATGATTTGGCGATGCCGGTGTTGGACTGGGGTTTACAAAGTTAAAAATCACACAACACTAGGTTATAATCCAAAAGGTTTAATTGGAAACAGTAGCTTACGGAGCGCCGCTCCTTCATCTTGTGGCCCAGGACATTCAGCGGTCCAGGACATTTGACCTCGGACCTTCGGGTGACTATCCTCCAAGGCAGACTTCGGGACAGGCAGCAGCGAAAAGTGGATGAGCAGAGGCTGATAGCTAAGTTCGGTTTCCATTGGGAGGGTCTCAACCGGGACCTTGGGTTCATGTCACATTACAGGTCACCACCATTGCACTATACAGACACTCACACATACTCCTACAGACACACACATTCTCTTACACACACACACACACTCTCAACCCCCACCCCAGACACGCACGCACTCCTACAGACATATGCACCCTTTAACAGACTTAGATAGTTTATACTCTCACACACATATACACTCTCTCCAAGACATTCTCAACCACGCACACACACACATATATTTGTGTGTAGGATGGACTATAGCTCTTCTCACCCTACATCCTGTAAGGACTCTATCCCTTTCTCTCAGCTCCTTTGTCTCCGCCGCATTTGTTCTGATGAGGCCACTTTCCAAAGTGGTGCTCTTAATATGTGCTCCTTCTTCTCCAACCGTGGCTTCCCAC
>NC_057719.1:64679027-64795700 GCF_004010195.1 Chiloscyllium plagiosum
AAAATTTTTTTTCACTGTTCTGTACCTCTTATTTCTTGATTGTCTCTCTTTCTCTCACTCCCCACTCTCTCATCACCTTTTCCCCCTCCTCTTCCCCTTTTGCTACCCTTCTCCCCTGTTTCCATTTTGCCTCTGCTTCACCCATCCCCACCATCCTCCACATATTTTGTCACATAGCACTGGCTTCAGCCTTGGTCATTCCTAGCTCCTAATCTCCCTACAATCTCTCTATGCACTGTCATTATCACCTCTTTATTGCTACCTTTGCTTCTGGACCCATGACTCACCTTCTCTCAGCCTAGTATAAATACCTCCCCTTTTTTTTAGTTTTGACAAAGGGTCAGTTAGACTCGAAACATCAGCTCTTTGCTCTCCTTACAGATGCTGCCAGACTTGCTGAGATTTTCCAGCATTTCTCTTTTGGTTTCAGATTGCTGAAAAGATTGCATTTTTTTTGAAAGCAAACATTACACTCATTGTAAGTATATTTTACACAGCTGATGGTTCAAGGAGTAGTAGGAGGAGATGTAGACAAGCAGGAGCTGATTGGGGGAGGGGTGCTGTGGTGGGGGATGGTGGGAATTGAAGATTCAGCAGCAAGAAGTAGCTGGTCTGTGGACAAGTGACTAGTTATTAATGATACAGCTGCTTTCCAATAGTTAATAATTGGTTCTCAGGAGACTGAACAATTTTGGGCTGTAAACAAAATAGGAAGTGCTATTTCTAACCCTGAACACAACCTCTCTCATTCAAACCATGGGCTGGGCTGCAATGGCAGCATTTAAAACTTATTATTTAAAGCACATGTTCAGGAAGTTGATTGCAGAGGGATAATGAGGATAGTGCTCTTCAATTTTGGAAGAGCTTTGACATTAAAAATGACATCATTGTGGAGGCCTGGGTGATGTCAGTAAGGATTGCTTAGATGCAGTTTGACAGAAGGGTTCTCCCAAATTTTCTTCATGATTTTAAAGGCGTTGAACCTTTAGTATCCTCCAGCAATCAAAGAACATTGTGTTGCTCTTGCAAAGCAAGTTGAATTTGAAGAACTGGAGACTGAGGATGTTGCAGAGCTCCTTAAGTCACATTGTGAAAACCTCTCCACAGTTTGTTGCTGTGGGGGAAGTTGAAGCTCGAGATGAAGATGAAGAAGTCCAGGATGCAGCACCATGAGAGTTTTACACTTCTCTTTTGTTTTCTATCCTGAGGGAAGTTGAGAAGCAGTTGTAGCTCTTAGAAAACAATGACTACAATGCAGAACACAGCAGGATAGCACAAAATCATTAGTTTTATCTAGCACCCTATGTACAGCTTCTTCGTGAAATAAAAAAGATGGCAAAGCAGCAAAAACTAGATGCTTTTTTTAAGCCAACCCCCAGAAACACTCAGAGGACAATGAACCACAGCTGTCTACTTCTGGACTAATTTTTGTTTTCATTGTAACCTTGCACCCAGAACTGCACCTGAAAGAATGATGATGACCCTCAGCCCTGTCTTAATACAGACAGTAACTCAGCAAACTCACAAACCCTTTCAAGTTACCTTCTAGTTTTTCAGGGTAAAATGTTAAATTTATTGTATTATTTCATTAAAATATATGATTTTAAAATTTACTTAAACTGTGTTATCGTTTGTGTTAGGGTAACTATTTCAATTTTTACTGATATTTTTGGTGGTCTGCCCCAATCCTGTTTTTCCCATAGACTCCAATATTTCTATTGCACAATTTTCTATAACACGAGGTCACATGAGGCCACAACTATTGCATTATAGAAGAACAGACTGTATAACTGTATTAGTTAAAACTCTAACTCCTTTACAAAACCTGCTTACGCATACACAGACAGGAAAAAGAAATACATGGATGTTGTGGACTGAGGGGAGAAAGTGAAAAAGCAGTTCAGTGTTCCCTGTTCACAGGATTTGCTGACATGATTCTTGTACAGTCTTAGAAAATATTGCAACCTTTTTGCAATATTCCAGATTACAGAGGGAGTTCACAGCACCTCTTAAAGAAAATATCCCTTCCATCTCACTAAAATATTGATTTGCTGGATTTCCACTTTGATTTGTTGGATTCTGATCATGTTTGATTTGTTTTAATTGCAATATATTTATTGAATTTATATTTCACAAATTATGACTTGTAATTACAGAGACTTGATTTTAGGATATTTGTACATTGGTACGATTGGAAAAGATGCCCATGTAAAGCAAATGGTAAATGTAATGCATAGCCAGAGAGATGGAACACTGTGAACCACTAAGGAAGCTCTGGATATTATAAAAAGATATTGAACCTAGAGTGAAGGAGCGTATCAAAGCTATTGCCTAGCTTGCCATTGATAAAGCCCAGATGCTGATGCTATACCACCTGAATTCAAATACAGCAAGCTAGCATTCCTGAAGAAAATATACAAGTTTTATTGTCTCTACTGAGCAGAGGGGGCAGTGCTGAAAGATATTGCATGATGTAAAGATTGTGATCCTGTCCTAGAAAAAGGTCAATCACAGTGCTTGTAACAACTGTCAGTGAATATATTCAATAAAGAGATAGATACATTTTAAAGATACCAAGGGGTTATGAGGAGAAAACAGAAATATGCATTAAGATAACGAATCAGCCATAATCATACTGAATGACAAGTAAATAGATTCTAGCTACAGGTAAACAATTATGAATCATCTGGATACAGGTTGTTTTGCTATAAAGCGTGTTTCGTTAATGCAAATTTGCTGTAAAATGATTGACAAATTGGGGATACTGTGTTTCTAAAGCATGAAATTTTTAAAGAGTATGGCAGCTGTAACACGATTACATTGCTAACACTTTAAGCGCTGTTTCTAAAGCATGATTTTTCTATAATGCGGGGTTAGACAAGAACACTACCATCATGTTATGAAAGAATTACCTGTAGCTTCATTAAATGTTTATTGAAAAATAATCTAAAGTCAAATGTAAAAACACTGAAGTCAATGGGAGCTGCATCATGCGGTTCAGAAGCAGCACTAGACACAGCAACTCTGCAGCTGACTAGTGTGCCATTTTGCTGGCATGTTCAGGCCATTTTCCAAGAGTTTGCTTCAGGTGTGAGATAGCTATCTGTCCACAAGTGGCAGTAGTCATTTAAACCAATTAAAGGACCTATTAAGGCTAATTCTCTTCATATGTACACACACACACATCCTCCTCTGCAGTCAAATCCCAGATGAGGAATGGAGGTTACTCTCTGGCATAGCAGAGCAGAGGGTATAGGATCTCCTTCACAGTCAAATTAACCAAGGGCCCCTGGCTGCAGCAATAGGCCACCCCAATGTAGATGCAAAGTGATATTCTGGCTGCCATGGCTGTTTTTTATTTGAACATTTTGAAGATTCTTCAGACTAAACCTCCAGCTTTATCCCAGTTTCGTTGTCCGCGTTTGCCTCTGATGGTTGGGCTTGGTTAATCTTGGTTGCTGAAGATATTCCAATTGGCCCCCAATGTGGGGAAGCTGCTCCACATCCTTAACTGGATTCTGAATGTGTCACCTGTCAACTGGTAGGCCACGTACTTGAAAATCACTTTGGGTGTCAGATACCATTATGGTATGCGGTTGGGATGCTTCTGACCTTGGTTTTTGGCTGTGAATTTCATGGTATCAAATTGCCAGGGAAATAAATAATCCTAAGCAGTTTTTTAAAATCCTGTTTTTTTGTGTTTGTAAATAATTCCACATATTGATCTTTTCTTGGGTTGCTCCAATATTTGCATTCTTCTTTCTGTCTTGTGAATTTTGTCATGAATTTAGTTTAATAGCAGAGCATTAAATATAGAGTTTTTTTTCCTGTGGTGAGTGGATATGTGCAGCACCTAAAATTCTTGCAAAAGAAAGTGTGATAGAGTCTGTTATTGTGAACAGAATTGTTAGCTTATCCTGGCCAGGGTCATATTGTATTTCAGTTTGCTTGGCAATGAAAAATACCGTGCAACTATTTCTTGATTCCAGCAGTTAGATTGCACTCTACCGAGACAGTGGTAAGAGTTGAGTTGAACACAACTGTAATCAAATACATCTGGCTTTGATGTTATCTGTATGGTTCAGTTTTTTTAAAATCACAGCATTTGAGCCAACTGCTCCTAGGGACATTGGGGCTTCAGGATTCAATATCCACTGTCTGATGCGTGAGGTGGTAGCAATGGCTGATTTGTTTCAGCTTTACATTCTTATGATTGTGTTCCAAATGTAGTTTTGCCATGTGGCAAGGGCGCTGATCTATCACTCAACATGTGATTTCCAAGTGCTGACATATCTAAATGTTATGTGAATGCCTTGTTAGACTGCAGGTCCATAGGTACTGTATGTATTCGAGTATAAAAACTGAATTGTTTATTGTAGTGTATTGTAGTTTAAAAAAATGATTAAACTTAGTCTCAGCACTTTTGAAATTGTAAAGTCTTAACAGCAAATTGTTAAATTTAGTTATATATAGCTTTTGCAAATCATCTAAGCCGATGTTTGCCTTTTATCATATTGCAGTTCTGAAGAAGGGTCACTGAACCCAAAACGTTAACTCTGCTTTATCTCCACATATGCTGTCAGACCTGCTGAGTCTCCAGCAATTTCTGCTTTTGTTTCCCTTTTATTCTGTGTCAAGTTTTATCGGTTGATTGAAATTTGGAGAAACTTTTCACATTGCATGCTACACAAATGTAATAAAAATATTTGTAAACATTGTTGTCTTATTTTGGTGTGTAAGCTTCTCTTCAAAGAAATTGAAACCTTTTGTTGAGAATTTTCTTGAATTCTGTATGCTTTGTGCATTCTGGTGCAAAATGCTATGCTTTAAAATTAAAGCAAGATCATAAATTTAGTCTGTGGTAAAGCAACAGTGATTACTACTTTATGACATAGGTCATCTCTGGTTACAGGCCTCCTTGTAATTTAACAACATTTTCATTGGGATTTTAATATCTGAGACAATATCGTTTGGCCGTTTACAAAAATTTAATGAAGAGTCACTGTATGTGGTCATTGTGAAAGTACTATATATCTGCTCAAGGTTTTTGCTTAACTCCATTCTTAATCTTTGCCTTTTTTTATGCTTTCATTTGATTTCCTTGCTTCTCCTTAAAGCATTAATTCTTCCTGGACTGTATTTACACAGCTTCTCTGCATACTGTAGTATCTCACCTATATGGGATGCTATCAATGCAACAAATGAAGGAGAGCAAATTTTTCTTTCATTTATATTGTGGACTTTGCTGGTTGGGCCAGTATTCATTCATCCCTAGTTCTCTTGAGATGGTGATGGTAACGGTGAGCTACCTCTTTGAACCTCTACAGTCCATTTGGCTTGGGTAGGTCCACAAAGCTGTGGGAGTAGGCTCAAAGTTCCAGGATTTTCATTCTGTGACATTGAAGGAAGGACAATGGAGTGGGGGTGGAGGGGGGCTACAAGCGCTGAATTTATTTGCCCTCTTTTACTCCCCTAGCCAAAAATTGTTTGAAACAAAGATATTAACTCTCTATCTATCATGCAACTATATCATACTTCTAAAAATATTAATGCTAGTCAAAATTAAAGAAATAATTGCAACGTTTCTTGAGTGAAAGAAAGGGGATCGTTAGGACTTGGTAACCCAGAGAAAAGTAATAAAAGAATGTACCAAAAAACACTAAGTTAATAAGGGAAGAGTGTCTGAGACATAGTAATATTTTTTCATTTATACATGTATATAATATTCAAAGTTTGTGAGAAGATTTGTAGCTCGGGTGCTCGTTGTTGTGGTTCTGTTCGTTGAGCTGGGAATTTGTGTTGCAGACGTTTTGTCCCCTGTCTAGGTGACATCCTCCGTGCTTGGGAGCCTCCTGTGAAGCGCTTCTGTGATGTTTCCTCCGGCATTTATAGTGGTTTGTCTCTGCCGCTTCCGGTAACAAACACATCGACCTGGACCCAATATACTGGCCACTGCAGCGGACAGCTGGAACTGACAACCGGAAGCGGCAGAGACAAACCACTATAAATGCCGGAGGAAACATCACAAAAGCGCTTCACAGGAGGCTCCCAAGCACTGAGAATGTCACCTAGACAGGGGACGAAACATCTGCAACATAAATTCTCAGCTCGGTGAACAGAACCACAACATGTATATAATATCCTGATGCTCAGTCCTTTTTGGGCATTGAATTGCCGATTTGTGAACATGATGCTACAGCTTCAAGAAGAAGAGTCTTTTTGCTGAGGTTGGTGAAAGTACATGTCAGAAGAAAACAGCAGTCACTGCAAACAGTTGTCAAGTAGCAGCAGGTCAATGAGAAGTCAATTGAGATTCATATGAGAAGGACAAGAATAACCAATGAAAATTCACAGGACCTTGTCCAAATAATATTGAATGGTGCCCATAGACAGTCACTGCCGAATTGGTGTACTGTCAAAAACTGTCAGCATCAGACCTGAACAATAGAGTTTAAAGTTGTTACTGAATAAAAACATGTTTGAGGATGAAAAGGCAAGTTGTTTAAAAGCCTTTGGGATCCTTTGCTTTCTAAATGCAACATTGACTTCCAAGCTATTGTAGTTTCAATAAACCTTCAATGAATCACTTGTTTAGTATCATGCTAATTTTGGGTACTCTTTTGGAAGGATACTATCTATGAAGGATTTCAGTTCAGCAGAGTGTCTAGAGAAACTCAAGGCAAATTAAAAAAGAAATGTAAGGAGGAAAGAGGGTGTTTCATTCCTATCATGCTTTTCATAAGCCATCTAAGGGGCAACGTTTTCACACAGGGTGGTGCGTGTATGGAATGAGTGCCAGAGGAAGTAGTGGAGGCTGGTACAATTAAAGTCTCTGGACAGGTATATGAATAGAAGGGGTTTAGAGGGATATGGGCCAAGTGCTGGCAAATGGGACTAGGTCAGGTTTGGATATCTGGTTGGCATGGACGAGTTGGACCGAATCTGGACATCTCTATGACTCAGGACATATCAGCATTTTATAGCCAATAAAGTACTTTTGAAGTAAAAATAGAAAATGCTGAAAACACTTTGAAGGTCTAGTTACATCTGTGGGGAGAGAAACAACTAAGTTTCAGATCAGTGACCTTTCATCAGAACTAGGAAACATGAGAAATGTTGTGTGTTTTGAGTAAGTGAATGAGGGGTGTTGGGGTGAAAAAAGAGCAAAAGTGATGGGTGAACACTGTATCAACTAAATGACAAGGTTTTGATAGTAAGGGGCAATGGGAGATTGAAAGAAACAAACGATATGCACAGAAGGCGTGTGAATAGTTGCCATCTGTAAACAAAGCAAAAGACAAATGATCCAAGAAGAGGAAACTGGTGAATAAAAAAGAAGCAAAATGGCACAGAGATTATGCCCAAAATTTGTTGAACTCTACCAAGCCCAGAAGCTATAAAGCGTCATGTTGAAAAATGAGGTGCTGTTCCTCAAACTTGTGCTGTGTAGAGGTTGAAATGGGAGCAAGGTGGAGAATTAAACTGAAATGCAACTGAAAGGTCAGGATCATGTTTGTGGACTGAATCTTTGTCTTCTTTGTCTTCCCATATGGTTCTTAAATTTTATTTTAGTGGGTTGAATTCGTTGTGAATTGAAGTTGAATTCTTGGCAGTGCTTTTTTATTATTTGTTTCTTTGATATGGGCATCACTGACTAGGCCAGTATTTTTCACCCACATTTCTTTGCCTATGGGCAGGTGCTGTAGCACTGCTGCTCCCTCACCACCCGACGCCTGAAGGAAGAACCCTTGTCTTCCGCCTCGGAACACTTCAACCCCAGGGCATCAATGTGGATTTCACCAGTTTCCTCATTTTCCCCTCCCCCCACCTTAAACCAGTTTCCTCATTTCCCCTCCTCCCACCTTACCCCAGCTCCAACCTTTCAGCTCAACACCATCCTCATGACCTGTCCTACCTGCCAATCTCCCTCCCCACCTCTCCGCTCCACCCCCATTCACCAGTTGTACTCTTTGCTACCCCCCACCCCCCCCATTTATCTCTCCAAACTGGAGGCTTCCTGCCTCTATTCCTGATGAAAGACTTTTGCCCGAAATGCCTGATCTGCTGTGCTTTTCCAGCACCACTATGATCTAAACTCTGCCTTTTTGAACTGGTGTACACCGAGGGTGCAAGCACATCCACATTGCTGTTAGAAAGGGAGTTTCAGGGTTTTGACCCAGTGCTGGTGAAGGAACAACAATATGGTTTCAGGTCAGGATAGTACTCTAAATAGGTGGTTTGTTGCTCAACTAAGAAAGAAGTTTTCTCTTTACAATGTTTTCTATCTGCATCCTTTCTTGGATCTACCAACATTAAGTACTATGTAGCTGGGAAGATTCACTGTCAGTTGTAGAATGAAATTGGAATTCAAAAGTGTGCAAGTGAATCAGTGTGATGGATTCTTCTCAATAATGATACTCTGGGCATTATTTCTTACATGCTCACACTAATGAAGGTCTGAAATCAGGAATTCATACTGCACAAATCTAAAAGTATCAGCAAATTTTCTTACACTAATTGACCATGTACTGACATCCTCAGCATATCACGCCACATTTCCATTGTAACTTGAGGAAGTGTGTATGTATATTTGTTATGATTTCCATGATGTTTTTATTGGACACATCAGATCCCAGACGGGAATGTGGCTTGATAGATCATATTTTTATTTGTTTTGGTTTTAACAAAAATGTCTCTCTCTGAAATATAACCATGCAATGCTGTAGATTTTGCTTTAACATTGAAGTGGAGGTTTTTTGCAAGAGAAATGAAGATAAAATAGAATCCAAACTATCCATTTTTAATACAATTTGAAAGATTTTTAAACACACAGTAAAAATATAATCCCATTAATCCCAAAATGCTCCTTCATAAATTGAAAAGAAATGAAACCTATCGTATCCAAAATACTATGTATACAATATTCACACCTGTGCACCATAGGTTTCACTCACTTATGATTCAATGTTTAAATGGAAACTTCCTTCCAGATTATGCCTGATGATATCATGCATCTACTGAAATGTACTCAGCTTTAAATGATCACTTCAGAGTTTTTCCCTAACACTTCTGATCTGGGACTAACATTAATTCTTCACTCTAAAGTAACCTAGTTCACTATACATTCTTTTCTTCACAGGAACACTTTTCTACACATCAATCCCATTCTAAAGTGTTCACAAAATTCTTCCACTTAAAGTCAAAAGTGAAACATAAGTGTCTTTGTTTCATTCTCTGTCGCTCGCTCTCTGTCACATCTTAAAGAAAAAACTTCCAGAACACAGTAACAAATCTTGAAACCTTATTGTATACTATGCAGAGTTGCAAACAATCTGGAAGAAAAAGCCAGGCCTCAAACAATTTAAAAAAAAAATCAGTATGTGTCAGAAATGCTTATAAGTTAATTATTAATTTCAGATTCACAGAAAACCCACCAGTTACTAACTCAAAAGCCAGATACCCAAATTCACGACAAATAACATTAAAATTATACATATAAATCCCACAGTTTATATCTTAGTTGTAGGTGATTTTACTCTTCAGTTAATTAAGTTTTCATGGTGCAAGGACTAGACAGCTGAAGAATTCTTTCTTTTATAGTTTGCATTTTTTCAGAATTCAGCAAAAGGCCAATGCCTTTCAGATTGGATGAAACAATGTGACAACATATTGAGACAAGTTTGATTGCCACTCTGTTCCTTTTGACTTGGTCTAGACAGACTGGCCTGAGCATGTGATTGAGGCCTCTTGAGAAATATGGAGTGTACCCGAAATTGGGAGCCTTGCAGCACAGTACAGGGTCAGCACTGGGTACTAGGTTATGTCCGATATTTGCAACATTGGTGTAATCCAAAGTTTAATGGTTCAAAAATCACTTCGGCATGTTGTGGAGAGAAGCTGGATTTGGGGGGATCTGTTGGATGGGTGGGTGGGATTGTGGGTTGGCAGGTGGGTGGATGACTGAGGCAAGGTGGCAGGTTGGTCAGTGAAGGGGGGATAGGTGCATTGGTGGGTGGGCTGGGCTTGTAGGGAGAGGAGTCTGTCCAGGCTAACTTGATTCTGAATGGGGATGTAGTTAGAATCAAGGGGCTGCCAGGAGGTGGAGTTTGGATCACTAGTTGAAGGGTGTGGAAGGTCAGGCCAGCAGATGGCAGGTTGGAGAGAGGGCCAACTGAATGTGAGGTATAGTTTTCGGGGCTCTGGACAGGATATGGCAGAATGCCAAGCCAAGCCAGATCAGAGGTGGGGGAAGTTGGACAATGTCAGTTGTTTAGTAACTTCTTTGCAAAGTTACCCAGGAAATGTTAAGAGGAATTAAAGCATCTTGTAACTCCTGGGTAACTCTTCAGATATGTAAGTTGGAACCCTCCAAATTCTTCAACTCAGAGTTCTGGGCAATTTAAGAAGGTTCCAGATGCAGGGTGACCATCGAATTTCATAGTGCTTTAGTGTATCTCCAATGGGTACATAGTGCATCATTCAGGGTACTCTGCTACAACAGCTATTTTTCAATCATGGACAATGATGTGAATGGAACACAGATTTATTAATGCACAAACCCGGCAACAGTTTGTGGCAAGGAATAGATAGGGTATGAATTGTGAATGGTCACAATTTACTGGACAGTTTACATTGTTCTGCCACTAGGTTTGTGATTTTATGAAGTTATTATGTTCGCTCATTAACAGTGAAGGAAATTTGCAATAAAAAGTTCAGTTTCCTAACAATAAATTAATTTGGTCTCATTTTCCAGCATTTGGTCCATATCCCTCTAAACCCTTCCTGTTCATATACCCATCCAGATGTCACTTAAATGTTGTATCAGCCTCCTCCACTTCCTCTGGCAACTCATTCCATACACGCACCATCTACTGCATAAAACAAATTGCCTGCGAGTTCCCTTTTAAATCTTTTCCCTCTCACCTTAAACCTATGCCTGCTATTTTTGGACTCCCCTACCCGAGGGGAAAGGCCTTGTGTATTTACCCTATCCATGCCCCTTATGATTTTATAAACCTTTGTAAGGTCACCCCTCAGCCTCCAACACTCCAGAGAAAATACCCTGTCTATTTAGCCTTTCCATATAGCTCAAATCCTCCAACACTGCCAACATCCTTGTAAATCCTTTCTGAACCCTTTCAAGTTTCCCAACATCCTTCTTATAGCAGGAAGAGAAGAATTGCATGTGCTATTCCAAAAGTGGCTGAACCAATGTCCTGTACAGCCACAACATGACCTCTTATCATACTTCAGTGTGCATGACAATCAGTCAATCAATTCCTTTACTTAATGTCTGCAACCAAACTCTCTTGTCCAAAAATTGAACAATTGAGTATTATGACATTGACATGAAAAAAGTCAACAAATGGGATATATTTCAGCAAAATCTTGATCATTCCATACACATGAAAAAGTTGTCCCTTAGGTCCCTTTTTAATCTCTCTGCTGTCAGAAAAGATTTACAAGGATGTTGGCGGGGTTGGAGGATTTGCCCTATAGCGAGAGGCAGAACAGGCTGGGGCTGTTTTCCTTGGAATGCGGAGGCAGAGAGGTGACCTTATAGAGGTTTATAAGCTCATGAGGGGCATCGATAGGGTAAGTAGACAAGATCTTTTCCCTGGGGCATAGGTTTAGAGTGAGAGGGGAAAGATATTAAAGAGAGCTAAAAAGCAATGTGTTCGCACAGAGGATGGTGCGTGTATGGAATGAGCTGCCAGAGGAAGTGCTGGAGGCTGGTACAACTACATCATTTAACAGGCATTTGAATAGTTATATGAATAGGAAGGGTTTAGTGGGATATGGGCCAAGTGCTGGCAAATATGACTAGATTAGGTTAGATTAGGCTATCTGGTCGGCATAGATGAGCTAGACCGAAGGGTCTGTTTCCATGCCATACATTTCTACGATTCTGAGTAGGACAGAGGCAGCAGACTTGAATAAAAGGACATCATTTTATACAGCTTGAGAAGAGGGTTCTGATTGGCTGGGCCATCATTAGCATAGAGATAGCTTGTCAATCTTTGTTCTCAGGTCAGGCAGGTAAATCATGATTGGTCAGGGTGTTGCTATAGAGATGCAGCAGAGACTGGCTGTCTCATGACTCCCAAAGTGCAAAGTATGTACACTTCCTTTTGCCACATTAAACAGGGTCCTCTGAATTTATGTAAAATTAGTTGTATGTGAAAATGCTTATTTGATTAGTCTATTTTAACATTGAATTTGGCTTGATAGCATCCTAATAGTGGACAAAACCACTTTGTGGGTTCATTGCAAAATAATGCTGAGAGACAGGGAGCTTCACCTGTTGTTCGCATTTTCAAGGCACCTTCTACTTCCAGCCAGTTCTGAGGTAGGCACCACTTGGGTCCAAAGGTGAGGGACAGAGACCCTTTCATGAGATTTTGTGTCAATTTGACCCTCTTCTCATCTGCATAAATCATGGTCGCTTATTTTAAACCTGTTTCTTGCATCCTAATACTGATTAGTACAAGTTAAAGAGGTTCAACCTCTTGTCTCCTTTAAGTGATACCTGAATGTTTTAAGTTCTACTTCAGCAGCAGACTTGGAATCAAGTTGACATTCAAATTGACATTGGTAGCAAAGGATGTTTTCCTAAAGGTGAGGGTTGGAAACAATTGCAAGTTTGGTCACATCCTTAATTGTGGGAAAAGATTTGCTAACCCACGATAGGCCCACAAAAGCAAATTGGCCACATTGTACCAGGACACCCAGAATTCCCAAGCAGCTCACAAGCTGGGTCAGACAGCACGCAGATAATGGAATACGCTTTAAGCTCCCATGGACATGACAGAGATCTCAAAGCCCTAAGGGCAGTTTCACAAACTTCCCAAAGAGCTTGAAAGAAAAAAATCCTGAAAGAAAACCCTGATCAACTGTCGAATTAAAGGATGACCATCATCATATAGAAAACAGCATCTCATCATTGCAAAACTCAAAAGTAAAATGGCTTCAGAGATATTGAAAGGACAAATTCTCAACCACTGAGTGAAAGACTGGACATTGATGTTGACACAAGGTTCCTTCCGCACATAAGAATTGAAAGGAAGCAAAAGAAAACAACTTGCTGAATCCTGTAGTTCAAACTGGTGCTATTGAACTGTTTGTCTAGTTTTCTTCTTCCATCCTTAGTATCCAGGTCTTGATACCTTTGTGAGTCTGTCTGTCTGTGAAGCAGGATAGTTATTAAGAGGTAGAGGTTAAGTTGGCAATTCATATTTCCTTTTTTCCATTGGTTAAAGACAGTTTGTTCAGAATAATCAGTTACTTTCTTATGGAGTACAGAAACCTGCATTTTCTTTTAACTTCAGTTTCACAAGAGGCTGTACACCAGAGTCTGATACCTGGGTAATAACAATTGCTTAAAATGGCAATTTACCAAAATGTTGGAATGGAGTAACTTACTATTAATTTAGGAAACAGAACAGTGAGAAAACTTTTTTTTGAGAAAAATTTTACCAAACAATAACTTTCATACCACTTTTAAATGTATACTCTTGAATTTATGCTGTTTGAATGATCGCTTGTAAATGTTCCATATCATTTAGCTTAAAAGATGTCAGATTGTTTTATTTATTTTTAAAAGAATCTATTAAACAAAAATAAAGTAAATCTCTTTCATATCTTTTATTTTTAATTGGTAATAAATCTGGAATAGCACCAACGATCAGTATGCAAGTAATTGGCACATTTCCTAGTTTTGTCTACACATGATTCTGTATGGTGTATCAGGACATTTTGGGGGTGTCAGCTTTAAATTGCAGTGATCTATCTCATTCCTCCACAACATATGTTTGTATAAGCAGAAAAGGGAAATACCAATCTTTCAGCCATGACTAGTAAAAGCTGTGAGACAAAACATAATCGCCAACATAAACATTTGAATCAAAGCTGGTTAGATTCCTATTTTGAGTCATAGGCAGTAATGTGGTTCTGCATTTGGAGAAAATGAAATTAATTGGCAAGAATTGACATAAAATGAATAAACTGTATAGAAGCATTATACCTGTAAATCCTCCACTGTTTAAATATGTCCAGACATTGGCACCTAGATTTTAAGATGGTGTTGGCTTTTTAAAAATTCATTTGAGATGTGGGCATAACTGACTGTGTGCCAGCATTTATTGCCCATCCCTAGTTGCCTTTGAGAAGGTTGTAGTGAGCTGCCTTCTTCAACTGCTGCAGTCCACGTGCTGTAGTTTGACCCACAGTACTGTGGGGAGGGATTCCAGGCTATTGACCCAGTGATGCTGAAGCAATGGCAATATATTTCCAAGTCAGGAAAGTGATTAATTGGATGTGAACTTACAAGTGGTGGTGTTCCCATGTATCTGCTAGCTGGAAGTGGTTGTGGGTTTAGAGGGTGCTGTTTAAGGATTCTTGGTGAATTTCTGTAGTGCAACTTGGAAATAATTTATACTGCTGCTGTGTCAGTGGTAGAAGTAGTAGATGCTTGTGGATGTGGTGCCAATCAAGAGGATTGCTTTGTTCTGGATGGCGTCAAGCTTCTTGAATGTTTTTAAATCTGCACCCATCCAGGCTAGTGAGAATTATTCCATCACACTCCTGACTTGTGCCTGGTAGATGGTGGGCAGGTTTGGGGAGTCAGAAGCTGAGATATTTGCCACAGTATTCCTAACCTCTGACCTGCTCTTGAAGCCACTGTGTTTATGTTGAGATCCTAGTCAATGGTAACCCCCAGGATGTTGATTGTGAGGGATTCAGTGTCGGTAACACCATTGAATGTCAAAGGGTGGTGATTATATTGTCTCTTATTGGAAATGGCTAATGCCTGGCATTTGTGTGGAACATATGCTATTCCCAGCTTCCAGACCAAGTCTGAATATTGACCAGATCTTGTTGCATTTGAACATGGACTGCTTCAGTAACTGAGGAGTTGCAAATGGTGCTGAACATAGTGCAGTCATTGGCAAAAATCCCCACTTCTGAGTTTATGATTGATGGAAGGTCATTGATAAAGCAGTTGAAGATGGTTGGGCCTAGGACACTACCCTGATGAGCTCCTGCAGAGCTGACTGACCTTCAATAACCACGACCATCTTCCTATGTGCCAGATATGATTCCAAACATCCAGGTGGTGAGTTTGCCCCATGATACCTGTTTGTAGTTTTTTGCTGGGGCACCTTGATGCCACACACATTTGAATGCAGCCTTAATGTCAAGAGCTGTTACTCTCACCTCACCTCTGGATTCCGCTGTTTCATTCATGCTTGAACCAAGGCTGTAATGAGATCAGGAGCTGCGTGACCCAAACTGGTTGTCAGTGACATCCACTTCCACTCAATTATTTGAAAGATTTCACTTAACTTAAAATATAGTTGATGGTTTATATTAGTGAGGTTTTCATATAGAAAAAAGGTTATTTGTATTTGCATTCAATAGATAATACAATTTTATTTTTAATTTGGAAGAGTTTCATAAATTCTTTTCAAAATGTACACTGTTGACAAAACAGGATTTACATATGTAAGAGTAGACAAAGTCTGAAATATTCAGTAGGTCAGGCAGCATCTATGGACGCTGAAAGAGTTCACGTTCAGGTCAATGACCTCTCATCACAATTGAAAACATTGGTGATGTAAATAAGTTGTGAGCAAGCACAGAGATGAGGAGAGGCAAGGAAGGGGAACAAAAAGGGAGGTATATGACTGGGTGGAAGGCAGGAGAGGTAGGGGGCCAATGATCCCTTTTGTCAAGTTATGTCTTCTGGCTTCCATCCTCTCTCATGTATTTACTGTTGTTCTAATGCCCTGAATTTTGCTTTCATACTTGCAAAAAAACCTCCTCCAAATTTAATATTTGTTCACGTTTGATGAAGTCACCAATCTGAAATATCAAGTCAGTTGCTCAGCCACAAATTTGCCTGATCTGCTGAGTATTTCTAACATTTCCTGATTTTATTTTTGATTTTCAGGATCTGCAGTAATTTATTTTTGTAAGTTCTACATAGAACTCTCTAAATTTAGTTTGTCATTAATATTTCAATTAAATCATTTTAAAAAGAATTTAGCAATTTTGTCAGAAGAATCTTGCCTCTCCTTCAGTGTTTTCCACATGAATAGGAGTGTAAAAGGCTACAAGAGCAGGTGAAAAGCATGGAATTTTGCAGTGAGCAACGCATGTCCTGACTCCTGAAACCCTAACAACCATCTACAAGGTGTGATGGAATATTGTGCACTTGCCTGGATGGGTGCAGCTTCAACAGCACTCGAAGAGTTCACAACCATTCAGGACAAAATAGCCACTTGATTGGTACTCCATCCAGCATTCATTCCCTTTACCATCGATTCACAGTGGTAGCAGTGTAATACGATCTATGACAAGCACTGCGCTGCAATAACTTACCAAGGGTCCTTCAACATTACCTTCAAAACCAGCGACCTTTACTGCTAAAAGCAGCAAATGCATGGCAACACTCCCATATATAATTCTCCCTCAGATCACACATCAACCTGATTTGGAACTGTTTTGCTGTTTCTTCACTGTCATTGGGTTAAAATCTGGGAAGTCCGTACTAACAGCACTCTGCATGTATCTACAAACCAAAGAGTGCATCAGTTCCAGAAGACCGCTTACCACTTCTTTTTTCAAGGGCACTTTTCAGGATGGGCAATAAATCCTGGCCTAGCAAGTGACATGCAAATTCCATGAAAAAATTAAAATGTCCCCATCAACAAAACATCTGCTGAAAACTTGTATATTCTCCAAATATTCCATTGTATTTTTTCACTTGCTATTTTTGACCTAGACAAAAATGCTAATAGTTGCGTTGTTGATAACTGATAACTTAGTGTTTGCTATCCTCTTCTATTGTATCTTCGCAGAGTCTCATTATGTCCTTTTCCAGTGCTAATACATGCTTGCACCTCACCAGAACTTCTGATAAAATATCAAGAATGTGAAATTTTGCCGATTTCTTTCACCACGCTCCAGCTCTTGAGTCATTGCATCAGTGAAGTGTTGAACAAAAAACTTGATTTTTATCAGTTCTGTAAAATTTTGGTTTGCCACCTCATTTCTGTTAATGCAGCAGAACCTCATTACTGCATTGGAGCGTCTGCATAGCTGATATGCTTAGCTCTAGAGTTTAAGTCACCAGGTACAAATTTTTTTTTTCATTCAGCAACTCGTAATATTTAAGTGCTTTAATTACCTGAGAAAACTGATTTGCTTCTGTCCTTATGTGCTGCTGTACCAGATCAATGCAATTTTAATGAGATTTTAGATGTTTAGGTATCTTAATTCATTAAGAGATGAAAACCTCTAGCTTCTTTTTCTATAAAGCATTCATCCAAGCAATAGTTTATTTGGAAAAAAGAAGGATCTATGGATAATTGAACCTAAAATTGCTTTGTTAATGATCATACTTGTTTCTCTATTTAATGCTATTAATTAACATTCCGAGGTAATGAATTCAGGTAATTGCTTTCACATTATAGCATTTATCTTTGCTCATGATTTTTATGTTATGTAGATACTTTCAGGTAATGTTTGAACTTTTTATGCATTAAGCTTAGAATGGAAAATTGAAAAGGATTTAGTTTCAGATTTTCAATTAATAACATATGAGAGCAGGGTCCTGCCACTATTACATTTGCTGTTTGAAAGACACTGGTGAATAGTGTTTGTGTGACAAGTTTGAAAGTAAAGTGCAGGTATTTGTGGTAGCATTTATTATTTATACATCTGATCCATTTTAAAAAGGAATGTTGTTGTTCACAAACAGAACATTTTGTGGACAGCATGTCCCAAAATTCATATGGAGTCCATTAAGACTGTTTTAAGCTATTGGTTCCCTTGGCAAAGTGCATTGTTATTTTGTTTAAATAATTGTACTTTTAATATCAATAATAAATGCCAATATATTAGCAAGCTCTGAAGGCATTCGCTAGTAGTTTCTGGAGTACCACAATAATTTTGAAAACATTTTTTCAAATATTGTAGATAGATCTTACTGTATTGCTAAAATATATGTTTACTGAATAAACATGAGTTGAGGAGAGAAATCCCTTTTTTTGTGAGGGATCTTGCTGTGTGTATTCATAGATCCTTGAAAGTGGAATAGCAGGTAGATATAATAGTGAAGAAGGCATTTGGTATGCTTTCTTTTATTGGTCAGTATTGAGTATAGGATTTGGAGGTCTTTTGGGGGCTGTACAGGACACTGGTTAGGCCACTTTTGGAATATTGTGTAGCAGGTAGATAGAATAGTGAAGAAGGCATTTGGTATGCTTTCTTTTATTGGTCAGTATTGAGTATAGGATTTGGATATCTTTTGGGGGCTGTACAGGACACTGGTTAGGCCACTTTTGGAATATTGTGTACAATTCTGGTCTCCTTCCTGCAGAATAATGTACTAAAAATTGAAAGGGTTCAGAAAAGATTTACAAGGATGTTGCCAGGATTGGAGGATTTGAGCTGTAGGGAGAGGTTGAATAGGCTGGGGCATTTTCCCTGGAGCGTTGGAGATTGAGGGGTGACCTTATAGAGATTTATAAAATCATGAGGGGCATGGATAGGATAAATACCACAAGGTCTTTTCCCTGGGTGGCGGAGTCCAAAACTAGAGGGCATAGGTTTAGGATGAGCGGGGAAAGATATAAAAGAGATCTAAGGGGCCACTTTTTCACACAGAGAGTGGTACATGTATGGAATGAGTTGCCAGAGGAGGTGGTGGAGGCTGGTACAATTACAGTATTTAAAAGGTATCTGGATGGATGGGTAAATGATTGGAAGGGTTTAGAGGGAGATGGGCCAAGTGCTGGCAGGTGGGACTAGATTAGATTAGGGTATCTGGTCGACATGGACGAGTTGGGTCTGTTTCCGTGCTGTACATCTCTGACTCTATTTTGTTTTAGTCTGGAATATATCGAGTGCTCTCAAGTTTTTGCTAAGTTGATGTATAATTATTGTTGCAGTACATTTTTGAGAGGTCATTGCTGCCACTAAGTGTGAGGATAAACACACAACCAATTGCTTTAATTGTAGCTTTCAGGAAGATAGCTCTACTCAGGTGAATGTGAGGCAACAATCCTGCTGTAGATTATGTTTTATACTGTAGTACTATAATATGTTCAAGAAATAGTATAAATTTAAGTCTTATAATCGCGAGGAACCTTTTAATAATGAGTGACTTCTCTAAATGCCAAAGAATCAACCATCAGGTAAAGAAGTATCAGCTTGAGTTTAATCTATTCCTTATTGTTTCACTCAATTAACCTAAAGAACCTCAAGTTCCATCACTAATTTTGAAGTGCAGTCAAAATACAAGCATCAATTTTACTCTATCACAACATCTACAGCAAGATGAATGAACAGTTAATGTGTTTTGATGCTATTAATATTCAAAGGAATGTTGGACAGAACATGGGAAATACAGTTGGTCTCAAATAGTATCAATTATGAAAATGTTATTCACATCATATTAAAACTAGACCCAGCAATTTATTAAATGATTAATGTGCAGTTCATCACCCATTTAAATTTGTACTTAAACTTTCTTGGTTTTGTTGTTCACTGCTTAACGCAGGCAATCTTCTCCAATCTATCATGCAGCTGAATGACTACAATGTATCTAAGCTGAGTTGCAATGCTATGAGTTCTGGTTGACATCAGTCACATTCTGTAGTTGCAAACCGGCATTGTTTCAATTTTGTGCTGAAGTTTAATTGCTACTTATAATACATAATGTCAGCAAGAAAACATCATCAGTTACTATAGTGTGTACATGGTACTCTGGTATGATGTTTCATAATTTGGTACAAATTATGGTGCCAAATTTCCAGAGTTGTTTTACCATTTGTGATAATATTTAGAAGAATAATTACATCTGCATTTTTTTCTTAAATCCCCTTGCTAGCATTGCTGCCACTGAACTTTCCTGGTATTTATCCTCGCCCCCATTCTACATCTTGATAATATGAACTGGAAAACAGGGCTGGTGGTTTCCATTTTATAGGCAAAGTGTAGAGAAGGGCATCTTCAAGGGTATAAGACCCCCGCCACTGGGAAATTCACCAAATCAAGTGCCACTGATACTTAAGTCAGGTTGTTGGTTTGTTTTCAGATGTTTCATCATCATGGTAAGTAACATCATCAGTGAGCCTCCAGTGAAATATTGGTGTTCTTAGAAATGTAGAATCCCTACAGTGTGGAAACAGGTCATTTGTCCCAACCAGTCCAAACCGACCCTCTGAAGAGTAACCTACCCAGACCAATTCCCCTACATTTCCCCTGACTAACCCATCTAGCCTGCACGTCCCTGAAAACTATGGACAATTTAGCATGGCCAATTCACATTTTTGGACTGTGGGAAAAAAAATGCAGCACCTGAAGGAAACCTATGTAGACATTGGGAGAATGTCCAAACTCCACACAGACAGTTGCCAGAGACTGGAATTGAACCCGAGTCCCTGGCACTGTGAGGCAGTAATGCTAACCATTGGGCCACTGTACCGCTGTGTTCTGTCTTGCTTGCTATTTATGTGTTTTAGTCTGTTGTAGTGAGTGGTATCATTTCTGGTTCTGTTTCTGAGATTGGTAAGTGGGGTCCTAATCTATATGTTTGTTAGTGGAGTTCCCATTTCAATGCCAGGCCTCTAGGAATTCCCACCTATGTCTTTGTTTGACTTGTCCCAAAAATGGATGTATTGAAACTGGTGTCCCTCCTCGTCTGTGTGTAGGGATACTAGTGAATAGTTGGTCATATTTGGTGACTAGTTGGTGCTCATGTATCATAGTGGCTAGTTTCTTGCTGGTTTGTCCAATGTAATGTTTATTGCAGTCCTTGCACGTTATTTTATATATGGTGTTCATTCTGTTGGCTGTGGATTTGGGGTCCTTTAAATTCATTAGTAGCTGTTTTAGTATGGTAGGAGGTTTATGGGCTACCATAATGCCTAGGGGCTAGAGTAGTCTGGTGGTCATCTCTGAAATGTCTTTGATGGTAGGATGACTAGAGTCTCTGGGTGTGTTATGTCTTCCTGTTTAGGTCTGTTGTGCAGGAATTTGCCTCTCATGTCTTTTTTACATCTCTCTCCTCTCACCTGAAAAATGTGCCAACCTAGTCTTGAAATCCCTCATCCAGGGAAAAGACAACTACCATCAGCTCTATCTTACCTCTCATTATTTTATAAACTTCTATCAGGTTTCCTCTCAACCTCCTACGCTCCAGTGAAAAAAGTCCCAGTCTTTCCAGTCTTTCTTTACAACTCGAACCTTCCATACCTGGCAACATCCTGGTGAATCTCTTCTGAACCCACTCCAGTTTAATAATATCCTTCCTATAACTGGGTGACCAGAACTGGACACAGTATTCCAGATGAGGCCTCATCAATGTCCTGAACAACCTCAACATGATTTCCTAACTCCAATGTTCAAAGGACTGAGCAATGAAGGCAAGTGTGCCAAACAGCTTTTTAACTAACCTATCCATATGCGACGGAAACTTCAAACAATTATATATCTGCACTCCTATTTCCCTCTGTTCTACCCAAGGCCCTACCATTGATTGTGCAAGCCCTATCCTTGTTTGCTGTACCAAAATGCAATACCTCGCATTTATCCAGATTGAACACCATCTGCCATTTTTCAGCCCATTGACCCATTTGATCAAGATCCCTTTGTAATCTTAGAAAACCTTCTTCACTGTCTGCTATGCCACCAATTTTGGTGTAATCCACAAACCTACTAACCATGTCTTCTATATTCTCATCAATATCATTTATATAAATGAGAAGGAAAAGAGGACCCAGAACCAGTGGAACATCACTGGTGACAGACCTCCAGTCCGAAAAGCAACCCTCTGCCACCACTGTCAATTATGGATCCAAATGGTGAACTCATTCTGAAGCCCATGTGACCTAACTTTACTAATTGGTTTATCATGTGGACTCTTGTTGAAGGCTTTGCTAAAATCCAAATAAAGAAAATCTTTCCTACAGCTATTAAATTGTTCAATTTGTATACAAGGTTTAGGTTAAGCTGTATTTCACAGCTGTAAAAAATCATTTCCCTCTGGAATGTTGGCATAATCACAGGGCATCCTGGATAGTTCTGGGTTTTTGCCCCTGGAATACATTCAGACGACAGAAGTGGCAACTTTTAAAATCTTTGATGCTTGGTAATGACAGGAACTTTTTTTAAAGAAAATTTAGTTTAGGAATATTTTCTTTTGTATACAATTTAATGCTGAATCTTGTCATCGTTAGGGGAGTTTCTGATAAAGTTAAGAAATAGAAGCATACTTAGTCCACAATTTGTGATTCAGAAATGTTCATGGCAAACTTCTGGGAAGTGGCGCCACTGCAGAATGTTGGCCCTTTTGCCTTCCTGAAGTGTATGTTTTTGAAGCACAGCACTCTGTTGGGAGCCGTCTCTTAACAGCAGCTCCTTCCCAATCTAATCAGCCTCATATTTTACAGCTAACTTGAGCCATTGTGGTCAATATAATTGACACCAATGTCAATAAAATTCAGACCTTATGTCACAGTATATTTACTGTTTATTAACTGTAACATCCAGTTTATTGCAGTATTTGAGTTGCTTACAGCAAACTGATAAATTTACACTTTCTCAATGTGGTTGATAAAGTATTCTCTGTCTTTGAGCAACGAGGCAACATTTGCTGAATGATGGTCGATCCTTTCATTCACCGAGCACTCAATAAGTTAAGCAGGTAATGCTGTGAATCTGGAACAACATCTACTTGTGATGGTGTGGTTAGTAATCAAAATGATACCATGATCTTGCCCTGGTTACCATGGTGTGATTGTTACATTTACTGTTTCACGGCAACAGCAGAATTCTAGCATAACCCACACCCTTTGAGAACTTGCTGTTTCTAAATCTGCTTTATCTGTCAATCTTTCTGTAGTTTGTAATTTTGCTACATGCTAATCCAGTCTCAGCCATACACCACACACCATCTTTCAAATAGTCTTAACCCATCATTAGAAGTGCCTTAATTTCTCAACTTTGTAAAAAAGGGATCTGGAGGAAGATCATTCATTTTCTAGTATGCAGATGACAGTATTTAGTAATAAAATGGAAAGAGCAGGGTAGTCATCAGAGGTGGAACAGCTTTTTCTGAGGTGAAACAGCTTCAGCAATAACTCTTATGATGTTCTGAAGTCACAATCACCATTGTGTTCAATGGAATCAGCTCATCACAACAAGGTGAGAAGATCTAATATGCTGAGTTTTGTGTAGACAAAGATGAATATCTAGGAAATAAGATTGCAGAATATTGCAAATATAAAGTACATACCCAAACCTTCCAGCTCACAACAACACAATATGATAGTCCTAAATTCAGAAAATGTGAGTATCTGGCAAGGAACCTGAAAAGCACGTGGTTTGTGGTTGAAAATATTACAGAATGCTATCGATTTGACATGATGTGAGGTTGCACGGTTTGAAAATAGGAAAACAAAGTCACCTAATCGGAAAGAAGGCTTTGGCAGGTACTTCCTGCTTCCAGGAGAAGGGTTAAAGTCCTGACATATATTGACCTTGGAAGTAGTGCAGCTCAGAACTATCTGCATGCTCCCAAGTCTTCTAGAGTTAGTTATAAGGTCTATCTCAAATTCTTTGGAATATGAATATTATGGTGTGATTTAATCGAGATTTTTAGAATTTTGAAAACAAGTTGATAGGATAGATAAGTTTGTTTTTTTTTAGTGGTGAGAGGCCAAGGGGACATCACGTTAAGAGCGAGAGAATTCAGGAATGCTGAGGAAACATTTTAATCATTCAAAGGATGATAGAAGCATATAACTCTCTCTTCCACAAAGAACAACAAATGTTAACTTAGTTAATGATTTTAAATCTGGGACTAATGCATTTTTGTTAGCCAAAGCTACCAAGGGAAATTAAGCCAAGGTGAATGGGTGGAGTTAGGATATAGAACAACGATGATATCACTGAAAGACTAGGAACAGGTTCTGAATTGCAAATGGCTTACTCCTATTCCTATGTTCCTTAGTTTGGCAGCCTTGATAGCTCCCATGACCAGTGATTCCCTAATAATTGTCTATATTTTAGAAACTGCCTAGGCTCTGTCAGCACGAAGGGACCAATGCCACTGTGGACGTAAATTTGTTTGGGGTTGAATTAGTTTGTTGAGTATTTCAATAGGGTCATTAATTATCTTGATTTCTTTCTTTGGAGAGTACATGCTGCCTTGATGCCTGTGTTAATGCCCTGAGTATGACTGAGTATCACAATTAGATGAATCACACAACAGAGCTATTTTCAGGATCCAGGGCCTTTCAAACTTACCAACTAGATTTTGATTAAAGAATTTGTTGTACTCGGAAATTTGGTACTCAAAATTTCATGAGTAATTTTATCAATTATTTATTCTGTCTGTAATGAATTATTAGAAGTTTTGATTCACAATTCTCTCAGATTACACTTAGATTTTGAAGCTTACATTCCATCTTTTTTTTAGATTTGATTAGATTACTTACAGTGTGGAAACAGGCCCTTTGGCCCAACAAGTCCACACCGACCCTCTGAAGAGCAACCCACCCAGACCCATTCCCCTACATTTACCCCTTCACCTAACACTACGGGCAATTTAGCTTGGCCAATTCACCTAACCTGCACATCTTTGGACTGTGGGAGGAAACCGGAGCACCCAGAGGAAACCCACGCAGACACAGGGAGAATGTGCAAACTCCACATTTTCTGAGGTATTTGTCATTATTTCATGGAGGCATCTGTGAACATTTGGCTTGGACTAGCTCGTAAGTGTGTTTTGCATATATTGGGCGAAGTTTACAGCTTGCTGTTGTCAGCTGAAAGAGCAGAAGATGGGCCACCCATTGTAGAAACTAGCCATGTTTTATTTCTTGGGTGAAAGTTTACCCCCTTAACATTAATTAATATTCATGGGGTATAAATTTAATCATAAGGTGAAAGTTATTTTTTTCTATTTTTTAATAAATGTTGGCTAATTTCTTTCATATGTCACACAATAAACCATTCGGTTCTGCTGTCTTGTTGCCTCTGAAATGAAGAAAATTGCTATCTGCACGCTGTGCTTCATATGTTTAATTAAAATTGCATCTCTTCGATTTGGCCAACCTAGCCTGTGACTATATTTTACTTCTGTTTTTTTTTTGTTAGAATTAGCAATATCTGATATGTCAATAAGGGATAAATTAGATAGTCCCCAAAAAGAGGTACAAGAGAGGATTGTGATTCATTTACTAACAGCTGTAGATTGAAGTGCAAGCAGCATGCAAGCATGATGCTGTCTGCTTATTATAATGATTTCTAACTGCAGCTACCTCTGACTGGCCTGTTTTCTGGATGCATGCATGAACTGGCACCCAAAATTGTAATTCACTAGCACTGTATGACTTGAAACTAGCTTGAACTTCTTAAAAAGAAGGTGCATTTTGGTTGGAGTAGGAGCTGGGTAACATACAGGAAGTCAGTATGTCTTGGGGAAAATGTGTGGAACAGAGCACTATTGCAGAGAGCAGGTCCTAAATTTTTGGATGTTGTATTGGAAGTCTTGTTGGGAATGATGGAGATCAAGAGAGTTGTCTTTTATCAGCTGGGATCTGGCAACCTGCCAGGTGCAAAGTCAAACAAAAGGAGGAGCACAGAGCTGTTGAAGCAGATAATCTTGGTTATCAATGCCAGGAGGTCAAGCCCTGACTGTTAAGTCTCACAGCAGACATGTGATATACCTATGATATATGTGATGTACTTATGATGTTATCACTGTATCACAAGTCTAATGGAATAAAGTTCTCAGTCTCCATCTTACTAAGCTCTGTTCTCTGCTGCACAGTGCACTGAAGGAGATGTGCTGTAGTACATCTGAATTGAACCCAAAACACATGCCTGTGGATTGTAGTTTACATGTATAGATACCAGATGCTATAATAAAAATTCATTGAATTCTTCAGCATTGTGTGACTCAAATTTCATTCTTGTATTACAGGGACTAACATAAGCATGATAATGGCAGATCATCAGTATATCATATCACATCACTCAAGTTATCATGTCTTAATACTCGCTGAGGACCTGGATGCTGTGCTAGAAGCAATTCAATGACCTTAAATAAGTGTTTAAGGTAGTGAATGGATCTTCAAAGATCATATCCTACTAACTACACCACTTAGATCAACCACTGCTCAATTCGTCACACCCCCATCATTTGCCGACTGATAGAACTCATAACTAAATCAAAAATACTTCACCTCACCGATTGTTCACTTAGTCCTGCTACAAGCCTTGCACCCCATCTCACAGATTGCATACACTGCCAGCTATTCAACTACAACAGCAATCGTATTCTTCTCCAGCTGCCCCATCAAAATTTTCACCTGTGTTTTCCCCAGTGGATGCAGTGTACCACTTCGCTCTCCAGCAAGTTAATCCTTACATCATACTTCTCCTCTGCCTAAGCTACTATCTATATATGCCCAGTCTTTTTATGGAGGGAAATGCCACAATTGTACTGTCCTCTAACTTACACATTATCAGTTCCTGAGGTGATGGCTGAAAGTGTGAGATCCAGATACAGTCCTGTGTCTTCACTGTCTTTTCTTGTTGCTGTTCCTCCACTGACTGGCCAGACTGCACTTTCTGGGTTTCTCAAAGGAAAAAGGCCCAGGTCTTTTAGTTTTGCAAAGGAAGTGGGGAAAAAGAAACAGGTGGATCTTGAAGTCATCTGCAGCTTATAAATCAGAAGAGATTATGGGACGAAGAAGTGCCAGATGATAAAGGATGCTTAGGTACCCAAACATAATCAGTTTCAACAATGGTTTGTACCACCTCCTCCAAGGAGGTCAGGACACGCAAGCACATCTGTTCCAAAACCTTGCCCTCTAGAGAGGGGGGATGGTATCAGTGAATGTTGCGCAGTACACTTATGTAAAATGATTGGTACATTGGAAAACCTGACAGATGTACAGCATTTACTAAAACGTAAGAAACCAGTGCTCAGTTTAGTAAAAGGCTCCACATTACTTGCATGGAAGTGGTGACCAACTCTATTGAAATGCTTGTGAAACCAACCCAGATGAAGTTTCTTGAACTTCTTAAAAAGATGCATTTTGGTTGCCGTAACTTTAATTGCACCACCAACAGCAGCCACTGCAATTAACTCAGCGTGAACTCATGACAATTCATCACTGTCATGCAAGCTCAGATTATTGCTGAGATCAGATGGACCAATGGGCTGAGAAGTGACAGATGGAGTTTAATTTAGATAAATGTAAGGTGCTGCATTTTGGGAAAGCAAATCCTAGCAGGACTTACACACTTAATACACTGAACAAAGAGACCTTGGAGTGCAGGTTCATAGCTCCTTGAAAGTGGAGTTGCAGGTAGATAGGATAGTGAAGAAGGCGTTTGGTATGCTTTCCTTTATTGGTCAGAGTTGAGGAGTTGAGAGGTCATGTTGCGGCTGTACAGGACATTGGTTAGGCCATGTTGGAATATTGCGTGCAATTCTAGTTTCCTTTCTATTGGAAAGATGTTGTGAAACTCGAAAGGGTTCTGAAAAGATTTACAAGGATGTTGCCAGGATTGGAGGATTTGAGCTATAGGGAGAGGCTGAATAGGCTGGGGCTGTTTTCCCTGGAGTGTCGGAGGCTGAGGGGTGACCTTATAGAGGTTTACAAAATCATGAGAGACATGGATAGGATAAATAGACAAAGTCTTTTCCCTGGGGTGGGGGAGTCCAGAACTAGAGGGCATAGGTTTAGGGTGAGAGGGGAAAGGTATAAAAGAGACCTAAGTGGTATCACACAGAGGGTGGTACGTGTATGGAATGAGCTGCTAGAGGAAGTGGTGGAGGCTGATAAAATTGCAACATTTAAGAGGCATTTGGATGGGTATTTGAAGCGGAAGGGTTTGGAGGGATATAGGCCAAGTGCTGGCAGGTGGGACTAGATTGGGTTGGGATATCTGGTCGGCATGGACGAGTTGGACCAAAGGGTCTGTTTCCGTGCTGTACATCTCTATGACTCCATATAGCTGTGAGTATGGTGCTCTAAGAAACTTGAGGGATATCGCAAAGTCTAACAATCTGTTCTCCAATTGATTAGTAGGATTGCTGAGGCAAGGGGCAGCAATGGCTTCGAGGAGAATGAACTTCTGTCCTTGATCAGGATTTCAACAATGGCACACCTTCCATTGCAGCCATTCTTCAGTCCCCTTGTTATTGCCTATCAGCCAGCGAACCTTGATTACTCCTATTTCTTTCAAGATGGTATAAACCTTATCTGAGTCTCCCAAGTGCAGACCCGCTCAAGGTCATTCTTCAAGGATATCTGCATTCTCCTCTTATGCCTATTCTACAGCTTCTGCCAGGTATCAACTATGCATGCACAAATGCCCTCCCCAAGCTATGGGACCCAGCACATCTAACACCCAAACAACAAGCTTCCAAGCTCAATAGTGTCATTCCTCCGTATCCTAGAAATAGGTTCAAAATTGTGATACACAAGTTTTGAATTTTGTAGTTACTTTTTTTTGGCATGGATAGGCAAATTCGCGATACGTGATTTCGTGGATACAGAGGATTTAGTATAGTTTGTAAATAATCTACAATTTGACTTTGGTTCCTGATAGAATCACAAGATTGTGTCACATTTATGTAATGCCACTACTAATAGTATCTGCATTTTGTCTAGTTAAGTGTGTTTCCATGACTTTTTGGTTGCATGACTTTTTTTGTGAAGGGAAATATATATGTACCATTATGGAAGGAAAATCTGGTATGTGTGGTTTAAAACATAAAAACCTTGCTGCAAGGAGCTGGACCTCATGTTAGCTGGATTTGTGAAAGAAGGTCTGTTTCTGAGGTAAGCAAAAGAAAATCACATTGCGTTACACAAGCCCTCAGTTTAGCTTTGAGCCAACACGATGCTGCATGTGTTTGCTGGAAAATAAAATGTAGCTATTAAGAAATGTCCAGTGGGGAATGCACTGGTTGAAAGAGAGAAATAGTTTGAGCAAAAGAACTCATGACAAGTGCGTGAACAAAAGCAAATTTAAATATTTAGGAGCTGAAATTTCTTCATCAATTATGCTTTTTTCCATTATTAACAAAACTGTTCATTGCATTTTATAGCATGTGAAGCTGGCATTAATTTCTAGCATCAGGACTTAGCAGTTAAATCAGGGGATCTAAACATTGCTGTCAATGAGTCACTGCTCCTGAACAGGGTGCTCCTCTGAGCTCCATTGATAGAAATCTTGACTTTTATTGACGTGAACTTCCACTTTTTAATGCTGTCCTACTGTAAAAATCCTTGAAAGCATTGTCTTGTTGAATTAGATGGAACTGTTTTCTTTAATAGTATCATATGTATTGGTGAACAATTTATTGAAAAACTAATTTGATATTTGTTGAATGTCAGATGTCTCCGTTATGAAAATCGTTAATTTATTGTTTGTTTATAATATTTCAATTTCTACCTGAATCTCATGTTCATATTCAATCTTTATTTGTAGTTCTGTGAAAATGATGAAACAATAATAAACAGTCATTACTTTTTAACTTCATGGTTTGCCATCTGTGAGGATTCTTCTGTGTGTTTGGCTGCTTACTCTGCCCTATGGTGCTGCCATTGTGGATGTCACAGATCCCCCAGAATTGGCGCAAGAGTTAAATTCATGTTAAGAAAGGTGAAATAGATTCCACAGATATCAATACATCTTTGTGGGCAGGTTTCTTCAAGCACAGTTGCATGTACAGGAATTTCCCTCTGATTGCAAAATCAGGGCCAATGAGATTGTCAGCTTAATTCTTGATTATTGTGAGAAGACTAATCGAAGTAGAGTATTGGGTTGAATTTGCAGAATGCTACTGTAATTTTAAATAGGTTATATTTTGCTCTGTGAAGTGTCTGTCAAACTGTTGATTACTATGTAGTTCTTATTACTGATAAAGTAGTTATTGATATTTTTTGAAAGGAGAAATCAGAGATCCAGATGACAGTACTGAAAGTTTAATTTGTGAGGAAAGAAATGACTTCGTGATAGAAGAGGAGACTTGATCTGTTTACAGAAATGAAAATATCATGATGACAAAATGTATGACATTGAGGCAAATTGTTCCTTATGTAAGGAGTGGCACCAGAAAGCTGGATACAACTTTCTATTTACTTGAAGGTTGTTAGATTGAGTGGTAAGTAAGCAAGGAATGCCTTCATAATATTTACAGGTTTTCTATAGATTCATAGACGCAAGGATATCCATTTCATAAGTGAATTCCATTGAATTGGACATTCCTTTCCCTGTGAATAATAAGTCTGCTTGAGATGACCATCTCCAACTTCTGGAAAGTTTAGTTCAGTTGTCCAAGTCCTGCTGAGTTAATCAAATTGAATTAAACTGTTGTAGTTGATGAGAATTTGTGAAGCATTCAGCATGATTAGTGTTTTGCATTGACAATTTGCTTCATTAGTGCAGAGCATCAGACTGATAATTGGCGACACGATGGCTCAGTGGTTAGTGCTGCTGCCTAACAGCACCAGGGTCCCAGTTTCGATTCCAGCCTCGGGCAACTGTCAGTGTGGAGTTTGCACGTTCTCCCCGTGTCTGTGTGGGTTTCTTCTGGGTGCTCTGGTTTCCTCCCACAATCCAAAGATGTGCAGGTGAATTGGCCATGCTAAATTGCCCACAGTGTTAATGCATTAGTCAGAGGGAAATGGGTCTGGGTGGGTTGCTCTCTGGAAGGTCGGTGTGGACTTGTTGGGCCGAAGGGCCTGTTTCCACACTGTAGGGATTCTAATCTAATCTAATAAAAATATTTATTCTTCAGCTCTCTGAACGGAGGTAGGTCTAGCCCATAGTGCCATGACCTATGCTATAGGTAGGGAAAGGAGGAAGGTCCCAAAACACCAGAACAGGAATTGAACCCTATTGACACCAACCTGATCCATGCTGTGAAGTCTGAGTTGCTGTAGCAACATATCTGCATGTTCAGCCTGGATCAGTGAATAATGATGGTACAAGCTCCAGTTTATTTCTGTCATGTGAATGTAACAAAATTACAGGCTGTTTGTGTCTGCCTTTGGGATATGTTTGAAGGATTTACAATACTTAAAAGTGTGTTGCTGGAAAAGTGCAGCAGGTCAGGCAGCATCCAAGGAACAGGAGAATCGACGTTTTGGGCATAAGCCCTTCTTCAGGAATCTTCAGAAATGTCAATTCTCCTGTTCCTTGGAAGCTGCCTGACCTGCTGCACTTTTCCAGCAACACATTTTTAAGCTCTGATCTCCAGCATCTGCAGTCCTCACTTTCTCCTAAGGATTTACAATAGTCAACCTGTTTCCTTGGCCATATTCCTTGACCTTCCTTGGCCAGGAATTCCTGGAGTAGGACCTGAACATCAAGATTCTGGCTTAGAGGTAGGCATGGTATCTCTTGAACCACAATATCTCCTACTTTTCCATATTTCACATGGAGACATTGTCCTGGTTTTGTCCTGGGAATAAATGGCAACAATTGCACTTGTACATGGCACATGAGATTAAAAAATAGGCTGTAATTATTTTATTTGCAGTTGGTGTTTTCATAGTAGTTTCATAGTATCTGCTCTGCTATGGTCCAGTGCAACTTTTCTTGAGCATTTTTCTGTTCGTCACCTCATTAACAATATAAACAGGCTGTTGTAAACCTTTTTTGGAGACTTGCTTGGGCTGGAAAGACAGAATTTGACCTTTACAGAGTGGTGCCGACTGTGATTACTGAAGACATAGCCGAGAAGAAAAGCTCGATAGCTGCCCATTTGATGGGCAGGGACATGGAGATGCGGGTGGAAGAGTGGTAAGGAAGAGGGTGACCCTTTTTCCAAGTGCCAGCTCACAGTAGGCCACACCAACTGACACAGCCAATGTCAACACAGATTGCAGCCTGGTTCAGTGCAGTGTACCGAGTGAAAAGCTTAGAGGTTCCACAATCTTCTGTTCTCCCCATGAGCAAGTGCCACCGTCTTCACTCTGCTGCTTTACACTCACTGGATCAGCATTCACTCAAATTCTTCCACTGCACATGCCTCTCACTAAGGCACATGGACTACATCTTATGCCCACTCTAGTGCTCTTGCTCACCTCATGTTCCCAAGTTACTAACTCTCCCGACTCTCTGTTTCCTGCTGACACACTGGGGACACCTCATCACCACTCCAGCTCCTGCATGAGCAATTTGGAGTGTAAAAGTCCTGGCATGTGCTGCAGATGTTACACTGACGTAGTGCAGTACACATCACAGCATGTACTGTCCTTATTTAACTGATAGATTGAACTGTTCAGTGCTTCAACTGTCACAAGCTGCTGCATCTCCCTCTAAGCTGCAGAGGAACATAGAAAATAAATGCAGGCGTGGGCCATTCTACCCTTCGAGCCTGCACCACTATTCAGTATGATCTTGTCATTGTGGTGTCCCATTCCCGCTTTCTTTCCATACCCCTTGATCCCTTTAGCTGCAAGGACCACATTCTGCTCCCTCTTGAATATATCTAATTAACTGGCCCCAACAGCTTTCTGTGCTAGAGAATTCCACAGATTCACAACTCTGAAGAAATTCTTCCTCATTTCAGTCTTGAAGGATTGAGGAGGATGGTGGCCATGGAGCATGCAGGGAGGTTGTTCAGAAAAGGTAATTCCACAATGGCCAGGACAAGCATTCAATGAGCTGCAACCTTCAGGTACCCACTCTTTTCTACCTGTCAGGAATTAACGCCATTTAATTTCTCAGTGCAGGAAAGGAGAATCAGGCAGAGATGAGATTGGGATAAAAATGTATGAAAATAATGTTGTAACTGCTCAATGGAGGGATTCTGAAGTCACCGTTTACGTCTCGAGAAGACTATCAGGGCAGCACGGTGGCTCAGTGGTTAGCACTGCCTCACAGCACCAGGGACCCGGGTTCGATTTCAGCCTTGGATGACTGTCTGTGTGGAGTTTGCACATTCTGTTTGTGTCTGCATGGGTTTCCTCTGGGTGCTCCGGTTTCCTACCGCAGTCCAAAGATGTGCACGTTAGATGAATTGGTCAAGCCAAATTGCCCATGGTGTTCAGGGATGTGTAGTTTAGGTGCATTAGTCTAGGGAAATGTAGAGTAATAGGTCTGGGTGGGATACCTTTTGGAGGGTTGGTGTGGACTTGTTGGGCTGAAGGGCCTGTTTCTACACTATAGGAATTCTAATTCTAATTCTAAATTTTTTTCTTGATGTAGAGTATTCGATTTTCATTCTCACTATATTTTCCTCCCTTTCGTCTATTTTGTCCATCCATGCCTCCAAGTCCCTGTCATGGACTACTTTTTAACAAATAAAAGAACTGAAAGCTGAGAATATTACTGTAGTGATTTGTGTGCTCAGAGATTGTCACTTTCATTATCTAGAAGCATGAAGATATATTGGATTATATTGGAAAAAAGATGTAGAAACAGATCCCTCAGCCTAAACATTGTAAGACCCCCTAGTCTGAAGAAGAGTCACATTAGACTCAAACATTAATGTTGCTTCTCTCTCCCCATGTACTGTCAAACCTGATGAGTTTCTCCAGCACTTCCTGGTTTTATTTAAGAGCCCCTCACATGATCTAATAGCTCAGATGTCAATTGCACATAATTTGAATACAATTTCATTAAAGTGGAACGCCTTTATTAACCTACTCGGCAGTAGCATGTACTCACAATGACACTGATTGCTTAGAGGTTCTCAGAGTTTGAATCTGTCGCAGGTTAATCTTATAAAAATCAAGAGATGTCAAGTATTTATAGTTTTTGTCATTGATACTTTAAACACTTGATTATTTCACACTTTTGTATGGTTCAAGTAAAATAATTTTTTAAAGTCACAAATAGGACGGAAGAGCAGAAATTAGCCCATTGAGTTTGCTCCGCCATTCAATCATGGCTAATAAGTTTCTCAACCCATTTCTCCCACTTTCTCCCCGTAACCCTTAATCCTCATGAAACTCAAGAATCTATGTATCTCAGTATTAAAATATACTCAATGACTTGGCATCCACAGCCTTTTGTGGCAATGAATCCCAGATATTCGCCACTTTCTGGCTAAAGAAGTTACTCCTTATCTCCGTACTAAAAGGTCTTCCCTTTACTCTAAGGCTGTGCCCTCGTCCTAGACTCTCCTACCAATGGAAACGTCTTCCCAATGTCTACACTGTCCTGGCCATTCAGTATTCTGTATGTTTCATTAGATCCCCCCCTCATACTTATAAACTCCATCAAGTATAGACCCAGGGTCCTCATATATTATGCTTTTCATTTGTGGAAACATTCTCATGAACCTCCTCTGAACATGCTACAGGGCAAATACATCCTTGTGAGATACAGGGCCCAAACAGTGCACAGTACTCCAAATGTGGTCTGACCAGAGCCTTATAGAGCCTCAGTCCTCTCAAAATAAATACCATCATTGCATTTGCCTTCCTAACTACTGACTCATCCTGAAAGTTTACCTTGCGACAATTCTGGAGTAGAACTCCCAAGTCTCATTGCATTTCAGACTTCTGAATTTTCTCCCCATTTAGAAATTAGTCCACGCCACTGTTCTTCCTACCAAAGTGCATGACTTCACACTTTCCCTCATTGTTCTCCATCTGCCACTTCTTTGCCCACTCTCCTAACTTGTCCAAATCCGTCTGCAGCCTCCCCGCCTCCTCAATGCTACCTGTCCTTCTACCTATCTTTGTATTGTCTGCAAGCTTAGCCAGAATGACCTCAGTTCCTTATCCAAATCATTAATATATTAAAGTTAAAAGTTGTGGTCTTGTGGAACACCACTTGTCACTGGCTGCCATCCTGAGAATTACTCTTTTATCCCCACTCTCTGCTTTCTGACAGACAGCCAAGCTTCTATCCATGCTAGCACCTTGCCTTTAACACCATGGGCCTTTATCTTATTCAGTAGCCTCTTGTGCGGCACCTTGTCAAAGGCTTCTTGAAATCCAAGTCGATAACATCCATTGGCCATCCTTGGTCTAACCTGCTTGTTACTTCCACAAAGAGTTCTAGCAGATTTATTAGCATGACCTTCCCTTGGATGAACACCCCCCCCCCCCCCCCCCCATTCCCAATGCTGACTTTGCCCTATTTTACCATACACTTCCAAGTATTCAGAATTCTCATCCTTCATAATGGATTCCAGGATCCTACCTAAGACTGAGGTTAGGCTAATTGATCTGTAATTTTCCATCTTTTGTCTTACTCCCTTTTTAAACAGACGTGTCATGTTAGCGATTTTTCAGTCCTCTGGGGCACTCCCTGATTCTAGCGATTCCTGAAAGATCACCACTAATGCCTCCGTTATCTCTTCAGCTATATCCCTTAGAACTCTGGGGTGTAGTCCACATGGTCCAGGTTATTTATCCAACTTCAGGCCATTGTCTTTTTTCTAGCACCTTCTCCTTGGTGATGGCAACCATACTCAGCTCTGCTTCCTTTTTCTCTGGAATTTTTTGGGATATTACTTTTGTCTTCCACTGTGAAGACTGATGTGAAGTAATTTTCAATTCCTCAGCCTTTTCCTTGTTCCTCACTACTGTCTCTCGAGCTTCATTTTCCAGTGGTCCAATGCCTACTTTTGCATCTCTTTTGCCCTTTATATATCGAAAGAATCTTTTACAATCTTCCTGCATATTACTGGCTAGTTTACTCTCATATTTAATCTTCTCACTCCTTTTTATTTGTTGCCCTCTCTTGGAAAGTTTACAAAGACCAATCTTCTGGTTTCCCACTGTCTGTCGCCATATTATATGCTTTCTCTTTTGCTTTTATGTTATCCCTGACTTCCCTAGTCAGCCAAGGTTGCGTCATCCTCCCTGTACCATACTCTGCTGTGTCTCCTGAATTACTCCCAGAAACTCCTGCCATTGCTGTTCCACTGTCTTTCCTGCCAGGCTCCTCTCAATTCTACCCAGCTCCTCTCTCATGCCTCTGCAGTTGCCTTTACCTCTGATTCTATCTTCTCCCTCCCAAACTGCAGAGTAAATTCAATCATATTATGATCACTGCTTTCTAAGCGTTGCTTCATTCTAAGCTCCCTTATTAAGTCTGCCTTATTACGCAACACTAAATCCACTATTGCCTATTCTAGTGAGCCCCATCACAAGCTGCTCCAAAAAGCCATCTAGTAGACATTCCACAAATTCCTTTCCTTGCAATCCACCACCAACCTGATTTCTCCCGTCCACCTGCATATAAAATCTCCCATGATCACTGTAACTTTGCATTTGCTTCACATCTTCTCTACCTCCTGGTGTATCTTTCACCCCAGCTTCAGACTACGTTTTAGTAGCTTGTGTCGCAAAGCTGGTCCCTTTTTTCTAAAAGCTGTTCCTTTTCTCAAGGAGACTGTGTCCTTGGTTGTTTTTCAGAGGGATCATAAAACCCTCCCGGCTTCAAGGTGACTAGTTTGGTACAGAGATGAAAAAGGGTGTTGAGAAGCTTTCTGTTTATATGTAAACAAATGAGACTTTAGGCCAAAGAGACCTGTATAATGAAAGGGGAGTGGTCAGCTCTCTAGCTGAGTAGTTCAGTCCAGAACTAGTTTGAAGTTCAGCTGTGTAGAAACAGGATGCTAAACTCTCTCTCTTTCTCTCTCTCCTTCTGCCCTTCTAACTTCAACCTGTAAGCATTTGTTCCATTTTTACTGTTTTTAGGGGGGTTTGCTTTTTGGGACTATTGTATATATTCAGAAGAGCATAATTAAGTGTAGTTGGATTGGCTGAGTTCTGTAAGGGTTCTTTATTCTGTTCTTTGTGTTTCATTGTGTAATTTTGTGAATAAATTTTTGTCTGTTTTAAAACCTGGTAGTCAACCTCGCTAACTTACTCCGGGTAATTTTCATTATACACTTACCGAAACAAATTGTTAAGTTATCGTCTGGGTTGCCTGCTTAAGAATGTTTTGAGTGGTCTGGCCTAGCCCATAACAGACTGGGGCTCTTTGCAGGATTTTAAACAGAGAGAGGTAGGTTGCTCGTGTCTTTATTTCATATGTTGGTTTGGTTGGGTAGACAAAGCTTGGGAAAATAATGGCTCTTTCAGTCACCAAAAGTTTCTGGATGCGGTGACTTTGGAAGTTTTGCAAAAGGTGAATAAGGCCAAACTGCAGGAGTTAGCAGACCATCTGTGATTGGACCTGCCTGCTTCTGTGAGGAAAGGAGAGATAATTACAGCAATAGCTCAGCATTTCAACTTGCCGGAGAAACCATCAGAATCAATAGAGATGGCAAGAATTCAATTGCAAATGAAGCAGCTTGAGTTAGAGGCGAGAGATAAGGAAAGGGCAGCGGAAATGAAACAGTTTGAGTTATGATTTACTTAAAAGCAGAAGAGAGGGAAAAAGGGAGAGCAGCAGAAGAGAAAGAAAAAGAGAGAGCTTTTGAACTTCAAAAACTGACACCTAAGAAGGAAAACCCCTGGTAGTCAGAAGCCTAGTGAGAAACTGTTTAAGTATGTTCAAGCATTGCCTACCTTTGATGAGAAGGAATTGGAATCCTTTTTCATCTCATTTCAAAAGGTGGCTAAACAAATGCAGTGGCCAGTGGCAATGTGGGTTTTGTTGATCCAAACGAAATGTGTAGGTAGGGCTGGTGAGATATTCGCATCACTATCACAGGAGATATCTGGGGAGTGTGAGAGGGTGAAAAAAGCCATTTTAAGTGCATATGTGCTTGTATCAGAAGCCGATAGACAAAGTTCCAGGAATTTAAGGAGGGACCCAGGCCAAACCTACATTAAGTTTGAAAGGATCAAACAGAGTAATTTCGATAGATGGATAAGAGCTTTAAAAGTCAAGCAAACCTATGATGCCCTTAGAGAGGTAATTATTTTGGAGGAATTCAAAAATTCACGGCCTGAAGTAGTTATTTTGGAGGAATTCAAAAATTCACGGCTGCTGATTATGAACTCATCCATAAAACATGGTTTGGCTTCCAGAATCAATTTCAGTCCATGAGGGATAGAAATTGGGGTAAAGAGAAATCCTCACGTGGAAAGAGAAAGGTAGATCTTAGTGAAAATCATAAGGATAACTTAACACAGGGCAAAAAAGAAACTTTGAGGGGGACAAAGGTTAAAAAGCTCAGGTGTTTTCATTGTAATAAAGTGGACCACACAAAGTCACAGTGTTGGTGGGCTAGGAGAAAGCCAGTTGTAGGAAAACCAGGCAAGCCTAGAAGTTTTGTTGGATTAGTAACAAAAAGCACAAGGGACGTTAGAGAATTGCCTCAGAGTGTACAAGATGATCAGAGTTTGATTAAGGAGGAAGTGCCAAATCTGCTTTAAAAAAATATACATGCAAGGGTAAGATTTATTCACGCAGGCCAGGAGTGTCAGGTAAAGAGGTTAGAATACTAAGGGACACAGGATCCTCTAAGTCTATAATGCTGAAGGATGTACTCCTGAGGAACTATTGCCAGAAAAGGTACTGGTAACAGGAATTCATGATGGGACACAAAATGTTCAATTATGTAAAGTGAGGCGAGAGAGTCCAGGAAAAAGTGGACAATTTGTGGTAGGAGTACTGGACAAATTCTCAGCTCCAAGAATAAAATTTGACCTTGCAAATGATATAGCTGATTCACCGGTAGGCATGCCAGTGGAGATGCAGGCAACTGAAGAAATGAAGGATGTTTATCCAGGAATTTTCCCTGATTGTGTGATCACAAGATCACAGAGGCACACGTTGAAGCAGGAGAGATCAAAAGGCACAGATAAGGAAGCTGACATAGTTTTATCTGAGACTTTTTTTGATCAGATAAGTGGGACAGAGCAGGGGCAACTTGGTAAACATGCAAGTATCTTTAGCTCTGCTATGCTTATTGAGTTACAGCAGAAAGTTTAGAAGTTAAAACAGTTGTATCAAAAGGCATATACAGAGGAGAGTGAATGCATCCCTGTGTGTTATTACTTAATACGTGATGTCTTAATGAGGAAATGGAGACCATCACACATTCAAGCAGATGAGAAATGGGCAGAGATTAATCAAATTGTTTTGTCAGTAGGGTATAGAAAGGGGGTGCTGCGAGTGGTGCATAAGCTACCACTTGGAGGTCATTTAGGGGTGAGGAAAACACAGGCTAAAATGTAAAGACATTTTTATTCTTGGACTACACAAGGATGTAGTTGAATTTTGCCAGATGTGTCACACATGTCAGCTAATCGGAAAACTACAGGCAGTAATAAAACCTGCACTTTTAATGCCTATTCCAGCATTTTTTCACAAGAGCCTTGATTGATTGCATAGGTTCCCTCCCTCAAACAAAAAGTGGGGATAAGTATTTATTAACAATAATGGATGTGTTGACTAGATTTCCAGAGGCAATCCCATTAAACAACATCACAGCTAAAAGGGTTGTAGAAGAATTACTTAAATTGTTTACTAGATATGGACTACCAATAGAGATCTAGTCAGATCAAGGATCAAACTTTATATCCAAACTATTCAAGGGGGTTATGAATAACTTGGGAATAAAGCAATTCAATTCTGTGTACCACCAGAATTGCAGGGAGCGCTAGAGAGATGGCATCGAACATTAAAGACCAGGTTGAGGGCTTATGGTCAGGATTATCCAGATGACTGGGATAAGGGAATTCCGTTTGTATTTTTTGCAATCAGAGATACACCAAATGAATCGACCAAATTCAATCCATTTCAATTAATTTTTGGGCATGAAGTAAGAGGACCGTTAAAATTGATTAAGGAGAAATTAATAAGGCAGAACTCAGAGACCACCCATTTGCACTATGTGTCAAATTTTAGAGAATGATTAAATAGAGCTGGAGAATTGGCTGACAGCATTTAAAAGTATCACAGCATACAATGAAACAGGAAGCGGATAAGAAATCACAAATTCACAATTCTGTAACTGGGGATAAGGTATTGGTTTTACTTCCAGTAACAGGTGAGCCTTTAAAAGCAAGGTTTAGTGGACCTTATCAAATCGAGAGGAAATTGAGTGAGGTGAACTACTTGATAAGGACTCCAAGCAGCAAGAAATCTCAGTGTGTCATGTGAATATGCTCAAAAGGTATTTTGATAGGGAACGTGTGGGAGAAAATCTGTTACCCTGTCCACCCATAGCATGGCCAAAAAAAAGGAACCATGTCTGCCTAAGCCACAGCAGAAACTACCCAGAGTGCCTCAGCCTTGACCAAAGAGGCTAACTATGACACTAGGCATCAAACGGGAGATGACTCAAACCACTTCCAGACTGGGGAATACACTTCCCGAGACATCCTGACAATAGGCTTCTGAGCCCTCATTAAGCATAATCGCTCCCAAAGCCCTAAGGGCAGCCTCACTCCTCACACTGGAGTTTCTCACTGGAACTCCACAAAGGGTGCCCAGACTGAGAGGCACCAAGATAACTCGCCCGCGACCAAACCACAATGGAAATTCACAGATGAGAGACACTTGCATCTTCTCTGACACAGGCCTGAAATCTCCTGTTTCGGTTATGGACTGATTGCTACTCCTAGACGGCTGATTGTTCTCCCATCAATTTCGTTCTTCTCTTGATCAATCTGTAATTCACACTATTGTACTGTATATCCCTATAAAAACTGCCCGCACTCACCGCTCGGGGAAGAGAACCCTTGGTCTGTGTCAGCCTAGTCAATTTCTCTTCCAGCGATATCACTTATAATAAACTGTCAATTTCATCCGATCCGTGCTTGTGTGGTCTCTGTTTAATTGGGTAATTTCTCCAACAGTTGGAAAGCAAAAGGAAAAGGTGTTAATGATTATAGCACAGAAGGAAGAACCAAATTCAGAGGATTTTGAATTGGGCATTCCTCAAATCAAATTGGACAATGAGGAAGTTGTCAAAAATTGGGATAAATTATTGAATTACCTTCCACAAGAAAACCAAAATGACCTGAAAGCATTATTACTATCACATTGGGAGATATGCGGCAATAACCTGGGAAGTACTAACCTAATTGTGCATGATATAGATGTAGGAGATGCTGTTCCGATTAAGCAACATCCTTATAGGCATAACCCTCTAAAGTTGGCACAGGTTCAGAAGGAGATAAAGCGTATGCTCCAAGATGGTATAATCGAAGTGAGTTACAGTGAGTGGAGCTCACCCATAGTCATGGTGCCAAAGCCAGATGGTACCCAACAGTTATGTGTGGACTATTGCAAGGTCAACGCTGTTACAAAGACTGATGCATATCCAATTCCACCGGTGGAGGACTGTGTCGAGAAAGTGGGACAAGCAACTTGCATTTCTTAGTTGAACTTGCTCAGAGGCTACTGGCAAGTACCTCTGTCAGAGAGAGCAAAGGCAATTTTGGCTTTCATAATGCCAAATGGACTATAGTAGTTCAAAGTCATGGCATTTGGTATGAAAAGCATTCGGCCACATTTCAGAGACTGACTAATAAGGTAATTGCCGGGTTACTCAATTGTGTTGTTTACGTTGATGACCTGGTGGTTTTTAGTCACTCATGGAAGGAACATTTACAGCATTTATCAGACTTGTTCGATCGACTTTGGAAGGTTGGTGGTAAACCTAACTAAAAGTGAATTTGCCAAAGCCCAAATACCTTCCTGGGCCATGTTATTGGACATGGACAAATGACCCCACGGAATGCAAAAACAAAAGTAATTGGAAAATTTCCCACACTTTCAATGTGAAAAACAGTACTACGGTTCCTGGGATTGAGTGGATTTTATTGAAAGTTTGTGCCAAACTTTAACAGTGTGGCTGCTCCACTCACCGAATTGTTAAAAAAGGGCAAGAAGTTTCAGTGGACAGCGGACTGTCAAAAGGCATTTGACAGCCTCAAAACTGTGTTAACCACTGCCCCCGTATTAGTCACACTGGATTACATGAAGCCTTTCAAGGTGGCTATCGATGCCAGTGATGTGTGTGTTGGTATGGTGCTCCTGCAGGAGGATGACGAGGGGTTAGAAAGACCCATCACATATTTTTCCAGGAAGTTGAACGTTTATCAACAGAAAAATTCAACAGTGGAGAAAGAGAATTTAAGCTTGATGTTGGCATTACAACATTTCAGTGTTTATATTACCAGCAATGCATCTGAGACAATTGTATAGACTGATCATACCCTATTGACATTTGTGGAAAAATTTAAGGACAAAAATGCCAGACTGTTTAGATGGAGTTTGTTGTTGCAGCCATTCAATTTGACAATGGTGCATGTGGCAGGTCTCAAACATGTGATTGCTGATGCATTATCGAGACTCGAATGAGATATGGAGACGTTCCTTGGTGGGTGTGCCATGGCCTGAATTTGCATGTTCATAGTTAGTATAGTGTACATGTGTGTTTAGACTACTAACCAGGTTTTTGAAAGGTTTTAAAAATGAAGCCATCTTTTGATATTGTATGGGTTCTTTGTGTTTCATTGTGTAATTTGTGAGTAAATTTTTGTCTGTCTTAAAATCTGATAGTCAAACTAGCTAAGTTACTCTGGGAAAATTTTCACTGTACACTTACTGAAACAAATTGTAAAGTTATGGCCTGGGCTGCCTGCTTAAGAATGTTTTGAGTGGTCGAGCCAAAAATTCATAACACTTGTACATGATCGAAGAGTGTGGTGCTGGAAAAGCAGTCGGTCAGGCAGCATCTGAGAAGCAAGAGAATCGCTGTTTCACTCCTTGGACAAAGGGGGGAGGTGTGGGCACAGGCTTTGCACTTCTTGCGATTGCGGGGAGAGTGGGAAAGTGAGGGGCATGGACCCCTTCCAGTACCTTCCCCTGCCATAGCAAGAAGTGCAAACCCTTTGCCCACGCTTCCCCCCCCTCACCTCCATCCATGGTCCCAAAGGATCCTTCCACATTCGACAGAAATTTACCTGTACTTCCACACACGTCATCTACTGCATCCGTTACACCCAATGTGGCCTCCTCTACTTTGGGGAGACTGGACGCCAACTTGCAAATTGTTTCAGAGAACATCTCTGGGACACCCTCACTGACCAACCCCAACGCCCTGTGGCTGAACACTTTAACTCCCCCTCCCACTCTGCCAAGGACATGCAGGTCCTGGGCTGCCTCCATCACCACCCCTAACCTCCCAGTGCCTGGAGGAAGCATGCATCATCTTCTGCCTTGGGATCCTCCAACCACATGGGATAAATGTGTATTTCACCAGTTACCCCATTTCCCCTCCCCCCACCTTATCCCAGTCCCAACCTTCCAACTCAGCACCGTCCCCTTGAACGGTCCTACCTGTCCATCTTCCTTCCCACCTATCTACTCAACCCTCCTCTTTGTCCTATCACTTTCACCGCCACCTTCATCCACCTATCGCATTCCCAGCTACCTTCCCCCGCAGCCCCCTTGGCCCGCAAACCTCATTCCTAATGAAGGACTTATGCATGAAACGTTGATTCTCCTGCTCCTCGGATGTTGCCTGATCGGCTGTGCTTTTCCAGCACCACATGCTTCGACTCTGATCTTCAGCATCGCCAGTCCTCGCTTTCTCCTTCCGGTTTGTACATAATTCCAGCTATGGCTTTTTTTTAAACCTTTTGTGGTTCCTCAATTCTACCCATACAGATTCTTCACTATTTGACCCTACTTCGTTTCTTACTATTGACTTAATTTCATTTCTTACTGATAAGGCAATCCCACCGTCCCTGCTAACCTGCCTATCCTTTCGATAGGATATATACTCTTGAATATTCAGCTCCCAATCCTGATCCCCTTGCAGCCACGTCTCTGTGATGCCCACTACATCATATTTGCCAATATAAATCTGCGTCACAAGTTCATTTACCTATTCCTTATACTGCGTGCATTCAAATATACCACCGCCAGGCCGTCTTTCTTTTCATTGTCATTTGTTTGTCCAGTGCACTTGAAGTTTGATTGCTAACTTTTTCCATACACTCTGTCCTATTTGTGTCTATGCTGGCAAATTTAATAACCTGTCCTGAGTTCTTCACCCTTACCTACTCCTTGAATTTGGGTTTTGTAAATTTCCCTTATAAGTGAACCTTAACACCCCCCCCCCATTCAGTTTAAAGCCCTGTCTTCAGCCCTAGTTATGCGATTTGCTAGGACTCTGGTCTCAGCACGGTTCAGATGAAGACTGTCCCATCAAATAGGTTCCTTCTTCCCCAGTACTGGTGCCAATTCCCCATGAATTCAAACCCATTTTTCCACACATTATTTCTTTTTCGGTCCGCTTTTAAAATTAGCTCCTAGCTGTTCATACTCCCTTAGCAGAAAGTCTGCCCTAGATTTATCTATATTGTTGGTACCTAGGTGGACGATGACAACTGGATCTTTACCCTTCCACTCCAAGTTCCTCTGCAGCTCAGATGAGATATCCCGAACCCGAGCACCAGGCAGGCACACAACTCTCGATCCTGGTTACAGAGAACAATGTCTATGTTTCCAACTCTACCATTCCCAGTTACTACAACATTTCTCTTCGCTCCCTGCACCATGGTGCTGTGGTCAGTTGGCTTATCCTCCCTGCAGCCCACATACCTGTCCACACAGGGCACATACATTTGAACCTTTTGGACAAGGATGGGGCTGAGGCTCTTGCAACTCTACCTTCTGAATCCCTCTACCTGCCTCACTCACAGAATAGCTATTTTGCTTTGAGATTTTCCATTATGCCATTGTCACTGTTGGGTTTATTGGTTCTGTATATACAGGGTGAATGGATATGTAAGTGCTATGGGGTGAGAGGTTTACAAGAGTGCACTGGTCGTGCTGCGGTGCAATGAGATTTCTTGGAGATTGTGAGGGGCCAATTAAAGTGGGCTGCCATGAGCTTGCATGTTAGGAATGAGGGGATATTGGGCATGGCTGGGGCCATTGGTTGGCATAAAGGCATTGGGTAAGACATTTTGAAGTTACATTCCAAATCTAGACTATGATTCACAACTCCTCTGTGGGACTCTTGAGCCTGATTCTATCAAAATTACAAGAATCTAAAAATGCTAACGCCCAAAATAGAACTAGCCAGATCATGAATACTGTGTGCAGGCTCATTGCCAGAATCTCAGAATTGGATTGTGCAGCTAATTTTTAAAGATCTCTGGGGTCTCCAAAACTTTGTGAAAACATGGCCCTAAAACTCTATCTACCATAGGCACATCTGCTCTGGTCATTGTTCCAAGGTAGGAATATCTCTAACATTTTTTCGAGTAAGACAACCTGAATCCCCTTTTTCACCTTTCAAAGTTAATCCAGGCTTGTTGTCAGGCAGATTGCAGAACAAGTCACATGACCTCTTTATACCTTCATTCTAACCCAAGTGAAAGAGACTTTGTCTCTTCACACTTCACACTTTTCACAACTCATATTTCAAATGCATACTTTTCGTGATGAATTTTACTCATTGACTGAAAGTTGTGTTTCAGACTGTAGCTAAAGGCAGTGAATCACTGAATGCAGCATGAATAATAAATGGGTGGGAACCAATTATTTTATTTTGACTGTCTTCATGGTGAACTATAGTGTGAATTGCGTTTGCACATATGGACAGCAAATGTATAAACTTAAGGAGGATTAAAATGACAACTGATCAGCCTTGTGACAAATTTATTGTGCTTTGTAGAATGCAGTGGAGCTTATTTGTCGAAACACATTGGGGTGGACTTTTTATACCATAGTGTTTATAATTTTTGTATTGCACTCTTGTTTCTTTTTAACTGTGGTAAACGCTGGTCCCACTGGATGTTCAGTTTTCTCCTCTTTCAGTTGCGAAAAAGACTTTCTTTTTACTATTGTGAAAAGAGACTTTTTGAACTCTTAGTGGTACAGTTTTCAAATGGTCAAGTTAACTTTATTTTTAAAATTAGAAAATAGTAGGCTCTTCAAAGACACTCCTTTTAGATGTCTCTTAAGGTCAAGATTGTAATAGCACACTTTTTCAAACAAATCTTGAAGGATCCAGACAGAGAGAAGAAACACATTCTACCAATTTCTAAATCACCTCAGTAGAACCAACTTCCCAGCTTCTCTTCCAAATGTCTGGACTGTACCATCTTTGTATGACCTTGTTTAAAAACCAGCTTCTCTTAGCTTGGTTAAAATTTTCTTAGAATATTGCTTTGTTTAAAAAACTGTTGCAAAGCTTTTCTAATTTATTTTTAAGTTGAAGTGTTTGCAAAGGCATACAAGGAGTGCAAAAACAAAACAATCAGCCATACACAGTAACAATTATCCTGTCTGAAACCAAAACAGAAAAACAAACACCAAGTTCCTTAAGCTCATGACGGGACTTGTCATGCAGTCAGGACAGAAACATTCCACAACATTTCATACAGAAACCATTTTTATGGCCTAAGTACCCATAATAATGGGTGTAAGCATAGCTAGTCCCAATAAACTGCAGTATTAATGTGCTGTAATAATTGGTTCAAAGGAAATATAATAATGACTAGGCTCCATTTCACCCCTTCACTTGTGTACCTTTGGTTGGGGGATTCTCATGAAAAGATGGGTCAGTTGTACTACTGTCCTCCTGAACCAAATGTAGAACATTCTGTAAATATCAGTTTTCTCACACCACCGAATCATAAAATTGTTACGGTGCAGAAAGGGGCCATTCTGCCCATTTTCAAACAAGCATCACTGGCATGAGGCAAAGTCCTACTTTTTTTACCCATTTCGATACAATCATCCAATACCCTCTTGAATACTTCCACCCCACTTCCAGGCAGTGTGTTCCATATCATACTTGAAGAGTGAAAAAGCTTTTCTTCACAACTACCTTGTATCGTTTGCACATGACTGTAAATCTATACCCTCTTCCTATTGTTCCTTTTAAAAGCAGGCATGTATTTTAAGACCCAATTGAATGTTGATGGTGATTTCTCTCTTTATGTAGTGTCCTTGACGTCTTAGGGTTACTGATCATGGTGAAGGCATTACTGTGCGGCAAGACAAAAATTAAGCCCCAAGAACTTACTCAATTGGTATAGGATTTGAACCCATGCTTTTTGTGTTAGTCTGCATGACACTCTGACCATCAAGCGAACTGAATTAGCCTGCCTCCCTAGGAAAACTTGTCCAGTTCACTCCAGTCTTTGGCCTCATGTGAGGTACATTGGAATTAGTTAGCCATTTTTGATCCATATTGTGATCTTAGAATCTATATGTACTTGGCCATATTTGCTCAATACAGTTCAAGAGCATTGCATTAATTTTTCATTAAATGAAATGTTTCAAAATGCGTAACTGTCAAACAGTCCTTTGCAGACTCAGTTTCTCTCCCTTTCAATCTAACTTCCAGTCCAATCTGAATTGCAAACTACCTTCTGATGCCATGTTTCCTTGCTTCCATTGGCTGCTTATCTTGACCCACTTCCTCCAATCGCACTAAGTCATGGTATCTAACCATTTCTCTCCCATTGATGCTCATTGCTGCACATCCCAGTTCTTAACTCTCATGCTGCTTCACTGTCTTTTCAAATATTATTTACATATTGTCAGGAGTATCAGAATCCTTCAGCACACATTGCAGATCTAGATAACTGAGTGGATAATAGGTAGAATGGGGGTGATAGACCTTAAGAGAAGGCTGGCGGAATGAGTAGATTCATGGCTGAGGAACTTTAATGATGTGAAGTGCAAAGTGGTAAATTTGGTAGGAAAAACCAAAGAAGACAACGTTAAAAACTAAGTGGTACAAATTTTCTAGGGGGTGAAGGAACAGAAAGATATGTGCATAATATTGAAGGTGTCTGGACAGATTTAAAAACGGATGAGACTATGGGCTTTACAAATAGAGACGTTGAGTGTTCTAATGCAACTTTACAAAACAGCAATTTGGCCTCAACTGTGTTGTTTTATGTAATACTGTATAAGGGAAATGGCTCTTACTAAAAAAAAACTCATGACACACTAACATTGAGTTCAGGTAATGTGGCATTCAGTATGTAGGTCATATTCTGAAATGATTATATAGGGACCTCTCCCTGCTATGTTTACATTATATGTGGTTCCATTAAATGTTCTAGCTGTCAAGACCTGGTTCCTGTCTGTCTCTGAATACAGTTACAACATGGCAGCAACAATAAAATCACATGATCCTTTCCTGTGGACAGTGGGAAAGGTCCCTAGTGATGGCTAGAATTTAAATTTAGGAGAGCAGAAGTAGTGATGATGCAATACTGGAGAAAAATCAGCAACCAGACAAAAGAGATAAATGGAACTGGCAGAGGTCTGACAAGCAATCGCAGGCAACAGGCCAGGCATGTGCGAACAGATAAACATGGAGCAGACAGACCCTGACAGTAAGCCAAACCTTAGAGTAAGTAGCAGTAGGAAAACTTTGGCACAGGCAGACTCCAGGGGGGTAGGTAAATTGGCAGATATTCGAACAGGCAGACACTAGTGCTAAGTGAAAACAACAGAAATTGTGAGAAGTGGCCTCAAACAATACATGAAGTAGTGAAAGCAAGTTTAACTTGACTCCTAAGAAAATCAGCTGCAAGTTAGCTTAGTTTTGGAGACTATTACTCTACTCCTTGAGCCAACCGAAGAGGTAGAGGGGCTGGACCAAGCTGCTCAAGACTGCTGCTGGCAGTAAGAATTTCAGTAAAAGTGGAGCCAACTTTTAACTTGATGGGGTGGTGAGCTTTCGTGGGATTTAGTGACTGGTTCAGTGCCCAGAGAAAGATTAGTTCACTGGATAATAGACAGAGGCAAAAGGAGGATGAAGCAGTGGCTGTCATTATCCAATGTTTCTGTTGAGGACTGTTTTGGTGGGTGTAGTGGGGAGTGACTGTGTGCATTTCAAAATGGCACTCTGCAATTTGAAACTCTGCTCAGAAACCTAATAAGGTAACTAACTATATCTGGTACCAACCAAGAATTAGGAAATCCCAAGAGAAATTTCCAGAGGCCACTCAACTGCTGTCATGCGTGCCAATGAATGCCTCCAGATGTGTGCAAATGGAGCTGCCCTGCATAAATCAGGAAGGTAGGTTACCGACCAGTTTTCTCCTGCCGGGAAGGCAGGAAGTTATGGCAGTGGCAATTTGTGGCCCATAAGTCATCCCAATTGACCTTCTCATTAGCTTTTCATAATGAAGTGACCACCTCAGAAATGGGCCTTGACAACATTCCGGCAATAGTACTGAAGACTTGTGCTCCAGAACTGACTGCTCCCCTAGCCAAGCTCTTTCTGTATAGTAAGTATGAAGCTTCGAAATCACTCAAGAAGCTTGACACCATCCAAGCCCAAGTAACCTGCTTGATTGGCACCACATCTACAAGCATCCATTCCGTTCACCACCAACGCTCCACAGCAGCAGCTGTGTGCTATCTACAAAATGCACTGCAGACGTTTATCCAAAATCCTTACTCAGCACTTTCTAAGTTCACAACCACTTCTACCTAGAAGGACAAGGGCAACAGTTACATGGGAACACCACCAATTTCAAGTTCTCCTCCAAGATATTTACCATCCTGATTTGGAAATACATCGCTGTTCCTTAACTGTCTTGGGGTCAAAATCCTGGAATTCTCTCCCTAATGCAATTGTGGGTCAACCCACAGCAGGTAGACTGCAGCACTTCAAGCAGGCTTCATCACCGCCTTCTCAAGGGCAACTATGGAAGGACAATAAATGTTGGCCAGCTAGAGACACCCATATTCCACAGAGAAGAGATTAGAGAAGATTTGGTTGAGGAATTCAGAATCTTGACAGATGTAAACAAAGTAGATACAATGAAGTTGTTTTCATTTTTAGACGGTTTGAAAATATGACTCAGACTCGGTCCTCTTTGACAAAGCCAACATAAGGAAAAGCTTTCCAATGCACTAAGTGGTTGTGATCTGGAATACATTGCCTGAGACAATGATGGAGAAAGATTCAATCTTTCCAAAGGGAGCTAGATAGGTGCTTTGGGGGGGGTGAGTCTTCAAATAGTGCTGTAAGAAAGGGCAGGGCAAGTGAGCAGTTGGTTTCCTTTTACAATATGTTGGTCATCCTGCTATAGAAAGGATATTATTAAATTGGAGAGAGTGCAGAAAAGATTTAGAAGGATGTTCTTGGGTTTGGAGGGTTTTAGTTATAAGGAGAGGCTGGATAAATTGTTTTTTGTCTCACTATAGTATAGAAGGTTGGGGGAAGACCTTTATACAAAGGAACCTCAATTATCCGAATATCAGATTATCCGAAGGTGATCTCAAGGTCTCGATAGAAACATTACATCAAAGACGTGTTTCCAGCACTGATCGCATCTTTTGTTTACAGTGATTAAAAGTGAACTCGGCTTACTGAAATGCTGCCGAGAACAATCCTGGACTGATTGGAGCCCAGGCACCATTTCCAAATGACTGACCTCCCGCCCTCCCTCTCACCCCCACACTTTCCTTGGAGTTCTACACAGGGGAGTACCCTAAACCCCTCCTTCTCAGATAATCTCTCCAATAATATCCTGTAAAGGGCAAAGGTGGATCCTGTCAAACGTGTGTGTGTGTGTGTGTGTGTGTGTGTGTGTGTGTACTATTTGAAGACTCACCCCCCCCCCAAAAGGCAGCAGCAGTAGTTTTGTTGTTGGTGTCCACTCTGGCTCCCTGTACAGGGGGCGGGGATGGATGGTGGGGCAGTGTTGGATGGGGTTGGGGGGAGGGCGGGGAGCGGGGGTGGGGGTGGACAAGGCGTGGGCGAGGCTCACGCGCAGTGTGCTTAGGCCTAGTCTCCTGAACTGGGAGTGGACTTAACAGAAAACACTGAGTCCCAGAGGAAAGGCATTGAATCAATTAACCGAATAATCAATTATCCAAATGAAATAATACCCACCCAGCTCGTTCAGATAATTGAGGTTTCTCTGTAAAGGTTTATAAAATCATGAGGAGCATAAATATGGTGAATAGCAAAGGTCTTTTCTCTAGAGTTGGGGAGTTCAAAACTTGAGGGCATAATTTGAAGGAGAGAAGAGAAAGATTTAAAAGGGGCACAAGGGCGCAACCTTTTCACACAGAGGGAGTGGTAGGTGCCACTATAGTTACAAGATTTAAGAGATATTTGGATAGATACATTAATGGGGAAGGTTTAGAAGTTATGGGTCCAATGCTGGCATATGAGACTAGTTTATTTTGAGAAGCTTGGTCGTCATGGACCAAAGGGCCTATTTCTGTGCTCTATGACTCTATGGACACTGTAGGGCATTCTTTTTTATTATAACCATTTTTATGTAATATATTCTGTGCGCAACCAAGTTCTTAGGTATGCTTTTGAGAAACAATTGCACTGCTGTTGGAAATGAGAACCAGAGTGAAACAACAATGAGTCTTTGTGTGTTTGTTTAGGGCTAATGCATTAAATACTCCTTCCTTTAAACCCTCTACTCAACTTGAAGCCCATTTACCAACCTCTGAGAAAAAGAATCGGAAAACATATCACCCATCTTAACAGACTGAGACATACAAGTAGAAAGTGGGACAGAACACTAGTGCTTCAATGGAGGCTCACGGATGATGTTACCCAACCTGGTGGTGAAATGTCTGAGAACAAACCCACAAGCTCAGTGAACAAACGTACAACCTGATCCATAACCTGAGCTACAAATTGTCTCAAAAACATTTCAGTGGAACTGAACCTCAACAAGGAAGTATCTAGGTGGACTTAGCTGAAATTTATTTCATACAGAATGACTTCATAATTAATAATGTAAGATCTTAATGTACACTCATGACTCATTCAGTTCAAATTTCGACAGAAAACCTCAAGGGTTCTGTATTTGATTTTCTCACAAAGTTTCTTACAATTGCGTTTTAGAAATAATATGATGTCTCCCTCCAGAGTAACAAGTTATGGATCACTTTGTTGAATGACGGATCATTTTGTCTTGGGATTAGTTTTGATGCTGGTAATTGTAATGTAATATTAACCAGCCTGCATATTACTGTTCATGCTGGAGCTCAAACCAGGGATTGTCTGGTAGATGCAGTCTGCTAATCGGGATTTTGTGTGATGTGGGAAGTGCGACATTGCATTTGGAAATTTGGACAACTTTGATTCAAGATGGTTTTGATCCTTGGATTCAGCAATTTGTCTCAGAACATAAACATTCGATTTTGAACAAATAATACAGATTATGAGCTACTCAAATCTTATCACTGCACAAAAAAATGAAATGATGTATTTTTCCAATTCCAGCTGAATCCTAATTCTTTCCTCTTATTCCCTTTGTTTAGCAAATGAATTTAGTCTGATAGTTCTTTGTTATTCATCTGTGGGATGTGCCAGCATTTATTGCCCATTACTAGCTGCCTTGAGAAGGTGCTTGTGAGCTGTCTACTGAATCACTGCAGTTCACATACTGTAGGTTGAACCACAATGCCATTAGAGAGTCAATTCGAGAATATTGACACAGCAACGTTGAAGCAATGGCAATGTACTTCCAAGTCAGGATGGTGAGTGGTTTGGAAGGGAACTTCCAGGTGGTGCTGTTTCCTGTATCTGCTGCCCTTGTTTTTCTAGGTAAAATGGCCATGGGTTTGGAAAGTGCTGTCTTCGGATCTTTGGTGAATGTCTGCAGTGCATTATGGAAATAGTGTATATTGCTGCTACTAAGTATCAGTGGTGGAAGGAGTGGATGTTTGTGGTTGTGATGCCAATTGAGTGGGCTGCTTTGTCCTGATAGTGCCAAGCTTCTTGAGTGGTGTTAGAGTTGCACTCATCCAGGTAAGTGGCGTGTATTCTACACTCCTGACTTGTTCCTTGTAGATGGTGGTCAAGTGTTGGGCAGTCAGGAGGTGAATTACTTGCTGCAGTATTCATTGCCTCTGACCTACTGTTGTAGTCACTGTGTTTATGGTCAGTGCTAACCCCAAGGATGTTGACAGTGGAGGAATCAGTGTTGATAACATAGAGTCATAGAGATGTACAGCATGGAAACAGACCCTTCGGTCCAACCCGTCAATGCCAACCAGATATCCCAACCCAATCTAGTCCCACCTACCAGCTCCCGGCCCATATCCCTCAAAACCCTTCCTATTCATATACCCATCCAAATGCATCTTAAATGTTGTAATTGTACCAGCCTCCACCACTTCCTCTGGTAGCTCATTCCATACACGTACCATTAGTGGTGATTATCTCTTATTGGAGATGGCTATTGCTTGGCATTTGTGTGGTGTGAATGTTACTTGCCACTTGTCAGCCTAAGTCTTGATATTGTCCAGATCTTGGTACATTTGAACATGGATTGCTTCAGTATCTGAGGAGTTGTGAATAGTGCTGAACATTGTGCAGTCATCAGTGGACATCCTTGCTTCTGTCCTTTATATTGGAGGGAAGGTCATTGATGAAGAAGCTGAAGATGGTTGGGCCTAGGACACTACCCTGAGGAGCTCCTACAGAGATGTCGTGGAACTGAGCTGAATGACCTCAAACAACCACAACCATCTGACTACATGCCAACGTATGAGCCCGACCAATGGAGACATATCCCCCGTTACCCATTGTTTCTAGTTTTGTTAGGGCTCCTTGATGCCACACCTAGCTGAATGCAGCCTTGATGTCCCCCTCCCCACTGAAACTCAGCTCTTTTGTCCCTGTTTAACCCAAGATTGTAATGAGGTCAGGAGCTGAGTGGCCCTGGCAGAACCCAAACTGGGTGTCACTGAGCTGGTTATTACTGAGCAGGTGCTACTTGATAGCAGTATTGATGACACCTTCCATCACTTGTTATGATGTTATCACTTAAAGAGGTTATTGTGTCCTGGTATGTTTGAAGAGACGTTGTAAGGCAGAGGTGCCGATCTCTCTAAGGGAGTAAACAATTTGTGAGACTTTGGGTTTTTTTAAAAGTTGAAACCAATGGAAGCAGCCTGGGCATGGCCAGTGTGGAGTTTGCACGTTCTCCCCGTGTCTGCGTGGGTTTCCTCCCACAGTCCAAAGATGTGCAGGTCAGGTGAATTGGCCATGCTAAATTGCCTGTAGTGTTAGGTAAGGGGTAAATGTAGGGGTATGGGTGGGTTGCGCTTCGGCGGGTCGGTGTGGACTTGTTGGGCCGAAGGGCCTGTTTCCACACTGTAATGTAATCTGTAATGTAATCTGTAAAATCTCTCACAGACCAGGCTTTCTAGATTTTTTTAGTTTTTAGGTTTAGTTTTAATTAGAAGCAAATTCTGGAGCATAAGTCTTCAGTACTATTGCTGGAATGTTGTCAGGACTCATAGTCTTAGCAGTGTCTAGTGCCTCCAACTGTTTCTTGATGTCACATAGTGTGAATTGAATTATTTGAGGACCTGCATCTGCGATGCTGGGGACCACTGAAGGAGGCTGAGTTTGATCATCCATTTGGTACTTATGACTGAAGGTTACTGCAAACTTTCAGCCTCATCTTTTGCAAAGATGTGTTGGGTTCTTCCATTATTGAGGGTGGAGATATTTGTGGAGCGTCCTCCTCCAGTGAGTTGTTTTAATTGTCCACCATTATTCATGACTGATGTACAGGACTGCAGAGCTTAGATCTAATCTGTTCTTTGTGGGATTGCTTAGATCTGTCTATCACTTGCTGCTTATGCTGTTTGGCATAATTGGGGCTGAGAGTCTTGGGAGAGAAATGAACCATTCCACAATATACATCATTATTCATTTTCCCTGCCAAGCACCAGTTCAGAAATACACTCCATATGGGACTTAGTTACTTGGCGTGGAGTACTGAATATCACTTAAAGTACAGAGTGCACAAACCATTCCTTTAGTGTCACAATGGTAAAAGAAAATAATAAATCAAATGTCCCGAGGGCCAGCTTATGACCACTGCCTGTGGAACAGGATGAAATGCTGACCTCAGTTATCCGTATTTGTAAAGAATACTTTTAAAAATTTGTTCAAGGGATGTAGCTTCACTGGTATGTCAGCATTTAACGACTATGCCTAATTGCCCTGAAAACGTTGGGATAGCTGCCTTTTTAATTGGTGCCGTTCTTGTGATGTAGATACACCCACAATGCTGTTAGGAAGCAACTTTCTGCATTTTACCTTGTGACAGTGAATGAACCGACAATATAGTTCCAAGTCAGGATGCTGTATGACTTGGTGGTGATGTTCCAATGAATCTGCTGCCCTTGCGTTTTAGGTGGTAGAGGTTGTGGATGGTATTGTGGGACTTTTGTGGCAACGTATTGTGTAAATGATGTGCACAGCTGTCACTATGTATTAGTATTGAAGGGAGTGAATGTTGAGGGTGATGGATGGGGTGCAAATTGAGTGAGTTGCTTTGTTTTGGATGGTGTTGAACTTCTTGAGCATTATTAGAGCTGCACTCATCAAAGCAAGTGAAGAGTGTTGCAATATATTCCAGATGTGTGTCTTGAAGATGGTGACCAGGCACTGGGGAGACAGAAGATGAGTTAGTTGCCACAGAATTTCTATCCTCTGACTGACTTTTGTAGCCACTGTACTTATGTGGCTAATCCAGTTCAATTTTTGGTCAATGATAATTCCCCGGATATTGATAAGAGATTAATATTGGTGATGCTATTGAACATCAAGAGGAGGTGCTTAAATTCTCTCATTTGAGTTGTGGTGCTCCTGTTGCTTTTCTCTTATCAACCTATCCTGTCCAGGTTTTGTGGAATATGAATTTCAGCTGCTTTAGTATCTGAGGATTTGCAATTGGTATTGAACATTGTGAAATTATCAGTTGACATCCCAACTTCTGACAATGTGATGATAGAAGGTCAATAATGAAGCAGCTGAAAATGGTAGAGCCTGCAAAAATCCCCTGAGGAACAGCTGAAAGTATGGACTGTCTTAAAGCATGTTTATGATTAGAGTGGTGCTGGAAAAGCACAGCCATTCAGGCAGCATCCGAGGAGCAGGAAAATCGACGTTTCGGGCAAAAGCCCCGATTTTCCTGCTCCTCAGATGCTGCCTGATCGGCTGTGCTTTTCTAGCATCACTCTGATCTAGACTCTGATTTCCAGCATCTGCAGTTCTCACTTTTGCCTAGTTAAAGCATGTTTACCACAATCTGCAGCCTGCATGTGGGAGGTTCTGATGAACTGTGTGTATAAGGTATTCAGTACCTGCAAAAGTTAACTGACAACATGGAATAAGACCCATTTATGAGGATAGAAAGGACTGTTCTTGGGAGGAGGTAAGTGGGTCTAAGTTGCAAGACAATTTTAGTACCAGTTCCAAATGCACTTTGAAAAATATGACCATTCCTTTAGTGTCACTGGTTCAAAATCCTGGATCTCCTTACCGCTTTTGTAAGTGAACCATATCAAATGGAGTGCTTCAGCTCAAGAAAGCAGCTCATTGTCACCTTCTCAAGGGCAATTAGAGTGAGCTTTGGGGTACAATTTTGCATTTTTTAGTCAAGTTAGGTTCACCAGAATCACATTAAAGTACTAAAATCTGCACTGGCTATAGTTAAGCAGAGTAAAATAACATAATATTAGTTTAATCAATGAATGTACTTTGTGTGATTATAACTAAATTCAATCACTCATGAAATATTACTATCCTACTGATCCTACACGAGGAATGAACAATAACTGCTAATGTAGCCAGCAACACCAAAGAAGCTCAGAGACATACAAGAGATGACATTTCATTATTCCGTAGGTCCAGTAGGAGATCATGTTTTAAAATGACAGAATTAGATTACATTACAGTGTGGAAATAGGCCCTTCGGCCCAACAAGTCCACACCGACCTGCCAAAGTGCAACCCACCCATACCCCTACATTTACCCCTTACCTAACACTACAGGCAATTTAGCATGGCCAATTCACCTGACCTGCACATCTTTGGACTGTGGGAGGAAACCGGAGCACCCGGAGGAAACCCACGCAGACACGGGGAGAATGTGCAAACTCCACACAGTCAGTCGCCTGAGGCGGGAATTGAACCCGGGTCTCTGGTGCTGTGAGGCAACAGTGCTAACCACTGTGCCACCGTGCCGCCCAGAATATAAGATAAGAAATTGATACCTTTTGATAATATTGTAAGAGCATTTACAATAACCTTATATGATTGGTGCATAATGTAATGTAGACAATAAAATTTAGTAGGAGAATACAGCTTTCAGGAGAATCATTGACAATTCTGTTAATTATCTTCATACATTGTCAGAATTTTTTGATTATAGTGATTTATACCCAGAACTAACTTGGACAGAATTGTACGTGGAATTTCTATTACTTATTTTTCAGATATGTTAGAAGCAAAAGAGCTCCTTGTTATTGTAATCTTATGTCCACATGGTGATAGGAACTAAAATCTGGAAACAGCACAAGAGAATGATGCACAGAAAGCCAACTTAGCTCAGGAAGATCATCAAACTTTGACAACTTTCTAAGCTACAAAATAATCAGAACATCATAGCCCAGTGTAAAATGTTTAAAAATCTTGATGTTAGAAATCACTGTTCCAAATATAGAGATAAAAAAACAACATCCAACTTTATATTACACCAATGCAGTTTTTGTAATAAAATGGGATTTTCTCAGAATGTGCCAGTGTCAAAAACAACTATTAACTACAGAACTAATAATGATTACTTGTGTACAGACGTTAGTACCTAACAACAAACATGTTTAGAAGAAATCATAGAGTATCAAGACACACATGCTTATATGATGATATACCCCTTTCTGAATATGCAATTCAACCATTCTTAGGAGTAATAAGTGGCTCATGTAAACCAGATATGACTATTTAGGTTAATGATCATCCATAACACTTCAAACATTACATTGAGGTATGTATTACTATATTATCTGAAATAAATCCCTTGTCCTGAAGAAAATAAAACTATGGCCTTCTAACAGAGAATTGTATTTCGATCACTTTTCAAAATGACCAGAATGCTGAAAGTAGTTTTAAAATACAAGACAAATTCTTTGTGGAACAGGTATACATAGTCACATGTCAGCACTTCTCACTTCTGAGCAGAAGAGCATGCTTTATTCTTAAAATTGTACAGTATGCTGAAAAACCTCAATCAGCTGAAAAGCCAAATGCTTTTGTTCATTACATAACTTTATTCAACAATAGGTTGGCTGCATTGATTCAGTGAATATTCTTCTGAGATCTAAGAGAATATGAAATGACTTTAGATTAATTATTGTGGTGTTAAACACTCTTCATGACAGAGAGAGCAGATTTCACAGGTGTGGAAGAATTATTCTGTAGTCTTCCAACCACAGGCAAATCTTCAAAATCTGATCTTCAACCATGCTTGACACCACACCCACCAGGAATTTGTAGTAGACTCTTGATACAGTCAAATGAGCTGTTTAGAAGACAGAGTACCAAAACTGCACAGTTGGCTTAATTGTCTATGTTTTAACTTAAAAAACTGACAATACTACCCAAAATAATATAAGAATACAACTATCTTCTCTGACACAATTTGTGGAGACTAAATATCATCAAGAGAAGTAAATGTTTGAAAGCAAATCAACACCAAAACACGTCCTTTGCAAAGGGTATTCAAGAAATCAAAGATCCTGATGGTTTCAGTATTGCAGCGACTGAATCTGAATGTTTCATCCTCTACCAACAGACTTCCAACTCAACCAAGTCATCAACCATTTTCACAGTCAGAGATTTGCAAAGTGAAAAACCTTCTTTCTTTATTTGAAACAATTGAATCAAGAAGTTGAAAACCAGAAAAATTCTTGGGAGAGATTTTGTACAAAAGTGCCAGGAGGGATTAGCTGCCATCATGAGATGAGCTCTATTGATTCGGGTATGAAGGACAGTCTCCAGGAGACAATCTGTTTCTATACCACTTACAGTTACATGTTCACTGCTATGTTCTCAGTAACTAAATAACAGTTTGCTCATGAAGACTAGCCTGAAGCCTCGTGAGAGACTCTTGTGTAACACATGTAACTCGTATCTGCTCCAGGATAGCAGCAGAGTAGGACTCTTCAGCTGGAGCTTGTCCGCTCTGCCTGTTTCTTTTATTTTTTTCTCTCTCTGTCTCTTCAGTTTTTTCCCTTCTGCCAGCAGCCCGGAGTGGAGTGGGGGGGGTGGTGGCAGTGGCCCAGGACAGAGAAGGGACAGTGGACAGTGGGCCTGGAGCAAAGATGGCGACTGGTTGGGAACCAGTGGAGACCTGTCATACCATGTGACAACCCTTACAGAAAGACTAGCATGAGCCTATCTTCTTCGATTTATTTCTTATTTTCTTAATTTATACTCTGTATAGATGTTGTGTAACTTGTAAAAAAAATTTTCTTTTTTTTTTGGACCTAAGATTTGTATCTAAGTAAATTGTACCTAAGATAGCACCGTGTGTTGGTGATACTGTACACTTTTTACTGTACTCCTGTGCTTTTGTAACTTTAGTACACGTTGCAATAAATCTAATTCGAATTCTAATTCTAATGTAATGAGACTATCTATTAACTACTTTGTAATATGTATACTCTGTTTATCAAGACTGAGCCTGTCTTCTGCCTAAGATGTTGTGTGACCATCCTTCCCTGTTTGGTATCAGTAGCTTAGAATAATGCCAAGGATAAAAATTGGTGATAGGGAATCCCCCTACAATATATAAGATAGTGCCAGTGGATATGACTATAACATGTACCATGCAAGCCTCAAAAAGGTGGGAGTAAAAGTAGGCCATGTGTCTGTTCCGCTGTTAATAAGATCATGGCTGATCTGATAGTCCTCAATTCCACATTGCCTTTTCCCAAACTCTAAATTCCTTCAGGAGAAAGCGAGGACTGCAGATGCTGGAGATCAGATTTGAAAAGTGTGGTGCTGGAAAAGCATAGCCAGTCAGGCAGCATCCGAGGAGCAGAAGAGACAGTGAGATCCTTGTAGAGGGAGGAGAACTTCTTCAAGATGAGCTAGAACGAGGAGGAGAAGCTCTTCAAGGTGGGCTCCTTAGATGCTGCCTGACCGGCTGTGCTTTTCCAACTCCACACTTTTCAAACCTAAATTCCCTCACCAATTAAAAATATTTCCATCTCAGTCTGAATACACTCAACAAGACAGCCTGTGCAAGCCTCTACAATAAAGGATTCCATACGCTCAATACTCTCTGAGTGAAGACATACTTCCTCATCTTAAATGGATGACTTCTTATTCTGAGATTCTGCCCTCTGATCCTCGACCCTCCCACAAGGTGCAACCATCTTTCTGTGACTACCCCATCAAGTCTTGAACATTTCAATAAGGTTCCCTCTCATTCTTCTAAACTCCAGTGAGACCAGGCGCAATCTACTCAACCTCTCCTCCATAAAAGTATCCCTCCATACCCAAGATCAATGAAGTGAACTTCTCTGGACTATCTCTAAAGACAATATTTATATATATGTGTCCTTTGATAAGGGGACCAAAACACTTCACAGCATTCTAGCTGATGTCTGACTAATGCCTTCTACAGTTATAACAAGACCTTCCCATTTTTATACTTTATTCCTTTGAAATAAAAGGCAACATTCCATTCTCCTTCCATAGTACCTGTTGAGCTTGTTTTCAAGTTTCATATAATTTATGCATGTGGACTTTCAAATCCCCCTTCTGAAGCGTTCTGCAGTATTTCTCAATTTAAATAATATTCAACTGCTCTATTCTTCCTGCCAAAGTGCACACTCTCATATTTTCCAACACATTCCATGTGGCATGTTTTTGACAAGTCATTTAACCTACCTCTATCCCTTTGAAGACTCTTTTCTGACATCCTCACTTGGTTTCCCACTTATTTGTGTGTTATCGGCAAACTTGGCAGAACTACTTTCACTTCCCTCATTCAAATCATTAATAAATGTTGTCAATAATTGTGGCCCCTGTGGCGCTGATCCCTGTGGCACTCCACTATTACAGGTTACCTTCCTGAAAATGTTCCATATCCAAAATCTCCTATTAGTTAGCCAATATACTGTTCATGTATATATGTTAACCCAGCACCATGATCTTTCATCTTATTAAGTAGCCTAATGTGTGGTATCTTATCAAAGATTTTCTGAAATTCTACAATTCCACATAAAACCTGGTCACTCCAGAGTCATCTACAATAGAACAATCCCCAGACAGCTTGATGATAGTAATGCCATTACAGCATCTCTCAACGATACATCGATGGCATGATGGCACAGTGGTTAGCACTGCTGCCTCACGGCAGGAGGGTCCCAGGTTCTGTCTGTGTGCAGTTTGCACATTCTCCTCGTGTCTGTGTGGTTTCCTCCCACAGTCCAAAGATGTGCAGGTCAGGTGAATTGGCCATGTTAAATTGCCCATAGTGTTAGGTGTATTATTCAGAGGGAAATAGGTCTGGGTGGGTTACTCTTTGGAGGGTCGATGTGGACTGGTTGGGCCGAAGGACCTGTTTCCACACTTTAGGAAATCTAATCTCACGCCATGCAAGCTCTGACGATTTTTGTTCTTAGATAAGCTGGCAGGGTGCACAGCTATAAACCCACATGAGCTCATAGCAGGCTCAAGAAGAAAAATCTTGTGAATCAGTTGCCTTCACAGCATGATTATAGAAGTAGAAAACCATGTGAATGAATGACATCCAAACTGGGAGTGGGTTTTCCATTTCATTTGGATGTATTTCAAGCATATACATTTACAAGATTTTCTCTAACTTCCGCACACAATGTTCTCTCCATTGCATGCCAATATGCAGACTGCCTTCCCATCTTAAGTGAAAAATGAATAAAATCTTTGTTACCAGGACCTAGTTATCCAGTGTGAGTGCTTGGGTGGTTCTTGCCTTGGCTAGCCTTCACTGAAGTTACCCCTTAGTGTGAATCATGGAAGAGATACACATTCAAGAATATTCCTGCACTAAGAAATAGTTGTGAACTGCAAGGACATTGCAATGTTTTAAGAATGAACATAAGACTGCAAGTTTCTGTAATGAGTATACTTCTGACTTTCTATTGCCAACCTGCCTGCAATCCAGTTGCCTGTGTCTCTGTTTTCCTGCCTGACTGACAACTATTTGCAACATCCTCTTTGGATGTACTTCCAGCATTTTTGCTTCTCTCCCAGTTTTATTTCTGTGACACTGGTTGTCAGTTACCTTATCTTGATAAAACTCTTATGAAGACATGATGCAGTGATAATTCACAGGGGCAGGGTTTGCCTGAAACTTGAGGATTCTGATTTTCCATTTTAGGCCAGTGGCTAGCTCTAGTTAAAACGGTCCCCTAGACAATTTGTTGTCAATATTTGCAAACAGACATTGCAGGAACTTTGTCAATCCTGACCTTAAGGTTTGCTTTTGTTCTTGAAAATTTACACTTCCCTAAAAGTAAGGCTTTTTCTATATTTTCTTGGGTTTATTTTTTCGCTCACGCTAAATTAGAATGAACAAGTTGGTGATTTTTTGTTTTGCATTGAACTCACTGGACCTCAAATTACCTTCAACCGTCGTAGTTGGCAAGTAGAATTTTCCAGCCTTGACTGAGTAGTACTACTGTTTTTTTAAAACTTAAAAAGTCATAAAATGTTGTAAGCTAAACAGAACCTTGCTATTTTATAATACTGAAATGGAGATGGAGCCGTTCAATGCTCAGAGGAAAAAAAATGCATTTAAAGGAAACATTTCTTTCCAGAGATGAAATGATGTTTTAAATCATTTTGATATTGGTACGGTGGTCTTATTTCTTATGGGCTGAGTAAGAAAATATTGGTGGAGCTTTGCTGCTTCGTATAAGATCTTGAAGGAGATCCGATTCAAATTTTAAAAGCCCTTGTCATCAGATAGTGGGGCCAAGGGAAAAATTGTTGATATCTTTCAATTTATTTACATCAGGAAAGCTGTGCAAAATCACCCTTCATAAAAGCAAAATTTTGTGAATTCTGGGCCTCTGAACTAAAAGCAGAAAATGTTGGAAATATTCAATAGGCCTGGCAGAATCTGTGGAGAGAGAAAAACAGTAAACATTTCAACTTTCTTTATCAGTTTGTCTGGCATTTTGTGTTTTTATTCCTATTTAGCCCTTGTCTGCTGAACAATCTTTGCAGTACCTTAATTTCTCCAACTAATAAAAGCATTTGGAACATTTTTAAACCCTAAAATAAATTATGTTTATTCCCTAGTTTACACATTGCTATGAAATCCTAATCACCAGCGCAGCTGAATTGGATTGAATGATTAGATTAGATTCCCCACAGTATGGAAACAGGCCATTTGGCCCAACAAGTCCACACTGCCCCTCCGAAGAGTAACCCACGCAGACCCATTCCCCTACTCTATATATACTCCTGACTAATGTATTTAACACTATGAGCAATTTAGTGTGACCAGTTCAGCTGACCTGCACATCTTTGGATTATGGGAGGAAACTGGAACACCCAGAGGAAACCCACACAGATATGGGAAGAATGTGCAAACTCCACACAGTCACCTGAGGTGGGAATTGAGCCTGGGACCCTGGCACTGTGAGCCACCTTGTTGACCACTGAATGATCTCACAATATACTGTAAGTTCTAAGTAATTTTATATTTGGCAATGTGAAATTAACAAATAAATCAAAGATTAATTACTATGAACCTTGTAAAAGTGTAGGTTGAAATCCCTATAGCGTAACATTCATTAACCCAACTTTCTCAATCTGTCTGTAATTAGACATAGTTTATGAGAGCCTGGAGGCATCTTGTTATCGATTGAGGGGCTATGTTCTGCTTCATTCTGGCTGACTAAAAATTTCCCTTACTCTTACTGCCCATATTAGGCATGTTAGGAGGAATAGCAGGTTGATTTCCCATGTCATGAATAGTTGTTCCACAGCTAACAAGTCCTGGATAAGATTCGAAACTGACTGAAAGGCAACAGCAGCGTCTTCTAAGACTCAAATTCTCTGCCCCACCTGCCTTATCGGAAGAAAATTCAACATTCAAGATTCCAGGACCAGACCAAAGTAGTGAAATAAAAGTGTGTTCCATCCACTCCATGCAAGGAGCTTCATGAAATGTATTTCTGACGTGGTCTACCAAGGAGTCTGCAGGATGAAACCAATGTCAATTCTGCATTAAAAAATACATTTACTTTCAGAAAGACTATGCCTATAAGTAAGTATGAGAAACACCAAGAATTAACATTAGGATAATTGTGTTATGGACCAGACCAAACCCCTCAAAGCATGTCAAGGAGATAGTCTAACCCCTAACTTTTTCTTATTTTAAAGGCAAGTGTTGCTTGCCGGATGCAATTCAATTGGTCAAACTATCAGGATTGAAGTAAAAAAACTTTATTCATATGCTATAGTTAATGTGCGCAAATAAAAATAAAAGAATTGGCTTAACTGTAAGTCTATCAAAATACTTAACAAAATAATAATCTACTCATTAACTGTTCCAATATACTAACATCCCATAAACATCCCTTTGGCAAAGGCAAAGTCAATAAAATAGATTGTCTCATGTGCAATTCCAGCAGCAGGAAGAGAACCCAAGCTTTTAGCTGTACTAATGTGAGAGAGAGAGAGAGACTTAGCAGCTTTCACAACCTCAACAAAGACTGAAAGCCACACTAAAAACCCTAGTTATGTGGAACCTTAACCTCACCCATTCAGGCTGCTTCTATTGTTCCAACTTTAAAAAATCCCAAGGCCTCATAAGCTGTTTACTTTACTGGGTTGATGCACACTACTGTGTAACTCTGTCTCAACCTTTCTTCGTTTAAACAAAAAGGACAAAATACACCTCTTAAAGCCATAGTATCATTGCAATTGGCTGTTGCATTTTTTTGCTTAGTTTTTAGGTTTGTTGCTGCAAAGTGGTTTAAACTCTAAACTGCATCTGATTGTGCTAGGTAAACACTCTGTTCCTGATGAAGGGCTTTTGCCCGAAACGTCGATTTTCCTGCTCCTTGGATGCTGTCTGATTTGCTGTGCTTTTCTAGCACCACTCTAATCTAGACTCTGATTGTGCTAGACCTGATTAAGGGATCCTTCATGCTGTGATTGATTGATTGCCCAGAGCAGATTTTAAAACAAAATCACTAATGGTGATATAGCATCAAGAAATTACACCATAAGAAATAATAACTTGCCCATCCAGGAATGTATTTATAAAGCAATTATACTGGTATGTTTGCTAGTTTTATTTAAAACAGGAATCAAGAATTCACCACCATATGCTTGAAGATTTCAGTGGCATTTTTAAATAGTTCAAGGACATCTGCAGCTGATGCATAATTGTTTCAAGAATGACATGGTTGCAATGGCTTTAGTAAGTGGATGTGCTACTTAATGTTAACATCCCGTGGAATGTCGCTCAGTTGAATTTCAAAGAAGAAAAACAAGGCCGTTCAAATCAAAGTGGATGGAAATAGTGACAAAGATTAATTGCTTTAATCAACTTGTGCAAAGGAATAAGACTTAGAGGTCTGTAATTTGAGATCAAAAGAGTTGAATTGTAGAATTATATCCTGTAATTAATCCTGTGAAGCAGACAAAAACTGAGGGTGATGGTCTGGCTATCAACATTGGGTTGGGATACTAGACAGATTACAAAAATATTTTCTAAAAAATAATTCAAATCTTGAATTATAGACAGTTGTTATGCAAAGGAAAATATGCGATATTGCCAAATTTCAATTCCTATTTTTGTAATTTCTGGTTTTCCCTTTTCCGATTATTTAATTAAAATTGCAATATATTTTCCTTCACAAATGTTTGACATTTGTTTCTATCAATTGACACATTATGTGACACATCATTATTACAAGGAGTACCATGTGAACATAGTTAAAAATTACACAATACCAGGTTATAGTCCAATAGCCCAATAGGTTTATTTAGAAGCACTGGCTTTCGGAGTGCTGCTCCTTCATCAGGTGGTTGTGAACATACGTGAGCCAAGCTCAAAGTTTTGTTTAGTATGTTGTGTGCTTGGAACGGTTGAAGAGTGCAAATTTTAGAATGATGGTCTTACTGGCTGGAGCACCTAAGAGGTCATTCTTCATAAAGATCCTGTAGTCTCATCATATCAAGTAGTATCTTTTGGCATAAGGACATTTTTCATCAGTAAATTGTTGCCAATCCATGAGCTGCCAACAGGTGGAGTAAGATGTCTGTAATGTGTTGGTCTTACTGTCATGGTTCACAGAAACACATTTGGGTTAAAATGCCAAGGGAGGAAATGATTGCAGGAGTAGCTTTCATCTTGATTGTAGACAAAATAAGATTTTAAAGTATGAGCAATTATTTTTATACAAACAAGCTGCTGCAGTAATGGGCTACATTAAATGCCTTTTATTAATCAGGAGTTTTTGAAATCTTAAATATTTCAAATCGTTGTTTCAAGGTAAATTCAAAATTAGCACTTAATTGCAGCACCAAAACAAGTAAGATTGATGATTGTCAGATAAGTGGAGGATCTGTAATGACGACTTACATCCCATTCTGGTAACTTATTCATAGAAATATACTGAAGTCACAATTCATTTGCCATTTGGCCTACATGGTGTTTGTGAGCATGTGAAGATTTGTTTTATTCAGACTTCTAATGCACTAATGAGAATTACTGATGAAAGTTTTTTTTTGGTGTTCACCTGAGATTGAATGTAACTAAGATTGATTTGATATCCAAATAAATTAGGTCACTGAATTTATTGGTGCAATGATTTTGAAGGGTCTCACACTCAATTTTAATTTCCATAATTTGTTTCTTGCTTTCAACTATTAATTGCTTGTCAGCATATTATGCCATTAAGGGGGGAAACTGAGATCAACTGTAGTCTTGGTATGTTATGTTTGTAAGATCTTTCGTAGAGAACAGATAAAAAAAAGGCTTTATACAGGTAAAAGAATGCTGTACAGGTATACCAAAAGAAAACATGGAAAAGGAATAGAGGAAAAAATTTCAAAACTATTTTGAGTCACAGTGAACGATTTATATATGAATGTCCAGAGCATTCAAAACAAAATTGCAGTCTGTTTATCTGTTTGTAATTATGAACATTTATCATACATGAATGCACAGCTTAGCTTTGACAGGACTGGGACTGTAATATCACTGGTTATAGCATTTCCAGAAGAGGTAAGAAGGAAATAGATCCATTACCCAGCAAACCTAGTTAATTCTATATGGCATTGAAGCAGCTGTATACTGGATACAGCAAGGCTTTGGGGACCTGATGCCTTTTCAGCTGTGCAGCTAAACTGGCTAGAAAACTGTTTAAAAGTCTTCAATGAAACTGAGCTTGTCAGTTAGATAATTGCAGAGTGCTTCAGAGAACATCTCCGGGACACCCACACCAACCAACCCCACTGCCCCGTGGCTGAACACCTCAACTCCCCTCCCACTCCGCCAAGGACATGCAGATCCTGGGCCGCCTTCATCGCCACACCTTTACCACCCGACACTTGGAGGAAGAACGCCTCATCTTCCACCTTGGGATCCTCCAACCACACGGATCAATGTGGACTTCACCAGTTTCCTCATTTCCCCTCCCCTCCACCTTATCCCAGTTTCTACTTTCCAACTCGGCGCTGCCGTCATGACCTATCCTACCTGTCCACTTCCTTTCCCACCTATCCGCTCCACCCTCCATCTACCTATCACACTCTCAGCAACATCGTCCCAGTCCCATCCCTTACCATTTATCTCTCCACCCCTTCAGCTCACAAGCCTCATTCCTGATAAAGGGGTCTTGCCTGAAACGTCAATTCTCCTGCTCCTTGGATGCTGCCTGACCTGCTGTGCTTTTCCAGCACCATATTCTCAACTCTGATCTACAGCATCTGCAGTCCTCACTTTCTCCTAACTATTTGTTAAGCCCTAACCATAATTATTTTTTACCTAGATCTATCCTCACAGTGAGGCTGTTGGTCTGATTAAAGTTCCTGGCCAATGTTGATTGTTAAGGACTTGGCAATGATGATGCTGTTGGAAATAAGATGGTATTCAACTGAACACAGTAAGCCCAGTGAGACTAAGGCCAATAATGTCAAAGGGAAACCCCTTTGAGTATTGAATGAAAAGATTGTGGTTGCCAGACAACCTATCTGCAGGATTTAGTCAGGGAAGTATCCTTTGCCTAACTCTCTTCAACAGCATCATCAATTATCTTCTCTTCAATATAATGTTAGAAGGGAGGTTGTTTGTTGACAGAGTTCCTGTATCCAATTCCATTTGCAACTTGACAAAATAATGAAGCAGTCCATAACAGCCTCCAGCAGGATCTGGATAGAATCCAGGCTCAGGATGTGTTATCCTGCCCTTGCCTTCAATAACATTAGCATTGCTGAATCCTACATCATCAACATCTCGCAGAGAATTAACGTCACCAAGTTTACTTTGACAGCATCTTTCTCACAAAATACATGGAGTACTATTATGGGAGTACCTTCACCTCCCAAAATTCCTGTACAAGTCGCACATCATCCTGACTTGGATACCAATTGCTGTATTTTCACCATTGCTAGGTCAATACCTTGGAAGTTCCTACCTAAACACAGTGACTGCCATGACCACAAGGGCCACAATGGTTCACCCTTACATCTGGACAGCAGATTCTGAATGATCTTTTCTGCTTTCCTTTTCTTTCCCTTTTTTTGCCATAATTTAATACTCCATCTTCAATATTTATACTTTACTGTTACTTCCATCAGACAATCATAGTCAGTCATCTAGTTCAGCTTTCTAATTTCAGGAAGTTGAAGACCCAATACTAGCTGTGTTCTGCATGTTAGAGCAGTAGTTTTTATTCCCTTATTTTTTTTTGCCATGAATTTGTATATGGGAGGATAGTTGTGCATTTTGTGTGTAGGTGGAACCTTCTGCTTCTGGATAGTTATAATCTCCTTTGTCTGGGAAGTTCTGGATTAGTTTGCCTTTTCCCCTTTAAGGCGATATACCTTGACTGTGCCCAAACCATCTCCACTTTGAAAATAGTTCATTGCTCAGCCACTGATTTTATCACCAACCTTTCCTTTCCTGTTGAACTGGACACAAACTATTGAAATTCTCCTGAACATGGTCGAAGAAAGACTGTCCTTCACAGTACCACGTCCCAGTCCATACTTGGGTAATTAAAGTCCCTTCTTATTAGTACTCTACAATGTTTTGCAGATTCATTTCACTATGTCTTACTGACTGCCTGGTGGGCTATGGGTAGCATTGAGCAATGAAATTAGATCTAGCCAAATTGGACCCTCTGAAATATCACCTTTCTTCTGTGCTGTTATGGTCTTCTTAACTAAGAAAGCACTCCTTCTTTCCTCCCTTTCTGTATTTTCTGGATACCTTGCAATCAGAAATATTTCACATACAGACCTGTCCGTCCTTAAGCCAGGTCTCTTGTTGCCACAATATCATAACCACACAAGGCAATCTGTGCCTTTAACTCCCCAATCCTATAAGCTATATTCCATGAATTCACATAAATGCAGTATAACCCTGATTTAGACATCTTTACTTTCTCCCTTACTCCAACTTAGTGATGCACTTAGGCAGGACAAACCAGATAGAGAATACATGATGAGTACAAGGACCCTGGGAAGCACTGAGGATCAGAAGGGCTTTCGTATGCATATCCACCTATCTCGTTCACAAGTGTTAAGGAAGCAGGGAGGTTATGGAGCTGTATGAAACATTAGTTAGGCCATAGCGAGATTAGTGTGCACAGTTCTGGAATTCACATTACAGGATGGATGTGATAGCATTGGAGAGGGTGTAGAGGATATTTACCAGGATATTTCCTCGGCTGGAGATTTTCAGTTATGAGGAGAGATTGAACAGACTGGGGTTGTTTTCCTTAGAGCAGAGGAGATTGAAAGGAGACATGATTGAGATGTGTACGATAATGAGGGGTGCTGGTACGGTAGACAGGAAGAAACTTTTCGCTTTAATGTAGGGATCAATAATCGGGGCATTGATTTAAAGTAAGGGGCAGAGGTTTAGAGGAGGAATGAGGAAAAACCTTTTCATCCAGAGGGTGGTGGGAATCTGGAACTCACTGCCTGTAGACATGGTAGAGTCATAAACTTCCACAACATTTAAATATTTACATGTGCACTTGTGATGCCAAGGCATACAATGCTTTGGGTCAAGTGCTGGAAAATAGGATTAGAGTAGTTAGGTGGTTGCTTTTAACTGATGCAGATCCAATGGGCCGAAGGGCCTTTTTCTGTGCTGTAGATCTCTATGACTCTGTTACTGCACCCATTAACTTGCTGTTCTATATTTTAGTGCTACCTGCATTTTCCAGCAGTTTGTGCACCTTGGTATTACTTCCTAATGTTCTGTATTGGTTCCCCAACTAACTAACTGTGTTAGTTTAAACCCTTCCTAACGTCACTATCAAATCACCCTGCTTGGAGGTCAGTTCCAGGCTGTACAGATACCTTCTCCTCCAGACCCAATCCCAGTGTCCCAGGAATCTAAAACCCTCCTTTCTGCACCATTTTCCAGTCACACATACATTTTTATTATTTTTCTCCTTCTCTACTCACTTGCACTTAGTTCTGGGAGGAATCTGGAGATCACTAACTTAGAGGTGCTGCTTGCTACTCTTCAACCATCTCCCTAATTTCTTATTGCTGGATTACATGTCCTTTCCTCCTTACATTGTAGTACCAATGTAGACCATGACCTTTGGCTATTGGCCTTCCCCCAGATCCTGCATCTTCTTTGTCATATTCTTGACTCCAGCACCAGGTAAACTACAAACTATTCTGGAGTCATATTGAAGAGAAGCATCTATATGTTCCCCTTATTGAAGAATCTCCAATCAGTACTGGCTTTCCACTTTTCATCTTGCCTTCCTGTAAATTTGGGCCACCTGTAGTGCCAAGGGCTTGGCTTTTGCTGCTCTCCTTCAAGGATACATCGCCGTCACCAATCTTCAAAATGAAATGAGTAAGATTAACAGAAATTCCTGTTCCCCTTCCTTTTCTCTTCATCTGCCTGGCGGTTACCCAATCTCTAACTTGTTGTGTGGCTACCTCTCTTAACAATCTGTCCTCATAGTTCTCTGCCTCATGGATGCATGTCAGTGACTTCAGCACTATTCGAGCTTAGAAACTTGGAGTTCAAGCTTGTGCATCTGGCGACACTTATTACCCATTCCTTATTTGGATCACAGGAAGTACCCACAGCTCTCTCCACGGGCCACAGGACATGTGTTCTACTAGTCTAAATGTCTCTATTTTACTTTAATCTTATTCTTCTATATTGCTTTAACTTCAGTTACTTTTAATAATTTAACCTTAATCTTGTATTAACTATAAATTGGAAATTAGTAAAAAGTAGAAATTCTCCACTCATCCTCAAAAATCAGGTTCCTTTCCTGGGACTGTATAGTCTTGTGCTTGTTTAGAAATTGGTGTTTTTCAAAACTACTATAACCCATCAACTCACAGCTTCCTTGTGATGCCACTCAGACTTTTATTTCTTCTTCTCCTCACACTGTTCTATTGTGTCTGCTGTCTCTCAAGCATTGTTTTAGCTGGTACCTGCTCTCTCTCTCCCTCTCTCTCCCTCTCTCCCTCTCTCTGTCCCTCTCCCTCCTCTCGCACTATTTTCTGTTGTCCATTCTACAGATTCAATACTATACTTTAATGGGGATTTGGTTACATACTTGTAAACAAAAGTGCCTACATGGGCTAAGAGGTATTGTGGAGAGAAACCAACTGCATTGCATTTGTAAAAGTTGGAGGAAGCTCTATGGGATGACTGACCATCTTCTGTTTTGTACTTTCCCATGAATCTATGCAGAAGTCTAAAAGAGAAGAAAAACCTGAAAATAAATTTACAAATTAATAGAACTCTCTGTGGTTGAAAAACTTGGCTCTGCGTTCTAATATTTTGGATTTACATAAAAGTCATTATCAATGTCTTTAACTGGGAAGCCAGCTGGAATTTGAACAATTTTCATGTTCAACATGATCACAATTGGTAACAGCTAGTTTTGTGGAAACAAATCTGTGCAAATATGCAATTTTTTTTTCTTGTTTATCAAAATTTTACATCATATGCTTGCATCAATTGCTTTTATATTTTAAAGTAATATTTTTGTCATTGGTAAATAATGAGTCTAGACCACACTGATTTCAGTTGGTTTATTATGTTCAATATCCAATTAAACAACATGAGGGTGCCTCAAAATGGAGACACTTGCTCAGGCCTTTGGGAAATCTTCCAAATAAACAATGGCCACAGTTCTCATGCTATTACCTCTCACTTTTATCACCTCCTCCATGGGATTGCATCTGGCCATGATTGTGGCCTTTCCAGCCCATTGGCTCTGAGATGGGGAGATCAAGATGAGGCATTGATATATCTCCTCACTCCCTACACCTCCGGGTACCTGTCAGACTGCAGCCTCAGTGAGTGCCTGTCTGACACCAGGGAAGATCTCGGCACCATTATCGATTGTCCCCAATTGAATCTTAATTGATTGGCAGGCAGCTAATTACTGTCATGTTGATCCTGCCTGATGTGGCAAATTTGGTCAGGGGTGGAAACATGTCATGGAACCAATGTGATTTGCTGTTTCTAAGTTTACATCTGCTCCTTGCTCCAACCCTGCCTCTGTGGGAGCAGTGATTGATTTCATATTGATTTTATGTAAGTGGCAATGGTATTAATGAAGATTCAAATTACAGCTAAGAATTTTGGCAGTAGATATGTTCTTGAGTGTTTTGCAATAACCAGAGTCTAATGTATTTATGAATAAGAAATTGTTTCCAGAAATGCAATCTGATTAATATGAGAATCGCATTCTTTTTGATCAGTGAAATTAAGAAGACATTATCATCAGATTGCATTAAGAGAAACAAACTTTTTTTGTAAGAACATTATGTTGGGTACTCCCCATGACTTATACAGCAGTAAATTTTGAATTCATATCACCTTTCTATTGTTATTGTGTTAAAAATAAACACAGGGTCTCTGTCTAATATTTCAGTTAATTTTGTGTTGAAAGGTTGTAATTATTCAGTAATTTGATCTAAAAAATTAGCACTGTGATTAACTCTTTGTTGAGGATTACACAGTTTCAAATTACTCAACAGTTTAAATGATGCTACTTAGAGTTGCAGTCCTCACTTTCTCCTACTTAGAGAAAATGACAGACTATAAACTCATTTGTGTTCATAATATCAAAAGGAATATTCAAATAATCTAAGGAATTAAATTGGTCAGTGTTACACGTGTTTTTCAAATGTTATATGGTCTTGTAAGGCTCGTGAACAGCAGCCAGGAAACCCATGCCCAGAAATTAGAATTCAGAGGTGTACCAACTGCTGTGTTGGATAAGGAAAAGCAAAAGCCATTCTTCATCTACACCTGAACAGGTTATTAATCTGTTTGTGCATACAAATATTCTGTCAATAGGTCCTTGCTCTAACATTGTGTTATGACTCAGAAACCCTACCTAAAAAAAAAATTGTCTGCATAACTAAAATAGGTACTGACTGCAATGACCACTTTTAATGCTGTCACTATTGTACCCAAATGAAAATTACACGGGATGACCTAGACCTCAAGGTCATGTTTGTGGATTTCAATAGGGTTTCCAGCACACCACTCAACCAATCTGTGTTTGGTTTGCTCATTAAATATTTGAAAGCAACGTCAGCAGGAAAGACAGGATACTAAATTATATTAAGGAACCCGAAGGTACATTTTTGTAACAAGGCAGACGCTGAGAACTTCAATTCCCAGCTTTTACAGCGTATGTACAGAGCAGGACTGTCTGTTTACATTTGGCCCAGCGTTCTGGTTTTGTCTTTCAGCACCAGCAGACAGGAGTATGCATGCAGGTGTTTGTGGCATGAGGTGCATGTGCAGGAAAAAGGAAAGTCAATGGAAATGGGAGTATTTGACAGCAGGGGAAAAGCATGCATGCTGAAAAACAAGAGTAGTGGGCTCTCGGCAGTTCAGCCTTTCAGAATTCTTAGGAGCCATCCAGAATAGTGAGAGCTTGGAAGAAGTCCAATGGATCCACAGACAATTCAGTGTGAATAGGAATGAGGGTGAAAGACATCCACAAGCAGTATTTGCTTGGTGTAGCTGTGAAGTATTGGAGCTTGAAGTTACCCTGGGACAGTGTCTGGTTATTGAAGCTACCTGTCTGTAAAAAGTCTGGAACTGTGCCCATGAATAGGTATCGAAGTACAGCCTTCAAAATCCAGTCTCAAGAGAAGGGATTGTATTGTCTGGATGTGAGCAGTAGTTCACACAATTCGTAATGGAGTGCTTGTGAGGGAGTGCTAAAGCTAGATCTTTGAGATTGAAGAATTGGAATCCCTTGTAGAGAAGACAAATTTTCTCAGCATTGTGGCTTTATTCAATTCGCATGTACCTGGAATTTAAAAATTTCTCTATTAAAAGTAGATAGACTTAACCAGATTATGATATACATTTTGCAATCTCATCCAATATCATTATAATTGAAAGAAGTAGAAGTAAGTCTGCGTATGGGAGATCTGGAGAATGGGAAGATAGGTACTGAAATGGGAAGGTGTTATATTGCTTGCTGTTGCTTCGAAAGATGATGTGGGAAGAGGAGTGGGTGTTGTGCCTGACTGAAGTGTGAGTTATGATGTTCTGGAGGGAACTGCTTCTTTCAGAACACTGAGAAGGAATGGGATTTCTTTAGTTGTGACAATTTACTGGAAATAGTGAGGTAGATAGGGTGACAGGAAGGAAACGGGAGACCCTAATTTGGCTTCTATGGCCACGGGGAAGATAGGAATCAGATGTGATCAAAGGGCCTGTACATCAGAGTGGGAGAAATCCTTGTTTGAGGAAAAGGAAGACCCATTGAAAATACTTGCATTGATAGTTGCATCATCAAAACAGGTGTGATCGAGCTGGAGATACCAGGAGAATAAATTGAGATGAAAGGAAGTGTAATTAATGTAGTTATGTTTACAAGATATTGTCAGGACTGTGATGGAATATTTCCCACTTGCCTGAATGTGTGTGGCTCCAACAACACTCAAGCTTGACACCATCTAGGTCAAAGCAATCTGCTTCATTGGCTCCATATCCATTCAGTAGCAGTGTGTACGACCTACACGATGCACTGCAGAAATTCATCAAAGATCCTTAGACAGCACCTTCCAAACCCACAACCACTTGCATCTAGAATGACAAGGGCAGCAGATACATGGGGCTACCATCGCCTGCAAGTTTTCCTCCAAGCCACTCACATTCCTGACTGAGAAATATATTATTGTTTCTTTAGTGTCACTGGGTCAAAGTTCTGGAATTCGCTGCCCGAATGGCATTGTGGGTACACCACAGCATATGCCCTGCAGCAGTTCAAGAAAGCAGTTCACCACCAACTTCTAAAAGGGCAACTAGGGACAGGCAATAAATATTCAGTCAATGACACTCATGTTCCATATGTGGATAAAAAGGTACTTGTTTGACAGCCTATAGTCAGACATATGGTCTTGTGTTCTCAAGACATTGGAGCAGAAATTAGGCCATTCGGCTCTGTGACTCTGTGTGACTCTCTAAGACTCTGTGACTCTCTGTGACTCTCTAACTCTCTGTGACACTCTGTGACTATCTATGACTCCCTGTGACTCTCTGCCTCTCTGTGACTTTCTGACATTTTGTGACTCTCTGACACCTTCTGACTCTCTGTGACTCTCTCTGACTCTCTGTGACAATCTCTGACTCTCTGTGACAATCTCTGACTCTCTCTGACTCTCTGTGACTCTCTGTGACACTCTGTGACACTCTGTGACACTCTGTGACTCTCTGTGACTCTCTGTGACAATCTCTGACTCTCTATGACTCTCCTAGACACTCTCTGACTCTCTGTGACAATCTCTGACTCTCTCTGACTCTCCTTGACACTCTCTGACTCTCCTTGACACTCTCTGACTCTCTGTGACAATCTCTGACTCTCTCTGACTCTCTCTGACTCTCTCTGACTCTCTCTGACTCTCTGTGACTCTCTGTGACTCTCTTCTGTGACTCTGTCACTCTCTGACTCTCTGTCACTCTTTGACTCTCTGTGACTTCCTGACTCTCTCTGTGACACTCTGACTCTCTGTGACTCCCTGACTCTCTCTGTAACTCTCTGACTACGTGGCAGTTGGAGTTTAATTTAGATAAATGTAAGATGCTGCATTTTGGGAAAGCAAATCTTAGCAGAACTTATACACTTAATGGTAAGGTACTCGAGAGTGTTGCTGAACAAAGAGACCTTGGAGTGCAGGTTCATAGCTCCTTGAAAGTGGAGTTGCCGGTAGATAGGATAGTGAAGAAGGCATTTGGTATGCTTTCGTTTATTGGTCAGAATGTTGAGTACAGGAGTTGACAGGACATTGATTAGGCCACTGTTGGAATATTGCATGCGATTCCTATCGGAAGGATATTTGGAAACTGGAAAGGGTTCAGAAAAGATTTACAAGGATGTTACCAGGGATGGAGTTTTTGAGCTATAGGGAGAGGTTGAATAGTCTAGGGCTGTTTTCCCTGGCGTATCGGAGGCTGAGGGGTGACCTTATAGAGGTTTACAAAATCGTTAGGGGCATGGATAGGATAAATAGACAAATTGTTTTCCCTGGGGTTGGGGAGTCCAGAACTGGAGGGTATAGGTTTAGGGTGAGAGGGGAAAGATGTGAAAGAGACCTAAGGGGCAACTCGTTCACGCAGAGGGTGGTACGTGTATGGAATGAGCTGCCAGAGAAAGTGGTGGAGGCTGGTACAATTGCAACATTTAAAAGGTATCTGGATAGGTATATGAATAGGAAGGGTTTAGAGGGATATGGGCCAGGTGCTGGCAGGTGAGGACTAGATTGGGTTGGAATATCTGGTCGGCATGGACGAGTTGGACCGAAGGGTCTGTTTCCATGCTGTACATCTCTATGACTCTATGAGTCTGCTCTGCCATTCAATCATGGCTTATAGGCATTTCAACCCCATTTTCCTGCTTTCTCTCTGTAACATTTTACCTCTTAGGCAATCAAAAATTATCTATTTCTTTTTTAAATGTACTCTATGACCTGGCTTCCACAACCTTCTGCGGTAAAGAATTTCACAGATTCACCAGTCTCTGGATAGAGAAGTTTTTCCTTATCTCCATTCTAAAAGGTCTTCCCTGCACCCTCGGGTCCTCGTCTCTCCTGCAAATGGAATTATCTTCCCAACATCTACTCTGTCCAGGCTGTTCAGTATTCTTGTAAGAGTCGGGATGGGGGATGGAGGTGTACAGGGACTGGATGTCCATGTATTCTGTCAGCTTCAATCTGACTCCTCCCCCTCCCCCTCCCCCTCGCCCCATCCTTCTAAATTCCATTGCGTACAGACCCAAAGCCCTCGAACGTTCCTCATCTGTTAAACCTTTCATTCCTGGGATCATTTTCGCGAGCATCCTCTGGACCCACTCCAGTACATCTTTTCTGAAGTATGGAGGCCAAAATTGTTCACAATGCTCTAAATATGGTCTGACAAGAGCCTTATAAAGCCTCAGAAGTACATCCCAGCTCTTATGTTCTAGCCCTGTCAAGATGAATGATGTTAAAAGTCACACGAAACCAGGTTATAGTCCAACAGGTTTAATTGGAAGCACTAGCTTTTGGAACGCTGCTCCGAACGACCTGATGAAGGAGCTGTGCTCTGAAAGCTAGTGCTTCCATTTAAACCTGTTGGACTATAACCTGGCGAAGTGTGATTTTTACCTTTGTACACCCCAGTCCAACACCAGCATCTCCAAATCAAGAGATGAATGACAACATTGTATTTGTCTTCCTATCCACTGACTCACCCTGAAGGTTTACTTTAAGAGAAACCTGGACTTCAGGACTCCCAAGTTCCTTTGGACTTCATATTTATGAATTTTCTCCTCACTTAGAAAATAGACCATGTCTCTATTCTTCCTACCAAGCTGCATGATCTCACAGTTGCCCATGTTGTATTTCATCTGCCACTTCTTTGCCCACTCACCTAACCTGTCTAAATCTTTCTGCAGCCTCCCCACATCCTCAATACTACCTGCCCCATCACCTATCTTTGTATCATCTGCAAACCTGGCCAGAATGTCCTCAGTTCCTTCATCTAGATCGTTAATGTTTAAAATGAAAAGCTATGGTCCTAACATCAACCCTTGTAAACAAGTCACCAGCTTCAATCCTGAGAAGGACCCTTTTATCATTACTCTCTCTTCTTTGTCAGACAGACAATCGTCTATCCATGCTAGTAACTGGCCTCTAACACCAGGGGCCCTTATCTTATTCATCAGCGTCCTGTGCATGGAGATAGAGAAGTTACGGAAAGGAAAATAAAAGTTGTAGTTTGGCAATGTGAAGGCAGAGGAGAGTGTGGAAATTGGGAGTAAAATTGATGGAAGTTTCCAACTTGAGCAAATAATGTTTATAAATTATTGTGGCTATACCCTTTGTATCATGTTTAAGAGTTCACATCAGAATCATATGGCGTTGGTAATCTGCTGCCAAAGTTGATTCTTTGTCATCTGCAACCACAAATGGGAGAGTTTTCATTATTATTTCATTCTGCTTTGCAAGTTGCAATTTTTTTAAAATGCAGGCTTGACCTCTATTTCTTTTAAAATTTGAAACAAACTCCGGATGAGTTTAAATGGAAGTCAGGAAATGCATTTTTCATTTTGGTTTGTTATATTACGGATGTACTGGATTTTACTCTTGCTTCAGCTATGCACTTCAATTAAACATATGTGTTGGAAATACCTCAGGGATGTGTTGGAACACAGCAATAGAATGATCCTTTGACAGTAACCTTGAAGGATTTGAAGCATTACCACACAGAAACGTAACTACAGAAAATGCTAAACCTTATGGAATCATGAAGCAATAGGTGTAAGATAAAAGGAAAGTAATAGTTGGATATTCATTTCCTTATGAAGAGTTCAATATTTCAGAATAAAAACAAAAATCTCAAACCACATAATATTCTTATAAAACTTCCAGATGTTGTGTTCCTAAGCACTAAAACTCCAGGCAAAGATTCTACAGAAAACTGAGGTATTACATTATACCCTTTCATTCCTTTTTCAACTATAGAATACTTGACTGCTGTGAATCATGTTTGTTTTACATTATACCTCTATAAATGGCTTTGGGGTAATTATCTACACTCATGTTACTTTGAAAATGCAGATTACTGTTGTAAATTGTATTCTAAAGAACAAGCATTGCTTGACATGACAGTCACTATTTAAACTAATCCTTTGAAACAGTCATATATTTTACTGTGTATTTAGAATGAATATCTGTTTCTTGGTAGTGCTTTCTTTTGAAGTTTTAAGTTTTTGGAAGACTGTACATGTGGTGCTGAGAGTTCTTGATGAAATACATTGAAGTTTGTTCTGGAATGTAGTGTACAGCTGGAATCACTTTAGCAGCATTGTTTAGGGGTATTTCTGCATGTGTTTAATACAAGGAACTTGTGAGTAAATTGTTCTTATTTGAAAAACAAAGTTGAATGCAGACACAATGACCAGTTGAACATCAGATCTATTGGACCAATAGGTTTTCAAATCTTGCATCACTCCTATTACAGATTTGATAATTCACAAAAATATTATGGATGATCTACTGTGAAATATTATCACAATAATAAGATAGGATCCATTTGTCAGGGGGAAACTTGGTTGCTTCAGAAATACAAACTAGAGCTTAATTGTACTGAAATCTGTCCTACGAAAATCCTGGATTTACCAAAATACACAATCATAAAAACAAAGAACTACCAGGAAATTGGAGAAAGGCCAATTTTGACAGCATTAGGCAAGAACTTTTGAAAGCTGATTGGGGGCAGATGTTCGCAGGTAAAGGGACGGTTGGAAAATGGAAAGCCTTCAGAAATGAAATAACGAGAATCCAGAGAAGGTTAGGGTGAAAGGAAAGGCTGGTAGGTATAGGGAATGCTGGATGACTAAAGAAATTGAGGGTTTGGTTAAGAAAAAGAAGGAAGCATATGTCAGGTATAGACAGGATAGATCGAGTGAATCCTTAGAAGAATATAAAGGAAGTAGGAGCATACTTAAGAGGGAAATGAGGAGGGCAAAAAGGGGACATGAGATAGAATTGGCAAATAGAATTAAGGAGAATCCAAAGAGTTTTTACAAATACATAAAGGACAAAAGGATAACTAGGGAGAGAATAGGGCCCCTCAAAGATCAGCCATTGTGTGGAGCTGCAGAAAATGGGGGAGATACTAAATGAGTATTTTACATCAGTACTTACTGTGGAAAAGGATATGGAAGATATAGACTGTAGGGAAATAGATGGTGACATCTTGCAAAATGTCCAGATTACAGAGGAGGAAGTACTGGATGTCTTGAAATGGGTAAAGGTGGATAAATCCCCAGGACCTGATCAGATGGACCCTAGGACTCTGTGAGAAGCTAGAGAAGTGATTGCTGGGCCTCTTGCTGAGATATTTATATCATCGATAGTCACAGGTGAGGTGCTGGAAGACTGGAGGTTGGCTAAGGTGGTGCCACTGTTTAAGAAGGGTGGTAAGGACAAGCCAGGGAACTATAAACCAGTGAGCCTGACATCGGTGGTGGGCAGGTTGTTGGAGGGAATTCTGAGGGACAGGATGTAGATGTATTTGGAAAGGCAAGGACTGATTAGGGCTAGTCAGCATGGCTTTGTGCGTGGGAAATCATGTCTCACAAACTTGATTGAGTTTTTTGAAGAAGTAACAAAGAGGATTGATGAGGGCAGAGCAGTAGATGTGATCTATATGAACTTCAGTAAGGCATTCGACAAGGTTCTCCATGGGAGACTGATTAGCAAGGTTAGATCTCACGGAATACAGGGAGAACTAGCCATTTGGATACAGAACTGGCTCAAAGGTAGAAGACAGAGGTGGTGGTGGAGGGTTGTTTTTCAGACTGGAGGTCTGTGACCAGTGGAGTGCCACAAGGTTCGGTGCTGGGTCCTCTACGTTTTGACATTTACATAAATGATTCAGATGCGAGCATACGAGGTACAGTTAGTAAGTTTGCAGATGACACCAAAATTCAGTAGTGGATAGCGAACAGGGTTACCTCAATGACAACAGGATCTTGACCAGATGGCCCAATGGGCTGAGGAGTGGCAGATGGAGTTTAATTTAGATAAATGCAAGGTGCTACATTTTTGGAAAGCAAATCTTAGCAGGACCTATACACTTAATAGTAAGGTCCTAGGGAATGTTGCTGAACAAAGAGACCTTGGAGTGCAGGTTCATAGCTCCTTGAAAGTGGAGTCGCAGGTAGATGGGATAGTGAAGAAGGCGTTTGGTATGCTTTCGTTTATTGGTTGGAGTATTGAGTACAGGAGTTGAGAGGTCATGTTGCGGCTGTACAGGACATTGGTTAGGCCACTGTTGGAATATTGAGTGCAATTCTGGTCTCCTTCCTATCAGAAAGATGTTGTGAAACTTTAAAGGGTTCAGAAAAGATTTACAAGGATGTTGCCAGGGTTAGAGGATTTGAGTTACAGGGAAAGGCTGAACAGGCTGGGGCTGTTTTCCCTGGAGCGCCGGAGGCTGAGGGGTGACCTTATAGAGGTTTACAAAATTATGAGGGGCATGGATAGGGTAAATAGTCTTTTCTCTGGTGTCAGTGAGTCCAGAACTAGAGGGCATAGGTTTAGGGTGAGAGGGGAAAGATATAAACGAACCCTAAGGGGCAACGTTTTCACGCAGAGGGTGGTACGTGTATGGAATGATCTGCTTGAGGAAGTGGTGGAGGCTGGTACAATTGCAACATTTGAAAGGCATTTGGATGGGTATATGAATAGGAAGGGTTTGGAGGGATATGAGCCGGGTGCTGGCAGTTGTGACTAGATTGGGTTGGGATATCTGGTCGGCATGGACGGGTTGGACCGAAGGGTCTGTTTCCATGCTCTACATCTCTATGACTCTATGACCCTAAACACAATTCACAATAGAGATGTAATAAAACGTATTTCTGTGCGTTTATAAAATATTAAGATGGCTTGTTATTGACAAATATCCTAATTAAGTAAGATTGTTTTGTTACTATATTTGATAACAAGCTGTTCTGGCTTGAGTATTCAGTGGGAAATAAGTTGATTTTTCTCGGGTTCTATTTGTAGTTTTTGGCATATGTTTGACTGCCAACATCCTTTATGTTGACATTATGTCTACCTGAAGCATTTGGGATGCCTTGGCTCAATTTACTACCACTAATACTTTTTCTTGGTCTTAGTCTAAGACACTAACAGCTTAGGGATGGTGACATGAAGTTTTCAGCAGACGATAGGCTTTGTTTTGATAAACAGAATAGGTAAATTATGCTCTATAGCTATTTTTGTTATTAAATTATTGTTGATAGCTATTTGCATTACATTTAAGATGCATGAGAGCCCTTAGGAAGATCTCAGGGTATGCTCAAGAATAATTATGCTTTATTGCTGCTGAAAAATTCTGGAACACAATTATTTGTGGATCTTTGCAGGGTTGACTTTGCTACTTCCTCCAACGTGTCAGAAAAGTTAGTTGTGCTTCTGAAAGAAATGATCTTTTTACTTTATAATAAGGTAGAATTGAATGTGATTCTTTCATTCTAATGTATACTTTTTGGTGACCTTAGTTCATTTTTATCAAGATGATTCAATTATGGTAAAGCTAATTATGCAGTGAATAGTACTTCTTCTAAACTGACTGCTCCAAGAGTTTACGACTAACTCCTGATGGTTGTGATGTCAAGGATGTTGGATCAGATTTTGAAGACTTGTCTCTGGTTGGAAGACAATTAAATAATTCCTCTAAACTTGTGAAATTAATGCTGTCTTCTGCTGTTTCAGTTATGAAGGGTTGCCATAGACCAACTTTCAGGTGGTGTAAACTTTCTCTTTGATTTAGCAAACATTCTTCTGACACCTCGGAAGTCTTCCCCTTGTTGAGTACAGTTATCTTGATCACTGCTGTTTGGTGTCTGAACTGGTTGAAGGTCTTCAAAATAGCTTAGGGTTTTAAGAGCAGTGTGCTTTTTTGCTTAGAAATGAGAAGTAGGTGTTGCATGTATAGAATGAGCTGTCAGAGGAAGTTGTGGAGGCTGGTACAATTGCAGCATTTAAAAGGCATCTGAATGGGTATATGGATAGGAAGGGTTTAGAGGGATATGGGCCAAGTGCTGGAAAATGGGACTAGATTAGGATCGGATATCTGGTTGGCATGGATGAGTTGGACCAAAGGGTCTGTTTCCGTGCTGTACCTCTCTATGACCCTTTGACTCTAAGGTTTAATTTTTGATGATGTGCACCTATTCTATATGGTATTCAACTCTGCATTTTAATATAACTCTCGATATTCCTTTCACTTTTGAGTGGTGTTCAACCAGTGATGTGCAGTTCTCTGTCAGGTGATTGTCATATTATAGATCACAGAATCCCTACAGTGTGGTAACAGGTCATTTGGCCCAATAAGTCCACACCAGCCCTCTGAAGAGTATCCCACCCAGACCCATTCCCCAACCCTATTACTTTATATTTCCCATGACTAATGCATCTAACCCACACATCCCTGATCACTATGGGCAATTTAGCATGGCCAATTCACCTAACCTGCACATCTTTGGACTGTGGGAAGAAACTGGAGCACCTGGAGGAAACCCACGCAGACATCTGGAGAATGTGCAAACTGCACACAGACAGTCATCTCTCCACACAGACAGTCATCCGAGGCTGGAATTGAAGCCTACCACTGTGAGATAGCAGTGCTAAAGACTGAGCTACTGTGCTGCCCCAATTGTCATCTTATTCAACTCGGCCAAGAGATTTTCTCAGATAAAATAGCAACACTCTGTCCTCAAGTTTGAAATTAGTTCAATGAACATTAATCTGTATGTCTTTGTCATATCTCACTCAAACGAGCTACCTGTTATCCCTTGAAATGGTTGAGCTAACTTTTCCTAGTGTGGTATATCATCATGAGAAAGTGTATGTTCCAATTATTTGGAGGTGCCGATGTTGGGCTGGTGTGGACAAAGTTAAAAATCACACAATACCAGGTTATAGTCCAACAGGTTTATTTGGAAGCACTAGCTTTCGAGGCACTGCCTCTTCATCAGGTGGTCCAATGCTTAGTCTTGGGAGTCAGGATTATCTTCCAAAGTTACTCGCTATAATGTATTAACTTTTTATATGCAAATGAACATTTTTTTCTACACGTGTTTATTTAACTCTACATCTGGAACAATGAATTCTAGCATCAAATGATTTAAAGATATTGGGTGGGATCTTCCTAGATTCTGAATGATGTAGTCTTTCGTGAGAAATTTGGGAGACATGTTGAGAGAGGCCCTTCTTGATGCCAAGTTCAAAACATTGCTTTTTCTAACCAATTCCTGGACATCAAGATATGATTCTTACTAGTGAGAGACTTATTAACAGGCATTGTCTCTCATTATCACCCTCATTGCTACCTAATCTTGCCTCATGAGCTTTGGGGCTCATGAGCTTTGTTCTACCACTTGTCAGATAGAAATCAGGGTGTGAGAATTCCGATATGAAAGTCAGAGTGGATACCTTCTGACCCCAGCTCATTCAGACCTCCATCTTAGATACCTGGCAGCAGTGTTTCAGGGCACAGCCCACTGGACAACAATCACTAACACCTTTTGACAATGGACATTGGCATCTAACATGTACCAGCCTCACCACAGCATCATGGCCCATCTCCTATCCACTTACAGTATATGTCTACACTTTAATGCTGCATTTTGCATTGCACTGGCACCTCTCATTGCAAAGCTGCCACAAAGATACTTTGTGCTCAGGAATAGGTATCCAGCTCACAAATTGGATCAGGCTGCATCTCCAGGCTGATTGCTTGATCTCTTAGCAAACATTCACTTTGTGGCACAGTGGCTCAGTGGTTAGCACTGCTGCCTTACAACGGCAGGGGCCCAGGTTCAATTCCACCATCCAGGCGACTGTCTGTGTGGAGTTTGCATGTTTTCCCATGTGTCTGCCTGGTTGCTCTAATTTCCTCCCACAGCCCAAAGATATGCAAGTTAGGTCGATTGTTCTTGCTAAATTGCCCATAGTATTCAGGGATGTGTAGGTTAGATGCCTTAGCTATGGGAAATGCAGGGTTGCAGGAAAGGATAGGGGGTGGCCCTGGATAGAATGCTTTTCAGAGGGTCAGTGTGGACTTTTGGGCCAAATGGCCTGTTTCCACAATGAATGGTTTCCATGTGTTTCTATGGATCTACCTGGATGCGCACAGCATCATTGCCTTTCCCTTTTGAACCTAACCCTCAGACAGACCTTAAAGACTCCAAGTGCTTCTGCCTTGCCTTGCTGTTTAACACAGACAAAGTTTGGCAATTTATCATGGTTGTCAGTGATCATCAGTCAAAGGAGTGCATATACTGTTATATGACACTGGGCTATGTCAATCTTGCAACTAGAGAATGTGACAGCAGCCTGCGTGTGAATCAAATGGTCATACTAAACGGGGGTAGTCCTCATTCAGTACAGTCAGTCAAAGGTAGCATCTGTTCACAGTGCAATAGCTTGGTTGAAGTCAGTTGTCTGTTTGGACAAACAGGGTCAGGTTACACTCCTTCGTCTTGTTTCCCCTAGGTGGGGTCAATGATGCAGCCTCGGGAGTGGGATTCGGCACCATAGCTGGATGCCCCCAGGTACAAGGTGCTATAGACAGTATTCACATCACATTGAGGTGGCTAGAACACAACACAGCTGAGTTCATCAACAGGAAAGGGTCTCATTCCATCAATGTACAAGGAATCTGTGATCATCAGTACTGCTTATTTGGTGTTTGCACACGGTGCCATGATGTTTGTATCTTTAACAGGTCTCATGTTCCTTTACATTTGAGAGGCCAAATACCTTTAAAGACTGATTATAGGGAAACGGGCTCACCTCTGCCACAATGGCGGATGACTCCATTATGCAGTGCCCTGACAGAGACTGAGTGTAGATATAATACAGGGCCAGGGTTGAGCAAATGATAGGTCTGCAAATGATAAGGTTTTGCTGCTTAGAGCTGTCTTTGGGGAGTCATTCTGTACATTTCATACAGAATGTGCTGCATAATCCTGGCATGCTATGCTCTACACAACTGGAGCAGGCAAGACCCTTCATGTTTTAAGAAACGTTAATTCTGATTTCTGTCTGCAGATGCTACCAGACCTGATGAGCCTTTCTAGCAATATCCAGTTTTGGAAAAGGCAGAGATTGGGTATGTTTTGTTAAAAAACTGGAAGAACAGGATTAATCTTCTGAGGAGGACGATGTGAACATTGAACACCACATTCTGCATGGTAGAGCATTGCAACATTGGATGCTTGCTTCAGTCATGACAGGATTTTATTGACACCAGTCCCAGTAAATGAGAGCTGGGTGCTATGATCATTTAATGACTGGAAAATTGTTGGTGCTTGACTTGCAAGCACTTTGTTTCTGTTCTGAGAAGCAAAAATGACAAGTAGATTTTTGATAAGATTCAGCCAATTGTGTGTTGACCTATCACATGATGTTTTGATGTTTTTGTACCTTAGAAAGTTGACAAAGTTTAATATTCTTCTTCATCTAGCTTGTGCTCTGTTGCCATCATTTTGTTATGTTGTTTCTCAGTAGCTGTTTTGCAGTGAGGTCCTCTTTCGTTTGTAACATATTTGGAAAAAATGTATCAGAAATTCCAATGACAATTTTGGCTCAAATTAGTTTGGTTGTAAGTTACCACAAGCACGAAATTCTGCTAATCTATAGAGGTAATTAATGAAGTTCCACAGTATCTTTCTTTCTCTATGATATAGTTGATGCTCAATGTAAAGTAATTGTCAAAGGTTCTTGCAATATTATCAAACATACCTGTCATTTTAAACTCTGATCTGCTGCAGAATCAAGAAATATGTTCACTTGGTCTTTGTGCTTCTTCCTAATGAAATCTAATGAAATGTGCTGTGGACATACAGTCCAGCTTAATTCCCTGTCTGATGTAATTGTGATTTTAATGCTTGGATGAGTTATATCTTTTTCCATTGCAATAATATTTAACTGCTGTTGCTTTTCTTATTTAAATGATTTATTTGAAAGCAGTTGCAGGATTCTTTTTGTAGATGTAACCACTTTTCGTGTTGAGTATTTTAAATTGTACAATTACTTCAATTATAGTAAGTGTTGAGTCTTCAGGAAGACTTTTGTATCAATTTGGTAACTATTGTCATTATTTACAGGATACTAAAAATGAATTGCTTTTTGTCATGGTGGATATGAAGGTTTTGTAATGGTTACTGGGGATGGCAGTGGTTATTGTTGACGGGACATGAGGAACATTTGGAGGGTGAAGGATGGACGGATAGTTTATATTTGATTCTTTCTTTACAAATGTTGTGCACCTGGCATCCAGCTCAACAGTTCTCGGGTTATCTACCCTGAATATAGCATGCTTCTCTGGACCTAAAAACTGTTGTTTAGGCAGACATTTTTTAAAATTCTGGTTCCTGGAGCAGGAAATTCTCCTCATTCTGTATACCAGACTGTCAGATCTGGGCTCTAGTATACGCAGCAGAGCATGTTGTCACCATGTTCTTGTACTCACACATCAGCTATAAATCAATCACACATAAGAGAACTAGAGAAATCTAATAGGCAGTGCTTTGGATTTGATAGAAACACCATCAAACAAACGTTCGTGTTGAAATCAGCTCCACAAACGTTAAGGCAAAAGTCCTGCAAAGATGAACTTGCTAAACTGGGCTCTGGGTCTCATTCTCTGAGAACTAATTTTCCTTGCTGGCTTCAGTTCTCCCAGCCCTCAAATGACCACAGTTCTTATGGTGAACAAAGTAATTACTGTCGAGATACTCTGAAGATCTGCTAGAAATGTGATAGCATTGACATTAATGACTGTGGAGAGCTTGCTACCAATCATTTAGCATGATGACAACTTGTCAATCAGGCTGCATCACACTATGTGTCCAATGATCTTAAAGACGAGGGAGGGCATGCAGCAGAGAAGGAAAGTAAAGGAAGCAAATTCTGCATACAGAATGTCACAACTTCATGGGATGTTCTGCCCCATCTGCCCAAATATCTCTGAATCCAGTCATATGAAGACCCTTCGCAGAAATTCATAACCTCAAATAGACATCATCCTTGAATCAAACGACAGCCAACAATGACAGATGTTAGTAAGAACACCTGCAAGATGTATTCCTGTTTTTGTTTGTGATGAATTGAATATTTTAACAGGTAGAATTGTTCCAGAATATAAGTTTTTAAAAAAAATCTTATCCTGTCTCAATTGTTGCCATTGAATTTTGCTATGCTTGAATGAATCATCCTCGGGTCAAAAGGAGGTGACAGAATCAATAATTGGCATTGAATAATGTATAAACTGGAGTCTGATCTTACTTAATTCTGTGTTTGTGTATATGTTTGGACTTAGACTTGTAGAGCACTGCCACTTCTGTCAAAAGTGACTTATGGAGTTTGTATAATTCTGGGTTGGCCTTCATTCTGACATAAAAGGAGCTAGCACTATATTGACAAAATTGGCAATATCAAGCAAATGCTCTTTAGTTGGACAGTTGCAACTAGATACATATCATGTGGAGAAAAGGACAATTCTTTGGAAATTATATTTTGTATCGCGCTATAAAGAAGGTAAAATTATCACCATCAATGAAGAACAAATAAGCTTTTACTCTCCCTAAAATGCCAGTCAAAATACTCCGCATTTAATTAAAGCTAAAAAAGTTCTATTGTGACTGTGCACCAGTCAGTGAAACTTAATGTCAACTTGGGCACCAAATATTCCCTGGAGAGACTAATTGAAAAAAAAAATCATGTTTATTGGAACATCTTTGCAGACTTTGCTGTATCAAAGTCACATTCCTGTTTTCTTCTTCAGTGTTATCTTGGATTACACATTTGCTTTACAGGTATGGGTGGGTTTCATGTTCCTTTGGTACCGTTCTTGAACAATATAACTCTTTTGAAGGTTTCTAGTTTTGTTTTATGAATTGATAAATTATAGCTGTTTATAATTGTTAATGAGCTTGTTAGCAACTTGTTGTGCTGCAAAAACCTTATTGTTATATCATTTATTTTATATTCACATTGTCACCAATAGGATCACTAAACCAAATGCTTATTTGTTTGATTGACATGATTAAATAGGACGACATTTTCAGATAATAGTTGCTGGCTCTTTTTATGTACCAACAAAAGCTAATCTAGAATTACACTAACTCCATAAATTACACTTGATGGAATTGGCAGTAGCAATAGTTCTTATTGCACAATTTTAAGCACTTCCATTTCAAATCTGTTGGAATGTAATAATATGTACTATTAATAGATTGTGCAGGAACATTTGAAACATGAAGTGCAAACACTTCCCCACTATTCTCATTTCATTTTTTGTTTTATATGACAGCTTAAGCGTTTCTACTACTTGCCTCGGCACCGCTCTGTCTAAAGCAGCAGAATGGGAACATAATACATCCATTTCAGTTCTTTATCTTTGTTCTTTACTCATAGAGTCATAGAGATATACAGCATGGAAACAGACCCTTTGGTCCATCTCGTCAATGCCGACCAGATAACTAAATAAATCTAGTCTCATTTGCCAGAATTTGGCCCATACCTCTGTAAACCCTTCCTACTCATATACCCATCAAATGCCTTTTAAATGATGTAATTGTACCTGTCTTCACCACTTCCTTTGGCAGCTCACTCCATGCACACACCACCCTCTGCGTGAAAAATTGCCCCTTAGTTCCTTTTTTTAAAGTCTTTCCCCTCTCATCTTAAATCTGTGCCCTTTAATTTTGGACACCCCTACCCCAGGAAAGAGACGTTGTCTGTTTACTCTATCCGTGCCCCTCATAATTTTATAAACCTCTATAAGGACACCCCTCAGCCTCTGAAGTTCTAGGGAAAATAGTCCCAGTCCATTCAGCCTCTCCATATAGTTCACACCCTGGGTAAAAATCACACAACACCAGGTTATAGTCCAACAGGTTTATTTGGAAGTACTAGCTTTTGGAGAGCGGCCCCTTCATCAGGTGGTTGTGGAGTATAAGATCATAGGACTCAGAATTTATAGCAAAAGTTTATAGTGTGATGTAACTGAAATTATATATTGAAAAAGATTGTTTTAAGTGTCTTATCTTTTAGAATGGGCATGTTGGTTTCAATTCTTTCATATGTAAATCCCAGATCTTTCTTAAAGTTACATTCTCAAGTGAACTTTAACAATAAGTGCCATGTTGTCCCAAATAATATATTGAAGGTGTGAGGTGTCCTGTGTGAGACTGTCTGTCTGTGCCCCAATGTTCAGGTAGGTGAAAGTGAGGACTGCAGATGCTGAAGATTAGAGTCAAGGTTAGAGTGGTGCTGGAAAAGCACAGCAGGTCAGGCAGCATCCTAGGAGCAGGAAAATCGATGTTTCGGGCAGGAGTCCTCCTGATGAAGTACCACTCTAATCTTGGCCCCAGTGTTCAGACTGATTCTAATCTAAAAAAGGGATTTACAGAATCTTACATGGATTCTTGCAGTTTTTGAGCAAAATGGAATGTAATTCCGCAAGTACAAACTTACCCCACAAACTTGTGTGTGTGTGTGTGCAGAGGCGGCTATGAGTGTCAGTGAGAGAGTGTGTGTATGTCCGTGTGTATGAGTGTGAGTAAAAAGGGGGGATAAAAGTCTGTGAGAGGGTGTGTGTGTGAGAATGTGGGAGTGTATGTTGACACCTCAACCCTGGTACATCCTTATAAATCTTTTCCGAACCCTTTCAAGTTTCACAATATCTTTCTTATAGCAGAGAGACCAGAATTGCATGCAGTATTCCAATAGTGGCCCAACCAATGTCCTGTACAGCTGCAACAGCCCACTCCTCAGCCCATTGGTCCATCTGATCAAGATCCCACTGTACTCTGAGGTAGCCTTCTTCACAGTCCACTACACCTCCAATTTTGATGTCATCTGAAAACTTATTAACCATACCTCCTATGTTCACAACCAAATCAGTTATATAAATGCCAAAAAACCTCTTGCATATTTTTCTTAATTTACTTCATTTTGTTGCCAATCTTTTCTGTCTTCTTTATCTGCATATATGTCTTCTTCCTGCCTTTTCTGATTTCAGTTTTTGTCTCCCAATTTTGTTTTCTTATTTCTTTTCCCACATATTTCTTTCATTACATTCTGTTTGCTCTTCTTCATCTTGTCTTAGCACTTGGTATTTCTTAAGAGTTTTCATTAGTTGTTTCTTAGGTTCCATTTATTTTGTTTTACCACGTTTCAGTATTCCTATTCTTGCCCTCGTCAATAACAATTCCATGATTTATTAGGTCTTCAGGCACAAATTAATTCCAAAGATAGGAAAGCAGTGTAGAGGCAGAGCTCAATGTAGGCACAAATTACTGCAGAGGAGAAAGTGAGGACTGCAGATTCTGGAGATCAGAGCTGAAAATGTGTTGCTGGAAAAGTGCAGCAGGTCAGGCAGCATCCAAGGAGCAGGAGAATCGACGTTTCGGGCATGAGCCCTTCTTCATTCCTGAAGAAGGACTCATGCCCGAAACCTTGATTGTCCTGCTCCTTGGATGCTGCCTGACCTGCTGTGCTTTTCCAGCAACACATTTTCAGCACAAATTACTGCAGATGCTGGAATCTGTACTGAAAATAACAAATGGTAGAGATCACAGTGGGTCAGACAGCATCTATGGAGAGACAGAGCAAGCTAATGTTTTGAGTCTAGATGACTCTTCATCAGAACTCTGAAGAGTCATCTAAACTTGAAATGTGAGCTTACTCTCTCTCTCTCTCTCTCTCTCTCTATGGATGCTGTCTGACCCATTGTGATCTCTAGCATTTGTTGTTTTCAGTACAGGCAGAGTTCCTTTGATGAAATGTACTCATTTTGAATATCACAATTATTTGAATTTCTCTCAACTTGTATGGGAAGAGAGCATTCTGCCCATATTGCTGAAATTTTGTATCCTATCTGTTCTCATTCGTGACCATTTTCTGGAAGTTGAGGTCCTCTAGTTCTGTTAGCAATGTTTATTAGTGAGTTTTGAGAAGATTTGTACCTCGGGTTGAGGTTTTGGATATAGGTTTGCTCGCTGAGCTGATAGGTTCATTTCCAGATGTTTCATTACCTTATTACGTAACACCTTCAGTGGATAAAAGCAAATTACTGCGGATGCTGGAATCTGAAATCAAAAGAGAAAATGCTGGAAAATATCAGCAGGTCTGGCAGCATCTGTAAGGAGAGAAAAGAGCTGACTTTTCGAGTCTAACTGACCCTTTGACAAAGTTCGAAACGTTAGCTCTTTTTGCTGTTTACAGATGCTGCCAGACCTGCTGAGATTTTCCAACAACTTCAGTGGGCCTCATGCGAAGCAATGCTGAAAATTCCTGCTTTCTATTTATATGTTTGGGTTGGTGATGTCATTTCCTGTGGTGAAGTCACTTCCTGTTCCTTTTCTCAGGGGGTGGTAGATGGGGTCTAACTTGAACTCTATCAACAAACCCACCGAGTTAAACCCCATCTACCACCCCCTGAGAAAAGGAACAGGAAGTGATGTCACCACAGGAAATGACATCACCAACCCAAAGAAACCCAAACATATAAATGGAAAACAGGAATTTTCAACATTGCTTTGCATGAGGCCCACTGAAGATGTTACCTAGTAACGTAACGAAACGTCTGCAAATGAACCTTTCAGCTCAGCGAGCAAACCTACATCCAATGTTTATTATTGGATCATTTCTAATTCTTCTAAGATGCAGACGACTGACCAGTCTGTGATATCCACATGGAAACACTATCCAGCTGTGTTACTGGATGATGATTATTAGGGAGATTTGTATTAAGCACTTTAGGCTCGGGCTGTTGAAACCAGTGAAATCACCCACTCACTGTCTAGGTATGATTGCTTAGTATCAATTCTAGATTGAATCAATGTTTTTTTCTAGCCTATAATCCTTACTTCTATGTCAAGGTGAATGCATACTTTGATGCAGCCATCGGAGCTGCTAAGACATTTTTCTGACACAGTTGCTTGAGCTTGCTGATGCTGAGTGAATTGGAGTGGCACTGTGATGAAACTAGTGAAATTTAAAGCTAAAACACTGGATGCTGCAAATTTAAAATAAGAATGGAAAATTCTAGAAATATTCATCAGGTCTGTGTGTGATATTGTGTTATAAATTAACTCACACACCAGCTCGCTATATTCATTATAATTGGGTTTCTATTCATTCACTTACAATCCTTTACTAACCAGTTATTTACTATAAAACAGTTTCATTTGTTCATTCATAAAATCACTGTTCTGTAGTATATTTTACAATTGGGAGAAAGTGAGGACTGCAGATGCTGGAGATCAGAGTCATGAGTGTGTTGCTGGAAAAGCACAGGCAGTCAGGAGGAGCAGGAGAATCGATGTTTCAGGCATAAGCCCTTAGACTAAAATTAAAGTAATACTTCCAAACCCATTCACCTTAAACCCTTATCAGGTCTACTTCTACATCAAAAGATACTTCTGACGAGATGTCAATATTGTACACAGTACCATCCCCATCAAATCTCCGTGGAATATTATAATATTAATCAGCCCTTACTGACCGTGTCATGGATCTGAATAGATTGCAGAATACCAAACAGTTTCCCCAATTTGTATGTACTTGTTAAATACCTTTTAAGTGGGCCATTATCACATTAAGAAACTAACTGACAAAACAGCCCCTCTATGAAATTGCATGAATGAATGAATGAAATTCACACTGACAAATAGTAAACAAATTTCACAACCCAGCTGCAGTAATCAGTTTAATATCCTTTATTCTTTTATTAAGCAGATGTACAATTTCTAAATTATTTAGAGCAGAAAGGCCTAGTATTTTTACTAACATTTATTAACTTAAAAGACAAAAGGACGAACATCTCTTAATTATGTAAGCAAAACAGACAGACACTCTTAATTCCATCAGAAGTAGCAGCCAGTGCTTAGCACATGTTTTAACCCATCTCCAGTTTCCCAGGGCATAAGTCCCTCAAATCTTTGTGTACTGTAGATAAAAACACCGTGGTAATGGAATATTTATATCTGTAAGAGCTGTGTATAATGTCAGATTCACAGAGGTTAAATGTTACTGTCTTCACTATTCTGCAATAAGCATTTCTGAACTTAACTGTAATTACTTGGCCTTTTTAGTACAATTCACAGTCATTTGTTCAACAGTCTCTGAGTCAAGTAAAATTGGTAACAGATGCAAGTGTTAGAATTTAGGACAGAATAGTTCGACCGTCTTAATTGTTTATCAAAGCCAGATTTGTGGTTTTTCCTTACGAGTAATGTCTTTTCCCATATGTTTGCATACGCACTTTTGACTGGTTGAACAAAATCCCTCGGGATAAGAGGCAATAACCTCAAAATAATAACGCTGCATCTGCATGCTTATGATAAATCAGTTTTTGAATGAAAGATGTTCTTTAGGCAAGGTGATGGGTCCTAACAGGGGAGCAGAGGCTGATTAACTCTGCCAACAATGTAGCACAAGTATTATGAGCCAAATGGCCTCCTTCAGTATTCAATGCATCCTGTGTACTTGTCAATAATCAGTTCAACTGAGATCACGTTTGGAAATCAAACCCTGACATTCAGGCAGTCTTCTATCATTGCTTGTGTCATGTGAATCTTTATTGACGGGGGTTAAACTGTAACTCAGACTTGTTCGTTTTCCTTGTATAAGCACAGTCAGTACTGCAAAGTATACAATAGTTTATATTAATTTCAGCCTTTGCTTTCAATAAAAGTTTTTCTGGCATTACAGCTAAAATGTACAGTGTCTCTGGTGCCTTCCTTATGACCCATGACTTCACTCCATATGAATTTTGTAAACTATTTCCAAGTAAAACTAAGATGAAAATGCTATAGAACTAATGCTCCTATATTCAATTAAATGTGATGCATGCTTGAACAGAAAACTAGTGTTTCAAATCAACATGAATAATGAAGCGTTAGTTAAGTGACAGGCTCAGTTTCAGCTGCTGAGAGCTAGAAGATGATCTAATTTCAGTTTTGTGCCTTTTTGAGGTACACTAAATTATCAAAAAGTCAGATACCATGTCCTCCTCCCCAGGATTAAATGTGGCATCTGGGTAAACTCCTTCCCTACCACTGGATGTCAACATTACCATCTTTTTAATGACAGAGGGAGCTTGCATTTTCCAGAGACGATAACATTCTTGGAATACACAGTTCTTAAACTCAAGAGTCAGTTTTCCTGACATGTACAAAACCTGGAACCATTCAATTTCTTGTTACTCCAACTACTCTGCAAATGTAATACTGCCATAAGTGATCGCCGTCAGTTTTAACATGGACCATACTTTTCTCCATTACTATCATGTACTAACATCATAATTTAACAGTGGATGAGAAAATTACAATGCTGATAGCAACTGCTGACAAGACAAAAAATGCCTCATAAAAGCACAATACAGCAGATGCTGAAAATCTGAAACGAAAACAGAAAATATTGGAGAAACTCACCAGGCCTGGCAGCATCTGTGGAAAGAGAAACAAAGTTAACATTTTAGATCCAATATGATTCTTCTTTGCAACTCTGAAGAGTACTCCAGAACTTTCTGTTTTGATATTGTATGTGGAATGCCTCAGCACTACCATTGGAGACATTTGCGAAAGTATAACTCCATGAAGTTAATTCATCAGCGTGTGAGATAAAATCCTTCCTCGGTATTTCATAATGGACCCAGGTACCCAGATGAAAATGAGCAAAAATGCAGATAATGCGCAGCAGGTTAATGAACGTCTGTGTAGGGTTTCTGGGATAGCCTGTTGGCAGTGATGTTAAGTTATTAGATGAGCTCTTTTTCTACTTGGGAGTACCCAAAAGATTCATTTCCATTTCTTCATTCTGGTTTGAGAAAATACCTGATTTAGATTCTGAAGTCATGACTTGAGTTGGATTCAAACAAATAACCTATGGTATTTTAGGATACATGGCTTTTTCTATCAGTTTAGGACAGGTTAGGCAAGATCCACTCAATTCTGAAGCCAAACTGGTTGTCATCTATCCGATTATTAGCACTGGAAGATAAGCTAATGGACTTGTGGTTGCCTTTGAGGTTGAGGAAGAGAAGCAACAGGAAGAGAAAATAAAGTCCTCATTCTGGCTAGATAGTCCATGAGTAACTTTGTTGCCATACCAGTAAATGCATCCCCATTCACCCCCTGTCCCTCTGTCACTGACTAGCTTCATTTCCACTTGGCCACAATGCAAAAATAAAAGTTACCACAAAGTAGAGAGCATAAACCAATACATAAACTGATCAGTTGTGCAATTGCTGGGTGCTTATTTTCCATGTGCCTTAGTGCTTCGATGCAAGAATGGCTGATGGAAAGCTGCTGAACCTTTTGGGGAAACTTCGAGGGCCTTCGGTGATAATCACATAGCCCTGGGCCTAGAAAGTCTGATATGAGACTACACTATCTCCTATGCATTAGCAGAGGTGAATTATTTAAAAATAATCTCCTTGTCAGTGATAATGAAAAAATGTCACGTATGCCACTCATCACAACACACAAAAGTTTGTATCTTTATTTGCTACAAAGTTAATTGGATTTTATGAGAATTGACACACGTATATAATATATATATATATATAGTCATGTGGATCTTGACTTACTTTTCCTGCATGTACCATTCCAAGAAATGTTAACTGCTGGGGCGTTTCAAAAATCTGCCTCCAACTCAGTATGACAAGTGGCAATGATGATATCCCTAAAGGTTCTCAAGTTATAAATTAAAATGATGATAGCTTAAATATTTGTTTGTTGTTAATATGGGGAACTGTTCCTCTCATTTTCTATCACCATAGGATGACGGATGCTACCTCACACAGTGTGCATGTGTTGGAAAATGACAACTGTTACATGCATAAGGAGCACACCTTTGTTACTTTTTCTGGAGACTGGAGATACAACTTCCATCAGATACTAGGTGCAAAGTGGTTTCCTATGAGAACATCAGGGCTCCTCCAATCAACTTTTTAGACTTTTTGGCGTGGTGGAGTTAGCAGAAGTTAAGGGTTTGCAATCGAGTAAGGTTCAGCTGATACTTCACCGCAGAAGCTTCATGATTCATGTCAGTACTTGTTTTTCAAAGGCAGCTATAGTACATTTATTGTCAAATGTTCTACATTACTCATATAGTTTGATGGAAAAATAAACTAGATGGATAGCTGTTAGGAAGACAGGAGTCTCCTCTGCATCAGTGGCTACTAATCCCACTAATTCATTGAGAATTCTGAAAATAGAAGAGGAGCCCCTTCATGGCAATTTTTTTGCATCTGTGTTCAGTTCCTTATCTAGTTTTTCTTACCTTTGAGGAAGATATGCCAGCAGCACAATGAAAATGAGTGGAGAAGGATGATATTTTGCAAAATGTATGAAATGCAGCACATATTGAGGCCAAGGTTGTGGGCATAAGTAGTTTGGCATCCTAAGAACTAAAAACATGTTTTGCAATACTGGGGTGAAGTCTCCTGTGTTGAAACTTTATTGCTGGAACAGCACAGCAGGTCAGGCAGCATCCAGGGAACAGGAGATTCGACGTTTCGGGCACAGGCCCTTCTTCAGGAACTTCCTGAAGAAGGGCCTGTGCCCGAAACGTCGAATCTCCTGTTCCCTGGATGCTGCCTGACCTGCTGTGCTGTTCCAGCAATAAAGTTTCAACTTTGATCTCCAGCATCTGCAGACCTCACTTTCTCCTTGAAGTCTCCTGTGGATCATTTTGGAAGTTAATGGTAGTTCCTTCATATTCAAGTTATAGTAATAACTTGCAGTGATCCTCATTTACTCTTTGTCAGCAACATTTAAAAATGACACATAGTTCAGTCTTATGTTGAAAATTTCAATTACACCCTGCATTTCTCATTTTTAGGTTTATTTCTACCATCCAGTGGTGAAACTATTGGAGAGCAATCCATTGCTGCGTAGCCTAGCAGAGTCATTTGAAAAACCACAGTAAAATTCTGATGCTTTCTGTCAGTCATTTCTTGAAATGTGCTCTTGATTAGTTGAAAGCAATTACAACCATGTTTTAGAAAATAAAGCCTAAAGGATGACAGTAATCACAAGGGTGAAGGTAAAAGAGCATTGAAAGTCTGATGAATTTTCAGGCAGAATGACCATCACATAAATTTTACTGTATTATTAGTTAATTTCCATTCTTTGTCTCAATTGATTAACTTATATACACACAAAAATCTGATCTGTAGCACCAATAAACCCCCTTTAATTAGAATTATTCATCATAATCAAAATTACACCAATAAACTGGAGAGTTAGAAAGAAGTAAAACCAAAATGGTATACTTGGATTATTAGCCACCCATTATGTTTGACCAATACTTCCACAATATATCTTAATGCTAAAAGGTCCTGTTTGAAAGGCTAAATGATTTTCATTTGTGACAAGTTGATGTTAATTGGAAAAAGTAAAACTGTAATACTTAATATTGATTAAATATTTTGAAAAGGACTGATCTGGGTTGCTACTTGCTCGAAAGGCAGTACTGGAATTTTTGATTTTCATTTAAAAACAACTTCTTATTGATCATTCCATAATTTAGAAGACTATGACGTGTTACCTTTCTCATATTAACAAAGAACAATGTGCTGTAATAGTTGAGCCATGAATGTCACGCATTTCTTATTGTTTAATGTGGAAAACCCAAATTGTCGAAGATGGAAGTTTCTTGGCCTGTTATTTGGAAAGACAGAAATGGTGATAATATTTTCCTTTGTTACATTGTTATTGCATATTAATAATATTTTAAAAGTGTAATATCTCCATCATTAAGGGACACATGATACGATTGAGCCATCTGTATTCTGAAGTAAAATTCTGTATTAGGATCAAAATAATTCTGGGCCGTTATTAATAACTATATTATTATAAGAGCATTTGCGCTTGTTATAGCTTTTTTGACTTTGGCTCAGATGTGCCACAGGGAATAGACCGCAGAACAGTGTCCCCAAGTTTCTTGGTGACTCAACCACCAATTTTAAGTAATGCTGTTACATTCACATGTATTTTGAGGCCTTGTGACAGTGTGTGTGTGTGCCTTGCCTCTGAGTCTGAAGCTCCAAAATTCAATCTTGATGGAAGGAACATGCATCACAATGTAACCAGTTTGGTTAATTATCAATCAGCCAATTGTTCACCACATTAAGCAAGTGGTACGATCAGGAGGAATTCCTGTACAGCCATGCAATAAAAAGAAGTTTGGATCCTCTACCATCATGGTTTATAGATCCAGACAACATAATGTTACATAACTTAAACATAATGTAACACAACAAAACATGAATGTAAAATGTCACATTGCACTGCAGCATTAGGTTTCCTGATTGAATGATATCACATCGGCATGCAAACATTTATTTTACTTTTTTATGTGCCAATTAACATGCAATATTTAAAATGATACTTCTGAAAATAATATATTTCATCCTCAGGCAAATAGCTACTTTGACTCTGATTAGTTGTCCTTTGTCACTCATTGCTTCATAGAAATTTGATTTGTCACAAATGCGGACTAGTATATAAACAGTATTTTTCATCTTGCTGGATTAGTACAATGATTTGCTCATAAAAGAAATAAAATAAAACTCATTTATATAAAAAGGATATTCTAAAGTGCTTCACAAACAATTCATTATTTTGGAAAGTTCAGTCAACATTTGTTCTTCGGATGTAAACAGTGATCAACTTGTAAACAGTAAATACCACAAATAGTACTGTGATGTATATCTAGTCAGTTTGTTTCCCTGAGGTTAGCTGAGGATTGGCCAGCACATTATAGGAAAACTCCCTTTTCTTCAAATTATCCCTCAATGTTGTAGTTTACTATTTGTCTGAAAGATTACACCTCCCATAATGGATTACTCCCTTATTTTTTATTCTAGATTGTATATACAGTATAAGAATTGCTATGGAAACAGCTAAAGACCCGATATAGATGTAACAGTGAGATAAGCAATTGATGCAAACTTGTGATGTATATTTTATATTGTACAAATTGATGGAAGGTGGGTAAATGAAAATTCATGAGAAACTCTTTAGCACATTGTGACTTTAGCCTTCTGTGCTTCTCATTATGCTTGTAAACGCTGTAGCCAGTATTAGGTTATTGCTGCAACTTTCTTTAACATCTGAAACTGTAACTTTACAAAACATTAAAGAATGTATTTGCAGCTTTAGGCTTGAACAAGAGTTTGTGCATAACACAGCAAGATGTGATTTGATCAGGATAGCTATTAAACTGCAGGATGGTTTGAAAGTCTTCTATAATAGTATCCACTGGTGTATTATCCACGTTAATGCCCGTATAATTTCAGTTGCCTTGCTACTAATCAGCAGTCTCTCTCATAAAGTGTAAATGCTGCTTTCCCTTTACATTGGTATTTCTTGCAAATTGTCCTGATGAGTACAAGATGAAAACTTTTGACAAATTTGTCATTTTTTTAAGTAATCAACATATTTACATAAAATGTGTGATTTAAGTACCAAAAGAATGATTCTGCACACATTTTAGATTCAGTGCTTGACATTGCTCTGTCTTAAAATTAATTATCATATGACAACTACTTTGTTTGTCCAAAAGAGTTATTCACAATAATCTGTTTTTAATATTTTCATGCCTTAGTAGCAAGTTGTTTTCATTCAGCTTATAAAACCTAAGAATCTTTAATTATGCGATGTGTTAAATGTTAATAAATTAGTAACTAACATATAGTTACTGTCACTTAAAGTTAAGATTTTCTATTACACTGAGAATTACTTGGGCAGAAATGAAAAACTGACCAAGAAACATGACTAGTTGCAAATCTATATACAATAAATTTCAATTTTATACAGTCCCATGTGTATTGGTATGATTTTATATTTGTGAGACTGCATGGCTAATCACAGTATGTCATTGTAACATAATTTAGACTTGTGGTAACAATGCTCCAGCCTGCTCTCAAACAATACCATACAAATATTGCATTTAGTTTATACGTACAGGATATCAATGAACATAATCCAAACATAGGGTTGATAAAGATACAAGCTTCTTTTGGGTCATTTACATTTTGTTTTTTGTTTAGGTTTTACAACCTGTTGAAAGATTTTTGGCCAGAATGTTTTGCCACCCTTCCTACTATGTTAGGGGGGAGTCTCCAAAACTGGGTGAGGTGGTGGGGGTGCTATGCCCATTGCCTACTCCCCTTTACATTTACGTGACCAGTGATAGTGGAGGAGTGCATGAGGTGAAGCTGCCAGGTATACTGTGCTGGCCTGTCTGCTGTGGGGGTGGGGCAGGGGAGGAATGGTATACTGTCTGTTCATGCACCTGTGCCCCACAGACAGCACAACAAACCTCCTGTGCTTCCTTAAAATGGCTGCCCACCTCCTCCACATTGTCAAGACCTGCCTAACTGTCCACAATGAGGCTGCCCCGCTTACCTTATACTCCTCCCTCCGTTGTTACTCCTGCCTGGGAACTGGTTGCTGTCCCAGCGGTGATCGTTGATTTCAGTGATGGTGCTTGGACTGAAGTGGTGCCAATCCTTGATGATTGTCAACTCTTGGAGGTGGGATGCCCTGTCTTAAAGGGGCAAAGTTAGGACTTCCCATGAAACCAAACAATCAAAAGCCAGACATCTGCATTTCCCTCATGCCACCATACCCGTCCTCATTTCATGGTGTCACCAAGTAAACATTTCTACCCATTCCTGAAAGAGTTAATCTAACTGACAAAATAAGATTTTTTTAACTGAGTCTTGAATCATTCTATATCAATGTGTCTGACTTATTTTCCATTTCGTTCAATTTAAGTCAACTGTACAAAATATATGGCACAAGGGAATAATTATCTTTTAATAATTTAGACATTTATATTCCTGGTGTAACTAATATTTATTTGTATATATATATATAAAGATTTGAAATATTATCCAACTATATAAAAAAGAAAGACTTCCATTCATATAGCTCTTTTATATAGCTCTTTTCATCATCCCAGGATATCTCAAAAGTGTTCTATTGGCAGCAGTGTAATTTTGATGAGTCACATTGTAGCCAACTTGGTCACAGCAAAATTGCATGAATATCACTGAGATAAAATGACCATGTCACTTATTTTAGGCGTTGGTTTGAGGGATGAATATTGGTCAGGACACTAGAATAACTACCCCTCACCCCCTCGATCAAATAATGTTGTAATGTCCTTGACATTCACCTGAGACAGCGCAAGGCTTTGGCTTAATGTCACATGAAAAACACATTCTTCTTAATCCACAAGCAAAAATCACTTACCTACTTAATCAAACTGTTCCTGTTTCTTTTTAGTTGGGGATTAAAATTCATCATGTGGCTTTCATATTTATTCTGTAATTCCACATTTCCAGAACACTTGTGAATTTAATGCAGCTTCCATAATTATTTTAATTGATGAAAAAGGAACACTGCTTCTGTTACTGCACATAATAAATGTGAAATTGCAAATTACTGGCTTGCAACCATTTCAATTAAGAATAATTTCAATAATAGATGTGATCTGGTGCCCAACTTGTAGATACTTTGTCCAGTTGTAAAGACAAATAGTCATTCATTTTGTGGTAGAATTCCTTTGTGCTTTGTGTGAGTTCTGCAATGTTTACTTGGCTATAGTTCCACAAATTATAAAAACAGTAGACAAATACACAGTGTAGTAGGTCAACTCCCAGCAGTAAGCCACATAGCCATTCAAGTTCAGATTGGAAAGAATAAATGTTTAGCACTCCAGGTCCAAAACTTTTGTTTGTGGAATCATTCCATGAATGCAAGAACATTAAAAGATGAGACCTTTTCAAGCTGCATCTTGCTTTGTTTTGTAAGTTGAATGTGGAAAATAATTTTGTGGAACTATATTTTTAGGCAGCACCAATCTTCCAAGATCTGAATTAAAATTGTTATCCAAAGTATAATAAAGCCAAGTAGTGTTACCTTAAAATAAATTGGAGAAGAATATGTTTCAGCACATCATGAACTATCTTGAGAATTGCTATAAATCATTTATTTACCAAGGACTAGTAAATATGTACATGAAAAGAATGGAAACAATTTAATGAATGATAGAAAGCTAATCCAGTATTTTTTTATTTTCAGACATTATAACCAGACATAAGGCTTCACAAAACTAGAAACCTCTGCTATTGAATTAGTAATGAGCTATTGGTTCCTCATGTTGCAGGTATCCCAATGTTTGTGATGAATTTCAGAGGTATTTTCTGACTTGCATATTACATAGGTATTCATGGCAGATCACATGGTTCTTTAAATGTGCAGTGAATTAATACATCATCAGTGAATACTTTTTCTTAAATTATGTGAAATATGTTTAGCCACTTAGAGTTTGTTTCCTCATGTTTCAGTTCAAGTTTAACATACAATTATCAATCTCACTCAATGAGGAAGGTGATTGCAGAAAGGATAAAAGAACATAGTTACAAAAGAAGGATTACTTCTGAGTCTGGAGTCTTGTTAGTTCTTGTTATTGTGCAGTACACAGTGAACTTTACTCTGCAGTGGGAGTGTCTCTGTGAGATTGACAGTGCAAAGGAACTGCCATGAATTATAGAGTCATAGAGATGTACAGCATGGAAACAGATCCTTCGGTCCAACCTGTCCATGCCGACCAGATATCCCAACCCAATCTAGTCCCACCTGCCAGCACATAACCCTCCAATCCCTTCCTATTCATATACCCATTCAAATGCCTCTTAAATGTTGCAATTGTACCAACCTCCACCACAACCTCTGGCAGCTCATTCCTCACACGCACCACTCTGCATGAAAATGTTGCCCCTTAGGTCTCTTATATATCTTTCCCCTCTCACCCTAAACCTATGCCCTCTAGTTCTGGACTCTCCGACCCCAGGAAAGAGACTTGGTCTATTTATCCTATCCATGCCCCTCATAATTTTGTAAACCTCTATAAGGTCACCCCTCAGCCTCCAACACTCCAGGGAAAACAGCCACTCCCTGTAGCTCAAATCCTCCAACCCTGGCAACATCCTTGTAAATCTTTTCTGAATCCTTTCAAGTTTCACAACTAGTCTCTTTCAGATAGGAAGGAGACCAGAATTGCACGCAATATTCCAACAGTGGCCTAACCAATGTCCTGTGCAGCCGCAACATGACCTCCTAACTCCTGTACTCAGTAATCTGACCAATAAAGGAAAGATACCAAATGCCTTATTCACTATCCTATCTACCTTCGACTCCACTTTCAAGGAGCTATGAACCTGCACTCCAAGGTCTCTTTGTTCGGCAACACTCCCTAGGACCCTATCATTAAGTGTATAAGTCCTGCTAAGATTTGCTTTCCCAAAATGCAGCACCTCGCATTTATCTAAATTAAACTCCATCTGCCACTTCTCAGCCCATTGGCCCATCTGGTCAAGATCCTGTTATGATCTGAGGTAACCCTCTTCGCTGTCCACTACACCTCCAATTTTGGTGTCATCCGCAAACTTACTAAGTGTACCTCTTATGCTCGCATCCAAATCATTTATGTAAATGACAAAAAGTAGAGGACCCAGCACCAATCCTTGTGGCACTCCACTGGTCACAGGCCTCCAGTCTGAAAAACAACCCTCCACCACCACCGTCTGTCTTCTAACTTTGAGCCAGTTCTGTATCCAAATGGCTAGTTCTCCCTTTTTTCCATGAGATCTAACCTTGCTGATTAGTCTCCTTGCTTGTTACCAAGCCTTCCCCATTGCTAAGACTGCTATTCAAGTATCAAATAATGCATACTCTGCATCCCTGTTTATTATTTTTGGAAGAAATCTACTTCATTTCTATTGGTCCACCTATCTCCTTTGTTCACTGGTTGACAAGAAATAAGGAGGGTTTGGATGAAATGCAACTTTAGAATAAAGAAGCAATTCTTCAATGAATGAAAATTTGAGTGCATACGTGAGTGAGGAGGAGTGAGATACAGAACGATCCAGGCTATAGCATGGAACCAACAAATGGGACAGTGTGTGTATTTTTGCTTCCACTTTAGAATTTTACTGTAGTGTTTATTGTCACTACTCACCACTACTGTTTCTTGAAACTCAACCAAATTCAGACCTAGTGTTGCCACTATTCCTTTTAAGTGTCAGACTCATCTTTGTTGACAAGCCTTTTATGTGTCACTTTGTTAAACATCAAATGCATCAACTCTTCTTGTTAGTACATCCCAAATTACCATCTAGTTATTTAGAAATGATTTGCTTTCAACAAATCCCTTTTTGTCTAATTTGGCTTTTCTTAATTATTTCACACTTGTGACGGCTAATTTTGTTCCATGTTAACATTTTGAATAATGTTTCCACCATCAAAGCTAAACTGACTGGTCAGTTTCTACATGTATCCATATGTTCATGTTTTGAACAAAGGTACAGCATTTGCAATTGTACAGTTTTTTGGTACCTTGCTGCGTCTAAGGCAGATGGAAAGAGTGGACCAAAATTTTGACCTTTACTTTCCTCATATCCTCAGATGCATCTGATCCAGTTCGGGTGATTTATGAACTTTTTAAATGCAATCCCACTTTATACTACTTCACATATTTTCAGTTCATCCAGTATCTCTACAAATTCCTTTCATTCCGAATTTGGCTGCATCAGCAACTGATAAAGCCAGATGCAAAACTCTCATTTAGTATCTCATCACCCCTATATTGATGCATTGGATCTGCATGAATGGGGAAAGCAACAATGTATCTCCTTATCAAATCTGATTGAAGTATTGACTAATGGCAGAGGGATGTTTAAGTTCATTTGGGTGAATTCAATGTTAAATACAAAGGAGAAATAAAGAGAACGGAAATAAGATTGTGTTGTTAAGAGAGAGAAAGACACACAAAGAGCCAGAAAAGTAGTTATTAAAATTCAATTGTTAAACGGAGTACCTTTTAAATCTCCAACAATAATTAACATCTGAAGGAATGAGACTTCATATTTGTAATAGATAAGTTTCAATATGTTGATTGGCAGTAATTTACTATAATTTTTTCTAAAAGGGTACTCACAACTGTGAAATGACATTACATAATTTTTGGGGGGAGTTTACTATTGTCATCAATGCAAATACAGCAATCTCTTGCTATTCAATACATGCCAACATAATGGCAAACAATGAGATGTAATTTGTGCAAGGTTCTCTGCTAATTGCAATTGACGTGGCATGTTTTGTATATTGGCATTGAACTATGTATTTGCCTTTTACCGGAAGCCACTGTACATGCATAATTAATAGTAATTGTCATTTGCCATTCTGTGTGATATTGACAGCAAAATCTGACACATCCTTCTGGCTATGTATGGCTAAAATGAAATACATAATCTTCCTCATTCTTTCTACAATTTTACCTGATGGAAGGTTAATTGATTTGTTAAATGTAAAACAGAGCAGATAGAGGGAAAAAGAAATATTATAAATCTACTTAACCAAAATGTTAAGCTTGTGATATGTGACAGCTGTTTCAAATCCTCTATCTGCAAAATACAATCAGCGCCATTTTCAGTTTTTCAAAATCAAAATCCTAAAAGTAGGCCCAGCTATACATTTGGATTTATAGGTTATGAACTCGGAGAAATGTTAAATGAGATTGCACAGAAATTATAGGAATAGGTACAGATCTACAGTTATTTCCAAACTATAAGTTATAAAATCACATTACAGTATAATAAAATTGGTCTGTTGCAATAGCCTACTGTAAATATCTAGGCCTTTAAGACATGGCAACCTTATACCCATGTACACTTCAGAAATATTTGATTTGGATATTATTTTACGGAAGAAAGATTCTGACAGTTTTAGAAAAAGAACATGGATGTCGTTATAGGTTTCATTTTCATTCCATGGGTTTGTGGGGAAGTTGAACAGGAAAGCCTTAAGCTGGTTTGTGTGTTTTTTGTTTTAATGTACCTGCTTGGAAATTTCCTTTCTGCCGGAAAATCAATAAAACATTACCTAGTAACAATATACAAAATGGGCTGGCAATTTGATCAATTTAATATTAATGGCTTTGTGTCATGAATTTTGAATTTCACATTTCTTTATTTTTTGAATAGAAAAAAATACATGTTAAATTGGATCACTGTTTTACAGTACCATGGCTGCTTCAAATGATTGGCAGAGGTTTTGTATAAGCTGGATAAGCTAATTATTGTGGCAGTTTTGAATGTTTGCTTACACATTAGCTAACCTTTTTTTTCTGGAAGCATGTGAGTTATATGCGATAAAATCACAAGTAAACTTTGTTGATTCAAAAGCAGTCACTATAATGAAATACCCCTCCCATCCTGATTATACTCTCATCTACCCTCTTCTGTCAAACAGAAGATACTAAAGTTTGAAAACATGTACCGACAGATTTAAAAACAGTTTCTTTCCGCTGTTGTCAGACTTTTGAACAGACCTCTCATATATTAAAGTTGATCTTTCTCTGCACCTTCTCTGTAGCTGCAATATTATATACTGTTCCATTAACCTGTTGTACTTAAGGTATCATTTGCCTGGATAGTATGCAAAGCAATTCTTTTCACTCTGCATTTGACAATAAATCAAATCAACCTCAGACCTTAATGGATTACGTTTAGACATGCCTTTTCTGTAGTAGCAGCAGTGGTTTTCTTCCTGCCATTCTTGGAAAGATTATTTCTTTCTGATTCCACACAACGTTCCCAATTTTACATGAAAGGAGATGTATTTAAGTATGGTGCTGCCTTTGAATATTAGTCTCTCTTGGCAGCTCAGCATAATGGTCTCTCGGCCTGGCAGAGCCTCAGTGTGGACTTCTGGTATCAAGATGACTCCAGAGTGGTCTCCTGGCCTCGAGAGCTTCAAGGTGAAGCCTGGCATAGACTGGTGTCAAGGCTCGATGCAGAGTAGAGGCTAAGTGCCATTGTGGGAGGACTGTTATTTGTTTAATTTATTCCTGTGATCTATAATGCTGGACTTTTTACTTCTTTATTTTAAAAAATATTTTCTTCCTAAGAATTTGTAATTAAGAATCCGTTCCTAGGTATTTTTGTACCTAAGATAGCATTGTAAGTGGTGACTTGTAAACTTTTCACTGTACTCATTTGAGTACATGTGACAATAAAATTAATTCTAAGAAAATCCTCGTCCACATTGTAGCACCCAGTGGACAGGAGGAGGATTTTTTTAAAAACTAAGAATATATTGTTTAATTTTTTTCGATGGTCTCTTGCTGGATTTTAAAATGGCAGTTAGTGACCACAATACAGAAAGTTGACTACCAAATGTTTTCAGCAAATAAAGGACAGAGGCAAACACATTACTTCATGACAATATTGCTTAAAAAGTAACATAAGGGACTATTAGATGAGATCTCTACCTTGGTAAGTATTAAAATAAACAGGCCATTGAAACCTCTAATTTCTTGACTTGGTACAAATGTCTTCATTGTTTTTGCCAAAAAACTGATTTCTGATGAGGACATATCGAATGCACCTCATTAAACTGAATATTTCAATGTGAAGCTCTGATTACACGACAGAAAGTGCTGGTTTGTTTGAATCACCTTTATCTATACCACTTTGACTTTTGTTTGACAGTCCACTTGTAACACCAGAAGAGTAAGAAGCACCAGGCTTAGCCAAATGCTTGCTCTGATCCTGATATTTCTCAGAAAGAAACCTGTGTTTCACCTGTGAAATGTGACAGGTATCAAGCTTATACCTACAATACCTTCACTAGCAATTTGAATATTTCTGAATTCCCATGAAAGGGACTTTGTACACAGTGAACTGAAGGGGCCTCAGTTGGACATTGATTTACTGGACCCTCTAATTCACATGAGCTAAATTAATTATCTTTGTTTAAGTAACTTGTAACTTCTCTCCTTTCCTTTCTCTTCTTGGATGCGTTTGTGTGTGCCATGCACCCTTGCCCAGGGTTTCAAATGGAATAATAAATTCTAATTTGTTTTAACCTTGAAGAACTTGCTGTGGGTCGCTTTACACCGGATTTTATAAATAGGGTTTGGGGAAACACACATCACCTATTTTTAAAAGGGAAAGGAAAAATAGATTTAAAAAAACACTTTTTTTTTGCAAACAGAAGAGGCAAACAATGAAATAATTCAATTTACCTCTCCCTCTTGCCCATAAAAATATTGTGAAATTTGTTTTTGTGTCAAACCTCCCAACACTTCGAAATTCCATCTGTGGACTGGCGTTTTAAATACTTGAGTAGGAATTGATTCATGCAGAGCTCCAGCATGTCTGGTGCTAGAATTCAATGCCAAACCCAGAAATAAAATTATGTACATGCATTAAAGTAGTTTACATTTGGGTTTCCCACGTGATATTCCATCCGCTGTGAAAGTAATATCTAGAATGAGTGACCTGAATGCATGGCGACTGTGGTTTCAATAGGAGTATCCGTCAGTTTCAAATACTCGCTTTTGAATTTTGCAATACTTTTTCAGATACTGTTCCACAACAAAGAAAACTATTCAAGATTTGTATATTTAAAATAATTGTGCCATCTTTGAGCCATCTATAATTATTAATCTTGGAGGATGTATGAGGAATGGAATTTGATTGTTGGCTAGCCAACAGCTTTAGATTAGATTTAGAGTAGATTAGATTACATTACATTACAGTGTGGAAACAGGCCCTTCGGCCCAACAAGTCCACACCGACCCGCCGAAGCGCAACCCACCCATACCCCAACATTTACCCCTATACCTAACACTACGGGCAATTTAGCATGGCCAATTCACCTGACCTGCACATCTTTGGATTGTGGGAGGAAACCGGAGCACCCGGAGGAAACCCACGGAGACATGGGGAGAACGTGCAAACTCCACACAGTCAGTCGCCTGAGGCGGGAATTGAACCCGGGTCTCTGGCGCTGTGAGGCAGCATCTCTTGTTGGTCACATTCAGTTATGAGGTAAATAAATGTATAGCACTTTTATATATCTGCTACTTAGAGTGGCATGGTGGCCCAGTGTTTGGCACTGCTGCCTCATAGTGCCAGGGACCTGGGTTCGATTCCAGCCTTGGACGACTGTCTGTGTGGAGTTTGCACATTCTCCCTGTGTCTGTGTGGGTTTCCTTCCACAATCCAAAGACATGCAGATTAGGTGAATTGACCATGTTAAATTGGATATAGTGTTCAGGGATGTATAGGTTAGGGGCATTAGTCAGGGATATATAGGTAATAGAGTAGGGGAATGGGTCTGGATGCGTTACACCTCAGAGGGTTGGTGTGGACTTGTTGGGCTGACAGGCCTGTTTCCACACTGTAATATAACATGGCAAAGTTTGCGTAATAAAGCAACAGCTGCAGAAAATCTGAATACTAACTAGTTGGTAAGCCTTGTAGTTCTGTCTGGTTATTGAGGCACATTTTGGTGTGGAAATAACCACACTTTTCTTTGGAGGAGTAAATCCTATTTTCCTCCATGTTTCTGATGCCAAGAAATTTTACTCTTGCCTCTTTCTGGGTCTGGAGTGCCTTGAGTGGTAAACACACCTGCCTCTCACACCATTTTTGACTGATGCCACAAGATCTGGAAAGCCTATTAAAAACATAGCAAGCCTGAGTGTTCATGATAAAATTGAATGATTATTAAGGAGTCTGAAGCATTCTGATAGTAAGTGGAAGTGCTTTCACACATTTAAATGTCACTATTGAATGTTTATGCAAATGTAGGTGTGTTTCTAATGTAGTGATTCAGTATAGGGATCTTGCTTTAAAAAAAAGAACCATAAACTCAACAATTTTGTGTATTTGATCACATGCATTACAGTGCTTTTACAAAGGAAAAAGTACAGTAATGAAGTGAATGATGTTACAACATGCCCCATCAGCCAATTCTGCCATTTATTTCCCCCTGTGATTTTGTGGCCTTTGTTGATATAAGAAGTACAAGTTTTGACATTTGAAAATTTCTTGCTCCTGCTCTCTTACATTTATTGACTCGTATCTACTTTGATTTTGGAATGAGCACCTGCTGTTCTCTCCTTGTCAGAAAGCCATTGCCATTATCAATGCTTGGCTGATTTTCAAGTGTTAATTGATTTCAACACAGTAAGTATTCCATTCATCTGAGGGCGATTGAACGTTTTAAGAAATTTTAGTAATGGACTTTGCCTTTGACATGGTTTCTGGTTTGTTACAAATCGATTACAAATATAACAAGTTTTTTTTCATATGGTTCTCATTTTTTTTGTTCCTGAATACTGTTGATGCATAGGCTTTTATTATAAGGTGAGGGTTTTCTTCTAGCAGTTTGATATTGTACAGAATGCGAGGACTGCACATATTGTGTGAATGGCAAATGGAGGAATCATGAGGGCATTGAGTTGGCATGGGATAGATTGGTGAGCAGAAGGAGTACAGGGGCCATACAGGACCATAGAGGAGACAAGGACAGTCTAAGAGGGCATTGGTGATACATGAGGAGTATGGCATTGATGAAGTGAGGGGCATGAACTAGCTTGGAGATGGTTGGGCATTGAAAAGTGAGCTTTAGTCAGGCTGTCCATTGTGTTGGGAGCTGGGATATTGCTTTGGAGTATCCAAACAGGCCTTATAACCAATTACCTTCTGTACGTGGTCTCCTTGGATATTTATTTTCATGATTAGTATCAATTATTCTTGATGCTGTATCATAAATTGGTGGATCGATGGTAAAACAGAATTTCTCAGTTTTCTGATGAATCTGAATTGCATTATCTGCTGTAAATGAATTCTGTTTCTAGCCTTATCTGTGCATAGGTTTGAAACTCGTCAGTTTAATTGGTAGTTTTTAAAAGTTATTTTAGATATGTAATTGCTTCTATATGATAAATATATTAAAAATAGATTAACTGTTGTTCCTGTAAAATTGTTGATGTTTAATGCCTTAGATTGACAAGGAAACTTTCATCAATCACTTCAAATAGATCTCCATGCTAGCTGCATAAGATAGATCCTCTCGATAATTGGATTGTAGTGACCTACTATCTCTAATTGTATATACCTTAAGATTTGTATGGTTGGTTGAAATATTCATTGTACTATTCTGAAATGAAATGCATCTGCTAGAATTATGTGAATGATGGAAAATTCCAATATTTGAATAACTAATTACATGATAAATAGATTGAATTTCAAAAATTTAAAAGACAGCAGCTTCGGGGGAACGACTGTCTGATTTCACTTTCATGATGGAACTACACCTGATATTTCTAGAAAATGGGGCAGGCATTGGCATTTGTTTGAGGCTGAACTTGTATATATCCTTCCCTGCCTTCCTTCATAAAATAACATCCCTGTGCTTTGGATTGGCATTTATCCAGTCTGAAAGTTCTTACATGAAAGTGTCATGTCTACGTAACATGACCAGCAAAAGCATGATCCTAGAAATATGACGTGATATAAATTTGTATTTTATATTTTATGGGCAAGGGGAAAAAAATTAGAATGTTTGAGTATGTCATTTGTGTGGAAGATATAGGAATATGTAAAGTACTACTTTTTAACAATAGGTTATAAATCACTTTACAGCATGGTCAAACTGGGCTGTTGCAACAGCCTGTTCTAAATATATTGGCCTTCAACACATGGTAACCTTAAATCCAATTATGCTTCAGAAACATTTGATTTAGACGCTATTAATGGAAGACAGATTCTAACCCATAGAAACAGTTCTCCCCAAGTCTGCTTGGATTTGCTCCGGGTGCTACAGTTCCCTCCCACTTTCCAAAGATGTGTACGTTAGGTGGATTGGCCATGTTAAATTGCCCATAGTGTCCAGAGCATGTGTAGGTTAGTTGGAGTAACCATGGGAAATGCAGTTTTGCAGGGATAGGGTGGGGATTTGGTCTGGATGGGATGTTCTTCGGAGGATCAGTGTCTACTCGATGATTCAAATAGCCTACTTCCGCACTGTAGGGATTCTATGATTATGTGAACAGGTTTAGAAAGCCAACATAGATGTATTTTTAAGTCTTGTTTTCATTCCGTGGGTTTTATGGAGGAGGTGGTTTCATGTTCCTTGTTTTTTAAATGCAGCTTTTTGGAAATTTCCTTTCTACCGGTAAATCAATAAAACTTTACCTAGCAACAGTAACATTATATGCTATTTCTCAAAAGAGAAAAAGTCATCTTTAAAGCAGTCATCCTTGGTCACAATGGTATACATGGAGCTTGCCTGTTAGGCTTTGAAGTGCCTTGATGTTGTGAAGTTGCAAAAGATAAATGCATGCCTTTCGCTTTCTATATATGTCCAGAACTCAGACCACATTTTCTCAACTCAGCCCTTGTTTTTCACCAAAGTCCAGTTTCCCAAGTTCATCACCAAAGCAACAGATCAAACAGTGTGTGAGAAGTGGTGGCCATGGTCTGAAATTTTACTCAAACTTGTCTTTTAGTCTGTATTCATAGAGATTTTGAAAGTAGGTTCCTCTTGTGTTAATCAGTGAAATCAGTGTCTGCATATAGCATTCTCATGTACTGTGTAAGTAGAAACTAAATGATCGTTGTTATCTCCCAGACGAGAATGTATAAAAATAAATGTTCTTCGAACATGTTGACGTCTTTAGGTTATAGGCAATGACAGTATGTGTCTGCTGTTCATGTGGTGATGTTTTCTTTTCTGTTTTAAGGTTGATAAGTGATTATTTGAACTTGATAAGATGTTGAAAGTACCATCACCAGCATCATGACTGATCTGTAATCCTAATTTGACAGATATGTGGGGTTTCCCTAATTGAACAGACTATAGCAATGACTGTTTCTCATTGCAAAGAGGTGCATCCTCCACATGCTGCAAATTGCAATCTTCCAACAGCAAGCTGTTTTGATTCTTGTAGAGGAGGACAATTTTCCTGCTTTTTCACAGCAGCAGCTTTCTCATTTCTCTGTCATTTTTATTTCTGTGAGATACATAAAGGTATTTCAAAATAAAGGTCGCCTTGTCCACGGGTTTCTATTTGAGTTTCTCCTCATAGCAACTGAATTGAGGTTTTATTCAGAATCTATCCTCCCTTCTCTCCATCCTTTCTCAATGCACTGTCTTAGCTTAAACAAAAACACATCTTTTAAACTATAGCTGTCTTCATTAGAGTTCAGAGGTCATAACAAAGCATGTGGCTAAAATATATGAAGGACATATACGAATGAGACCAAATGATATTTAGCCTAGAACCTCCAATCACTGTTGAGACCACCCTTGAAGGTTTGCTTAGCACAAAGTACCCTCCAAAGCAGTAAACCATCTGCTGACACAAAAGGTAAGCGACAAGTTTCACAACAGCTGTTCATGGACGTCTCAATGTAGCTGTTCCCTCTTTCACTAGCTCAGTGTGTAATTGGCTTGTGACCGCCATAAACAGATTCTTTAAGTCTGTGCAAAATTTGCAAACGTTGTCTCGATCTCAACGTTATAAAGAACCATATATACTATCATTTGGGACCAGCCAAATACCTTTGAGAATGGATGTTAGGTGCCAAATGCGAGGTGCGAAAGGCAAGATGCCTGAGTAGAACCCCAAACTAATGCAGAGGAATGATACAATAGCTAACCCAAAATATTGATAAGGAAAGCCATTGGGCAGCGGATAGGGCTTCTGAAAAATGATGCAGAGGGATGATACAGCAGCTAACCCAAACTATTAACAAGCAAAGTCATTGGGCAGCCGATAGGGCTTCTGAAAATGAGGTTTAGATGCCAGATTGATAAATCTGGTGCAATGTAGAAAGTTGATACAGAAGTGTGAAAGACCAAATCTAAATGGAGATAAGTTGAAAGGAGGAAACTTTGTGCCATGAGGGGCAACACGTTTTCAATGGATATGGCCATGCATTGATCTGACTGAGACTAGAGGTGTGCACCATAACTGCAGTCCCACGACTCCAGTTTGTAATATAAAGTAAAAATATATTTTCCAGTAACAAAGATGCTGAATTAAATACCTTATCTGTCTTGTGATTGAAACAAAAAATATTCATGGACTAGGTTTCTAAATAGTTACAATTATGTGTTTATTATCAAAACAAGATTTCTTCAATAAAGAAGCAATATTTGGTTAACATGTATAATCAGAATTTAGAAGTACAAGTGCTTATCTCTCCAAATCTCCCCCAAAAAAATGTATATGCTTGGAGGACAAATAAAAATTCTCAGTAGTGATTGGCTTTCAGAAAAGAAAACACTTTGCCAATACATTACTGTACATGGCAAAATTATAAAGCATAGTTCCAGTTTCTCTGATGTTTTTGCTCATTTAGTCAAATCACTAATTGCGTGTAGCAGTATCTGAAGTCTTCCAGATATAGCTTACTCAGGAAATGCAATCTTGAAACATTCTTTCAATCATACTTTCAAAAGAGATTTCCCTAGACAAAGCAAAAGGTTTTTCTTTTCAGAAATTAGAACGATCTGCTTGGCAGCTTATTCTTAGTAGGCTTTCCTCCAACTGAACAGAAAGAAATACATACTTTCCAAGCCAGTCACTGTTCGAAACATCCTTAGCAGGGTCCATAGCAAAGAAAATAGCTACCACCAGTGAAGTGATTTCTTAAAAGCCTTGCTAAAATCTTCAGTGTCCACAATGAACCTTCTTTTAAGAAAACCATTCTAGGAGTGTCTACAACACTTGAAATAGATTCCTTATTCCACAATCAAGGCTTAATTATTCAATCATTATTAAATATAAAGTGCAGTTATGAGAACATGTACAGGCCTAAGGTATGATTACATGCACAACATAGATGTACTCCTCAAGTGTCCGCCCTATTGTGTACAAAGCTTCTGGGATCTCCAGCAGATGTCCATGTCTATCATGCTACTACTCCAACAGTAGCTACCCTGTTAATGACTCCTGAGGTATACCATCAACCTGAGGCTCTGCATTACTTTTGCATTCCTCCAATAAGAATGGCCGGAAATGCTACTTATTTCAGCAGCTTTTGGACCCACAGAGCCTACTAGATTATACTATCAGTCCTATACACACTCAAATGCCCACCAATATGAGAATATGGATTGCAAAGAAATAATGTTGTATCCTCTTCCTCTTGCTCCTGTGGTGCCAAGTGATTTGGTGAGTCATAGAGATGCACAGCACAGAAGCAGACCCTTCGGTCCAACTTGTCCATGCCGACCAGCTATCCTAATCTAATCTCTTCTCATTTGCCAACACTCGACTGGGATTGCCATAGTGTTCAATGTTTAGATGGAGAGAAATTTCTTAAGTGCGTACAAGACAATTTTCTGATTCTGTATGTGGATGTACCTACTAGAGAAGGTGCAAAACTTGACCTACTCTTGGGAAATAAGGCAGGGCAGGTGACAGGTGTCAGCGGGCGAGCACTTTGAGACCTCTGCGAGTGACCATAATTCTATTCGTTTCAAAATCGTGATGGAAAAGATAGACCAGATCTAAAAGTTGAAGTTCTAAATTGGATAAAGGCCAATTTTGACGGTATTAGGAAAGAACTTTCAAAAGCTGATTGGAGACAGATGTTAGCAGGTAAAGGGACAGCTGGAAAATGGGAAGCCTTCAGAAATTAGATAACAAGAATCCAGAGAAAGTATATTCCTGGCAGGGTGAAAGGGAAGGCTGGTACGTATAGGAATGCTGGATGACTAAAGAAATTGAGGGTTTGGTTAAGAAAAAGAAGGAAGCATATGT
>NC_057719.1:64796287-64925650 GCF_004010195.1 Chiloscyllium plagiosum
AGGATCTTGACCAGATGGGCCAATGGGCTGAGAAGTGGCAGATGGAGTTTAATTCAGATAAATGCGAGGTGCTTCATTTTGGGAAAGCAAATCTTAGCAGGACTTCTAGACTTAATGGTAAGGTCCTAGGGAGTGTTGCTGAACAAAGAGACCTTGGAGTGCAGGTTCATAGCTCCTTGAAAGTAGAGTCACAGGTAGATAGGATAGTGAAGAATGTGTTTGGTATGCTTTCCTTTATTGGTCAGAGTATTGAGTACAGGAGGTGGGAGGTCATGTTGCGGCTGTACAGGACATTGGTTAGGCCACTGTTGGAATATTGCGTGCAGTTCTGGTCTCCTTCCTATCGGAAAGATATTGTGAAACTTGAAAGGGTTCAGAAAGGATTTACAAGGATGTTGCCAGGGTTGGAGGATTTGAGCTACAGGGAGAGGCTGAACAGGCTGAGGCTGTTTTACCCTGGAGCTTTGGAGGCTGAGGGGTGACCTTATAGAGGTTTACAAAATTATGAGGGGCATGGATGGGATAAATAGACCAAGTCTTTTCCCTGGGGTCAGAACTAGAATGCATAGGTTTAGGGTGAGAGGGGAAAGATATAAAAGAGACCTAAGGGGCAACTTTTCACGCAGAGGGTAATTATTAATCACAGAAGATCACTGACGTAATGCATGGACCAGCATGCTAAGGTTACAATTCAAAGTTTTGTTTTAGAGAAGATGAAAAGGACTCCATCCACTCATTTTATATGCATCATTTATAGTGTTTAAGACTGTGCGCTTACTATTACTGATTTCCACTCCCAGCATGCTGGACCATGCATCAGGTGAGTGATTTTCTTGCTGTACTGCAACTATATTTCCTGTACCTGCTAACCTCAGCTATGCCCCCTTGTTCTGCTGTGCCAGCATCTTCGTACCATTGTGAAGGAAGAGAGCTTCCCTCCTGGCTCTGGTTACCTGGAGGAGCACTTCCAAGGAGGCATCATTAAACATGGGCACCATCAATTCTCCTGTAGCTGCTCTTGTACTGCCACCTTGTCTGACTTTCTGTTCAGTCTGGTTTGTCTCTGGTGCTTTATCACAAGAGAGCTGCCTCTCTGTTACTTACCATCTGGTCCTCAGGAGCTAAACTTTACTCCACCCTCTCCTTGTTATGGCTGGATCACTTCATTTTAAAAAAAATTCTTGTAGGGCATGCATTTGTTATTCATTCCAAATTGTCCTTTAAGTAATTGAAGACCATGCTCAGCCATTTCAGAGGGCAGTCAACATTTAACCGCATTCCTCAGATCAGTCCAGGCAAGGACATCAGGTTCCTTATGCTTGGACATAAGTGAACCAGATGCATTTATATGACAATTGATAGTTTCATGGTAATCATTACTGGCACTGACTTTCAATTCCAGACTTTATAAATTTAATTTGAATTTCACCAGCTGCTGTCATGAGACTTGGACCCGTATGCCCAGAACATTAGTCTGGGCCTCCAGATTACTGATTGAGTGAAACTGTCATTATATCACAGACCCCCCTCCCCAGTTACTTGGACTGCCAGATCATATACCATTTTATCTTCTGCTGCACACCCACACAGCTATACCATCTGCTTTACATCACTGGAAATTCTTTACTGCCAATGAACTATTGCCTGTGATTTTTAGTGTATTTGAAGGACCTGGTGACCTGTTCTCAGTCAATAAGCGAGCACATATGAACTGACACTAGAAATTATAATTAGGTCAGACAATAATTTGTGACCAATTTAATGTGGCACAAAGATAGTTGCAGTCATTTACCAAAAAAAAATATAATTTAGAAGTTATACTTATCCATTTTCTGTAACTCATTGCAGCAAGAGGGATGTTGGTCTTCTCTCTCAAATTAATTTTAAAAAATTTAAGTTTCACTAGCTGGAGACAGTTCCAAAGAAAATGCTTTTATTGTACTTGCTTTTATTAAGAACAAGTTTAATGATGGCAACTTTCTTGGATTGATTGCTCTAAACATCCTTGATGTTCAACAGCACAGGAAAAATTGAATTAATGATTCACCACAATTAATTTAGAATGAAAATTCATTGTTACACATGATGTATATAGAATGGAATCAACTAAAATCTCCCCCCACGTTTAAACAGACTTTCAGTGAATTATTGCCAAAGAAAAAAGAACTTGAGACCAAACAATACCCAAAAAAATGCTATTATATCCTGCTGATTTCTTTTAAGTTACACCATACAATTATTGGACATGAAAATTTCTTAAATGAACCATTGCATTTCAAAATGCCAAATACCTTGGATTTATACCACTTGTGAAGGAGAAAGGCTGCAGCAAACGACACACTGCATAGAAATTAAAGCTGTCATTTCAGAGTACCAGGTCAGTGTTAGATTAGAGGAGTTGTGGCTGATTTATTTTAACCTGCCTTTCGATTGTATCCCAAGTCTGGTAATAGTTGGAGGAATGTGTTAGTACAAAGAACAAGGCTACTGATACAAAATTGTGGGAAGTACTACGGAAATGCATTATTGCATCACTATACAACTCTATTTGTAGAAAATGTGACCTTGTACACTCTGGCATGAAGAATAAAAAGGCACAATATTTTTATGTGTATATGTTTTGTTCGAGTTATTGACTTGATAATTTCAAGGTTCTTTAAACTTAAGCTAAGTTGTAAAAGTATGAATTAAAATGTTTTGTTGAGATGGTCTGAATGAATTGCATTTCCGCATATTAAAAGCAATTAAGGAAGAGTTAGTATGGAGACATATGATACCTTTATTTTGTGTAGCAAGGGCAATAGAATCAGCCCGTGAAATTATACAGTTGGTGTAACCTATGTAGTACATAAGATAATGAATTCCTTAATCAAAAATTTAAAAAAGATGTAGAACAGGTGACAACAAGAATACTAGTGTGAGGATGAATGCTGTAGATTTGAGTGAGAAAAGTAGATTTGTGTTCCATAGAACTGCTGTCAGTAATCTGCCTGAAGATTGGCAGAAATCTGTTAGCGGACAACTTTCTGAGCTCTTGAAATTCAAGACCTTGGTATCCACAGTCATGATGGTAGCAGGTTGACCTTGCATGGTAAAAAGGCAAACTTGAATAGCTTAAATCTGCTCTTCCACTCCAGAATTGAAATGCCAGCTGGCTGCTGCTTGTGCTGCATTTGAAACTGTAACATTGTCTGTCAGATGTTACATCATTGTTGAGTCACTCTGTTCTCATGGAGTTGGCCATCACTTCCATCCTGGGAAGGGTAGGCTCTCTATGGTCTGTGCAAATACCGTGTGTTAGGTTGGTGCCAGCCTCCTCCTTCACGTGCCTTGAGAATGACAACAGGCTTTCTGACAGGACTACCAAGACACCAAGAATGTCTATATGCATTTCCATCTATCAGCCTTCTCTGTATGCTGTGCTATTGAAATCATCATCTGAGATTGCTACAGTAGATTCCATGTGCAACTTGGCCCTTTCTGGAGATCGTATCCCTGGGATCCTTTCCTGACGACTGAAGGTTACTTGTGCCCAAAGCCATGTGCACATCTTGCCTTTTTGTCACACTAAGTGAAAGCGGTTTAGACAGATGATTTGCTTTAAGAATGTTCATGTGGCATGATTTCCAAGACATTGAACGCTATTTCTGTTACCCAGTATTTCATAGCTGACAGCTTTAACAGCAGCAGGTGAGCAACTTTTGTGCCTCTGCATTATTTTCTGATGAGGGAAGAGAAGGATCCACAAAAGATTTCTCCACTTGTGCCCGGGCACACTCAACTCTGGGGTGAATAAATTAGTCATGTGGGACTCTGACTGAGGTGGCAGATCAAGGAGTCAGGACCGGGAGTGCCTTGAGAATCTCAACTTCTGGGTGGACATTTTCTGTCTTCCCTCTCGTGGTTCACCTACATTTCCCTACTAGTCAAGAGTTGGAAACTAGATTGCAGTTCAGTATGGCACTGAGTAATAAGGTAAGGTTTTCTCCAAAGTGGTTCTAATCGTAATGGCCCTCTCTCTGGGCAAGAACGTTTGTGTTCAATTCCCAATTAGCTTGGAGATTTCTTATAACATGCCAAAGCAGGTTGATTAAAAATAATTAACAACTGAATTAATTGATAACTCCTTATTAAGAGACATAGAGTCATAGAAATGTACAGCACAGAAATAGACCCTTTTGTTCAACCAGGTATCCTAACCTAATCTAGTTCCATTTGCCAGCACTTGGCCCATGTCCCTCTTAACCCTTCCTATTCATATACTCATCCAGATGCCTTTTAAATGCTGTAATTGTACCAGCCTCCACCACTTCCTCTGCAGCTCTTTCCATACGCACACCACCCTCTGTGTGAAAACATTGCCCCTTAGGACCCTTTTAAATCTTTCCCTTCTCACCATAAACCTATGCCCTCTAGTTCTGGATTCCCCCACCCCATGGAAATAAAACCTTGTCTATTTATCTTATCTATGCCCCTCATGATTTTATAAATCACTACGAGGTCACCCCTCAAACTCCGACACTCCAGGGAAAACAGCCCCAGCCTCTCCCTATAGCTCAAACTCTCCAACCCTGGCAACATCCTTGTAAATCTTTTCTGAACTCTTTCAAGTTTCACAACATCCTTCCTATAGGAGGGAGACCACAATTGCACGCAATATTCCAAAAGTGGCCCTAACCAATGTTCTATACAGCCAGAACATGACCTCATAATTTTTACTTCATTGTAATAGGATGATGTAACTGAATTATTTGATCAATACACAGCAGTATGAGTCTGGCAGAAACTAATGGAAACATGAAGTCCAAATCAGGATAGGTGAGCATCAATTAGCATGTTCATAAAAAGGGCATCCCATATTAGATGTACTAAGTGTATTAATGAGAGTGTTTTTCCACCTAGAGAGTTTTATAGACATGTGCAGGTCTCTGGTCAGGACATGTATGGACTCAAGTACCTGCTGCATCTGATGTTCAATTCAGGGGACCATTATTTAAAGGACAGAGACATCAAGGAAGTCTCAGAGCCCTCCAATCTCTTTCCAATTATGTAATACCTCTTGAAATACAAGCTGAATCTCTCATGTTTTCTGCTAATACTCCAGAATTATCCAGTTTTTGATGACCCCCACATGGTTCTTCCTCAGGTTGTGTGACCCCATTTGATGATTCTTTGGGCTGCTGTCCATCTTTAGCATCATACTTGTTGGACCTGTTGGAGATTAAAGACATGATTATGAGCTGACTGGGAGAAAGTGTTTTGCAATGTCATTGTTCAGATGATTATATTTCAGTCATAGGTAACACCAACAATGTGAATAATACCTAATTCTGTCACACTATATCTAAGTGAATTCTAGCTCCCCATTGCCAATTGCCTGCACTTCAATTGTCAACTGATTTAAAAAGAGTTATCCACCACCACCAAAGAGTTAAAGTGGCTATTATTGGAGGGCTATCACCGAGGTGTCTCTTCTGAAGTTTTATGCACACATTTCTTTGTAAGTACAGAATTGCAAGAGTTATGAATATAAAAGTTGCGCTGTGATAAAAGAAGGTGGAGGGTGATTACAAAGGTAAGGTGTGAGTGGGACAAAGATGAGCAATATAGTGTCACAATGTATTGTACCACAAGCTGTGATTTAGTGGAATATCTACAGTCAGTGTCTGAACCTTTACCAATCTAGCGCATGAAGTTCAGAATAATGTAAGGAGGGTCAATGTGCTGGAAATTATTATAGATTCATTTTCCAGGCAGCACATGAGTGTCTGAGTTTATAAAACATTATGTGTAGAAAAGCACCCCCATTAATAAACTGAGTATGTCTATGATGGGATGCACTTGATATGAACATGTTAATTTATGCTTAATATATCCTCGATATGGACTTGATGGTTACATTACTTCCTGCTAGACTCATTCTACAGTGTATTGATCAGATAATTTAGTTACATTATCCCATCACTATCAAGTCTAAATAATATACCTTAATAAGGAGTTATCAATGATTTAATAAGGAGTTATATACTTTTTAAAAATCAAACTGTTTGGATATATTTTAACAAACTTTTCAGGCAATTGGGAATTGAACCGAGATCTTCTTGTCCAGCAAGAGAGCCACAACCACGAGAACCACAAAACCCTCTTAATCATAAGTTATATACTTGCGAGCAGGTTTCTGAGAAAATTAGTCTGTGCAGCAGCTGCAAATTGGCCAATATTTGACTGGTGTCAAAGAAACCCATTCACCTAAAAGGTCCATAGGCCCTGCTAGTTTCAGACTTCATTGGAATGCTACAAGTGCTGACTGTAGGCTTTTGTGAGAGTTGCTGGTGAATTGCATTTACAGGGTTTTATGGAAATATTATGTCAGGTGGCACTTTGCAATTATATTCTATCTAGGAAAATCTTGTCCAACAAAACAGCATTGAGTTAAATCAACTGGTGGTCAACCTACATATTTAGAATCCAACAAAATCATTTTAGTTCAATGTGTGTATTTTACTGTTAAAATATAATTTTACCATCTTTGCCGATGCATAGTAATTTTTGGAATGATATTGGTTTAATACTTTAGTATCTTAAAGGGTGCAAGGATTAATTTCTGTGTAACTATTCCTTGGCTGTCCATGGAAAGGTTACATATTAGAAGCACACATGTGATGGACTCCAATACTCCATTCAATTCTGGTCTCCCTGCCATAGGAAAGATGTTTTGAAACTCAAAAGGGTTCAGAAAAGATTTACAAGGATGTTGCCAGGGTTGGAAGGTTTGAGCTATATGGAGTCGCTGTACAGGCTGGGCCTGTTTTCTCTGGAGCGTCAGAGGATGAATATAAAGTTAGAAGTTTATAAAATCATGGGGGCATGGACAGGGTGAATAGCCAAGGTCATTTCCCCAGGTAGGGGAATGCAAAACTAGAGGGCATAGATTTAAGGTGAGAGGGGAAATATTTAAAAGGAACCGAAAGGGCAACTTTTACATGCAGAGGGTGGTGCATGCATGGAATGAGCTGCCAGAGGATGTGGTGGAGGCTGGCACAATTACAATGTTTAAAAGGCAGCTAAATGTATATATGAATATGAAGGGTTTAGAGGGATATGGGCCAAATGCTGGCAAATGAGACTAGATTAATTTAGGATATCTGGTTGGTATGGACAAGTTGGACTAAAGGGTTTGTTTCTATGCTGTTTGATTCATTGAGGTGTTTGACCTTCAGTATAATGATTTGTCGCAAACTCTATGCTCCATAAGCTTTTATTTAAGTTTAAGCAAAAATTTAAACTTCTTGTTCCAAATTTATAAATTATCATAGCCTCACTGAGTTTCCATTGAAATCTCAGAAAACTTTTTTTTATTCATTCATGGGATGAGGATGTCACTGGCTAGGCCAGCAATTTATTGCCCATCCCTAATTGCCTAGAGAGCAGTTAAAAGTCAACCATGTGACTGTGTGGGTCTGGAGTCACATGTAGGCCAGACCAGGTAAGAATGGCTGTTTCCTTCCATGAAGGACATTAGTGAACCAGATGGGCTTTTCCAACAATCAACAATGGATTCATGGTCATCATTAGACCCTTAATTCCAGGCTCTTTGTTGAATTCAAATTCCACCATCTGCCATGGTGGGATTCGAACTCGGGTCCCCAGAACGTGACCTGGGTCTCTTGATTAATAGTCCAGTGATAATATCATTAAGCCATCACCTCCTCTTTAATTATTTAGTAATTTCCTCAAAGCACATTATTACAGTGGTCTGAATGGTTAGATCTACTGTCTGTTCTCATAATGTTGTGGTTAGAATAAATATTTTGTTTCAGCTTATTTAATAGGAGTCATCCAAAATGCAATTACTGTATTAATGAAACCTCAAGTGATGACACAATTTATATCTGAAACATTAAGCTCTTAAACTTTACCGCATCACCTCCATTTATTAGTATTCAATCCTCGCGTAACGCAGCTACAACTTCATCATTTCCCTTACTTTGTTATTCTGTGCCTGTTGAATTTATCAGCTCATTGTTACTATTATCATCCTTCATCTTTTTTTTCCTATTTTCAAATATCAAAATTTCATTTATAGTTAAAACTCATTTGGAAGAGTTAACCATGAATAGTATTTCTCGGTGGCAGTCTCTTAATGCAATTTGGGAAACTAACAAGTTAACCACTTGCTCATGTAGAAAGACCACTACCAGAACTCCTACCTCAAGATGTTATCGCATTATGTCAAAGAGTTTCTAAATGTTCTATTCTGCACCTTTGGGTGGATTACTGTTACTGTTGAGGAGGCTGCACTTTATCTCTATCTTCCCTCCAGAATGGGAACCTTAGAATTTTAGCTGAATAGATTCTAGAACGTTGTCCTTGTTCCTTGTAAAAACTAGATAATTACTTTGCATGGCAGTCAGTTCCAAAAGTCTCAGCGGTCCCCTGAAGTGGAAATGCATCACTAACTGCATTTCCTGGATTTTGTTCCCTCTCACATTCATACAGTGGAGGGATTAGAAGAAGAATATAGTCTTAAAATGTCCATTGATCATCTCATAGAGCTGAGGGACTCCTGCTGAGTATTCACGGGAATCTGGAGATTCTGGGTTAGTGATGTTATTGAAAAGTTTTATCCTGAGAGATGAGATTTAAAGGAAATGATTTTCAACATAATGATCACTTGACATCCAATAATTGTAGTTAATTCTTAATGACTACAGTCAATACGAAAATGCAAAGTTTATTGTAATTGTAACAAAATCAGAAATTGCCAGAGAAACTCAGCAGGTCTGGCAATATCTGTAGAAAGAAAGCAGAGTTAATGTTTCAAGTCTGGTGAACCTCCATCAGAATCACACATGCTGCCAGACCTGCTGAGTTTCTCCAGCGATTTCTGTTTTTCTTTCAGATCTCCAGAATCTGCATTGCTCCTTACTATTTTATTGTAGTTTTAGTTCTTAAAAGGTTGAAAAATCTTGTTGAATCTTTCTAATTTGCATCCTTGTAAGTAAGAACTCTTTATAATATTTTCAGGTTCCTCTATTCTTGGAACCATTAGCCTTTTTAAAATGAAATGTAGCTTCACATAGCACCTTTGTATTATGATCAGTGCTTTCTACTTGACTTTGTGATTTCTGTTTAAAACACTGCAGGGACTTAAGGTAAATGGTGACTTATTATAATAGCAGGCATGGACATTAATAATTCACATCCTGTATCAAAGTGACAATGTTGCTGAAGTAGCCTAGGTTACTGACTATAGATGATAATACCAGTCCTTCAAAAATGCAGTACTCAGTGATTGCTCTCTGCTTAGTTTTTTAATGGCATTATGATTTATTGTTTAAAATATGAACAAAAAAAGGGTATCATAAAATAATCATGATTCCTTGTGGTGAAAAATTATGTGGCCGTTAATGCCCTTCAGGCTATGGTTGGATTCCATCTTAGAAACAAGTAGAAGGAGTCAGAAAGAAATTCCTGCTCGCCATATCCACTTTGGGAAAATGTGGTTCCTGACGTACAATTCTTGTTGAAAATGTGTTGCTGGAAAAGCGCACCAGGTCAGGCAGCATCCAAGGAACAGGAGAATCGACGTTTCGGGCATAAGCCCTTCTTTAGGAATGAGGAAAGTGTGTCCAGCAGGCTAAGATAAAAGGTAGGGAGGAGGGACTTGGGGGAGGGGCGTTGGAATTGCGATAGGTAGAGGGAGGTCAAGGTGAGGGTGATAGGCCGGAGTGGGGTGGGGGCGAACACATTTTCAGCTCTGATCTCCAGCATCTGCAGTCCTCACTTTCTCCTCGTACAATTCTTGTTGTCAGGGGAGAGTGTGGTCTGCTGTTGGGTCAGTCAATTCAGAAAGTGTTCTCATTTTCTCCCAGTTATAATAAACCCCAGTCACTCACCCCCACCTTCCCATTCGTGCCACCTCCTACACCTTTGCCCACTCCCTCTGTCCCATGGCTCCTCCATGTTTTCATTCAGTGGGTAGTTTGGGTCTGGAATGCACTGCCCGGAAATGTGGTGCAGGCAGATTCAGTTGACGCATGCTAAATGTCATTGGATGATCATTTAAATCGACATACTATGTGGAGGGTTTTGTGAAAAAGCCAAGAAATTGGCACTAAGTTAAAGTACTGAGATAGCTAGTATAGTCATGATAGGCCAAATGGCTTGCACCACAACAATTCTGTGTCAGAGATTATGGAGCCAGAATTGTCAATTGAACATTTTTTTTTCTGTCTGGGGCTCAGCTGTTTCAACAGTTTAATGTTGCCGGAGCTCTCAGCTACAGGTTCTGGGTAATTGACATTTTTATTGGCCTATACTGAAAAGAAATTTCTTTTAAGACTGTGGAATGAATGCCTTTTATTAAGTGTTTTACCACCCTGACTCATTGGCTGTATACTGTGGAAATTCCATGAACCTGGCAAGGGGAGTAAGAAAAGAATGGGATTAGGTCAAGGAACGTATGTTAGTGTTGGGATATTCGGATCCATATCGCATGGTGGAAGGGCATGATATGAGGGATGTGTGGGGATCATAGCTTGCCTTTTTGGTCTGAGAGGGCTCGTGGGTTATTACGAAGGTGTAGCTTGGCATAGGAATATGATGCCCCATGGGCTTTGGGAGCATAGCAATGCATGGATATAAAATGCATGGCAAGTGGTGGAGAGCCATAGCTTGTCATGGGGGTCGTAAATAAGATCTTTTTAACTTACCTTTCAGAAGATTTCCTCATACAGACTATGGTTCATGACATCCCAGAGGAGCAGGGAACCATGAGTTGTTTAAAAGCTGGCCCAACTCCAAGAAAATTGCTAATGATTAGGAAATGCCTACCCCCACAATGAAACTAGCCACTTTGGGAATTCATGTTGTTAACTCACAACCCAAAGCCATTAATGATGCAAATGAAAATTGGAAAACTGAGCAACAGGATTGCGAATCCTGGAATCAGGTCCTGGACTCCATTTTCACACTTGCTCAGCGTTTCCTCAACTGTATTTCAAAATATATGTCCAAATGAGATTAATATTTTACACTTCCAAAGGGTTGATTAAGCAAGTCACCCTTAGCCTCATCTATTTATTTTATGAATGAAATATTCACTAACGTTAAAAAAAGTATTTAGTATAAATGTGAAATAATATTTTTTGTATTCACGTGTTAGACTTAAGCAAAAGATAAATTAATTCCTGTTGGCTGAGCACCACATGTAATTTCTGGCACTACCTTAAACATTTTCCATCTTGCTTCATACCCTGCTATGTCAGTCATTCCTTACCTTGCAAATTAGTTACATATGTCTTCCAATTCTTCTAAGCTGTCTGAAAAGTGATAAGACTTTGCATTTTGGAAACTGGGAGAATCCCAGTAACATGATTGCAATTAGGATCTTGCTGTGCTATGGTATAATTCTGTGTATATGTGTGTAAAAGTTCATGAAATATTTTTGACTGAACTACAGTCAAAAACAGTATTGAAAAGAAAACCTAACTTTATGTATATAAGTATATGATACTTGAATAATCGGTACTGTAGAGGGAAATCTGTTGATGTTGCAGTCTGCAAAGAAAAAGAAAATCCCTCCACTCATGAAAACAAGAACTTGGATGTTAAACATACACATAATAATGGACAGATCTAAATTATTTAATTTTAATGGTGGAATATTGAATTGCATTTAAGGCCACCAGACTGTATACATTTTCAACAGAGGTCGACATGTAGAAGGCTCTTAAGAAGAGTCAGAGGACCTAAAAGATTATCTCTGGTTTCTCTCCACAGATGCTGCTAGACCTGCTGAGTTTCTCCAGCAATTTCTCTCTCCTGCAGTCGTTAGGTTCAAACTTGATGATCAGTAAATAGGTCTATTACCTATAAGTTAATAACATTTACATTATGAAATGACTCCACAGAGGCTGGTGTCCTGTCATCAAGTCACCCTCTATTTATTAGTGGAGAGCCCTTGACACTGATCCAGCTCCCTCAGAGCCAGCTCTCACAGTGAATAGGATGTCTGATACTTCTGTTTGCATTTGTCAGCCAGGGCTCTCTGGACCAGATTATCAACCCCCATCAGGGAACTCATATTCTATGATGTCTATCTGACTGACCTCGTTCCAATCACTATATCCCTCCCCCTCTGAGTCTGAGGACATAGGCTGGTGCTTTTTGTTTGGATGTTTTAGCACTGGGTCAGGTTCTTCCAACTCTGCCTCTGATGTGGGCAGTGTGTAATGCACATTGGTTCGCCTCTTGCGCCCAGAGCATCTCAGAAGAAATTTATTTTCTTCTTCAGGCAGCAAAGGCATCGAGGCAGTAGCATCTGCCATGTCCATCTTAGATTCCGAGTTATCGTCAACACTCGACAGAGTGGGTTCCAGAATAGTCGAAAAGGTAGTTGAGGAGCCAGGCATATTTCGCTCCCTCACCAGTTGTGAGTTTGCAGCTTTCATATGGTCCACACGCCTGTTCAGGACCATCTCATCTAGCCGAACTTAATATGTCACTTGACCTGACCTCTGGTTGACCATGCCTCTTACCCATGCAGTGCCATTGCCATGGTTCTTACACCAAACTTCAATTTACACCCAGACGTAAACTGTCTTTCTTGCTTAGCAGAGTCTTGTATCTGACATTGCATTCCTGATACTGTTTCATCACCTTCCCCAGGTCCGGGAAGGTCACTTTAACCTGGTGCAGAGTCTTCTCCCCATTAGCAACTCTGCTGGAGCTATCCAGCAGAGTGGTTGTATAAGGGGTGGTCCAATAATCAAACGGGAACCAGAACAATTTGCGTTCAAAACATTGGATGATGGATGATATGAAGTTGTTCTTATTTATCGAATGCCATTAAACTATAGGAAATACCCAAATTCCATGCTGGTAAATGATGGCCCGTTATCTCCCCAACACTTATAGAAGCCTGGGTACTGCAGTTTTTTCTATTTTCATCTGCGTGTTTATCAAATGAAGTCTATGCACATTCAGTCATTTTGAGTGTGCATCCACAATGACTAAGAACATTGAGAAGGATCTGCATAGAATCTGGTGGTGACCTTTACTTGGGACAGTCACTCTTACTCCCCATAATAGGCCATCCTCTACTATGATCTGGTCTCTCCTGGTCCAAAAAGGTTTCAATTTTGATTGTGACCACCCTTTTGATTCCCCCATTGCCACCAGTTTTTCCAGGACCAGATCTTTCTGCTTCCAAAGTCCAATATTGTCAACTGTGACTGGAATTGTGTCCAGAAAATTAAAAACCTTTGCAGACTTTTCCAGTGGTGGTACTAACAGTGGTGTATCTGCCAACAGGAGGTAACTCAATGCATCAGCATTTGCACTTTGGCCTCCCAGACAGTGTTCCAACTTATAGTTATACACACTTAGTATTAGAGCCTAGCGTGGAATTTGGCTTGACGGTATGGATGGCATTGCCTTGTCCTTTTTCAGTAGACCTAGCTGGGGTTTGTGGTCTGTTTATTATTACAAGTTTACATCCGTAAACTTGAAAGGTTCCTAAAATCAGGCTTCTAATAATCAAAAAAGCTGTGGGTCCACAAACTGTCAAAAGACTTACACGTTGCTTTTCATCTGCCTAATGTAATTTGTGAAAAAATATAATGCATTCTTTCCACATACTGGACCCAGTCTACAATGGCAGGATCGAACAAGTTAAGTTTCCCAAACAAGGATACAATGCCATAAATGCTTACCTTAACTCAAAGATGACTGTTGTGTGTAAATTTCTTCAGGTGAGTGCTTTTCTCTCATCACCACTGAAATAACTCCATGGAGGCCGGTATCCCGTCAACAAGTCACCATTTATTTACATGTGGAGAGTCCTTGACATTGATCCAACTCCCAGAGTGGGCAGAATCTTCAACACTCCTCTTTATATCTATCAGGCAGGGTTCACTGATTGAAGCAGGTTACCAGTCACAATCAGGGAACTCATATTCTATGAGGCCCAGCTGGCTGATCTCATGACAATCACTGCACATTATGTCTGAGCTGCATGATTGCCTCTTATAAGACTATCAGGCTCAACTGAAGTTCAGTACACACTACTACTTTAGTTCTGTGCTGTTCGCACTGATCAGTCACTGAAGCACGCTGCAGCTTCTGAAGATCACATACAGAACTTATAGAAGACACAGACATCTCTGCTTAATTCTAGGAGCAGTCCTCTGTATTGTGATGAGTGGAGCTTATCAGTACCTGAAAGCTTAAATTAACTGTCCTATGCAAGAGTTATGTCAATTATAACTTATAATTTAGCCAATTATATGGTCTACAACATTACATGATTGACATGGGAAGGTGGGCTGAAATGGACGATTCATCTTTTGAGACCATATTGAAAAATGCCTGATAAGGAAAGGATTTACCTTACACATCAAGGACACATCCACTCACTTTGATTCTTACAACCTGCCCTTCAAAACCCATGCTCCTTCCTGGATATTGGGGTCCCTCCCTAGGATGTGGTTAGTTCCAGTGGGCATGGCTGTTCTTCCTGCACCTCCTGGCAATCCCAGCAGTATCTACTGGTGAGCTTTGGCACTGCCAAGACTACTGCTTTACCAGCCGGTCAATTAGATTGACCAGCTGGTAAAATACTACTACTTACATTTGCCCACCAGCAACATGCTATGGCTCTAGTGCAAGCTTCTTTCTGTTGCATTGGCTACTGGTTGACATTCCTCTGCCTTCCTTACCTATCTCCCCAAATCGAAGCAGAGAAAGCCTGAACCCACTTGTGTGACTACTCTAGGAAAAGGCTTTCAAAATCTCAAGATCATGAATTGAAAGCAACAGTTAATCCAAACTTTTAAGTGTGATTGAGAAGATATTTCACTCTGGTGTTTGAGTACTTTAAATTGATGCATATAGCTCATAGCAAGGTGATATAGTCATGCAGGAGTTACCTTAGGAGTCCTCAATAATGACTCTGAACTCCTTGCAGTCTTATGGCTTCAAGTAAAACAGGGACAAGGAAATCTCCTGCTGATTACTACATGCCCTCCTCCCTCATCTGATGAATCAGAACTCCTCCATGTCAAACAAGACTTGGCAAGGGTGCAAAATGTACTCTGGGTAAGGGATTTCAATATACAACAACAATGTTCAGCAGCAGCACTACTGATTAAGCTGGTCAGGTTCTATAGCTGCTGGGAATACCATCACCTGCAAATTCCCCTCCAACGTTCATCATCCTGACCGTCCCTTTACTGTTGCTGCATCAAAATCCTGGAATTTCCTCCCTAAGGACATTGTGAGTCAATCTATAGCACATGTAGTATTTCAAGAGGGCAGCTCACCATCACCTTCTCAAGGGCAACTCGGGACAAGGTGGGGAACGGTGGCTCAGTGGTTAGCACTGCTGCCTCACAGCATGAGGGTCCCAGGTTCGATCCCAGCCTTGGGTGACTGTCTGTGTGGACTTTGCATATTCTCCCTGTGTCTGCGTGGGTTTCCTTCGGGTGCTCTGGTTTCCTCCCACAATCCAAAGATGTGCAGGTCAGGTGAATTGACCATGCTAAATTGCCCATAGTATTAGGTGTATTAGTCAGAGGGAAATGCGTCTGAGTGGGCTACTCTTTGGAGGGTCAGTGGGGACTGGTTGGGCCGAAGGGCCTGTTTCCACACTGTAGGGAATCTAATCTAATCTAAATGGTAGCCAGCCATCCGTGCCCACATCCCAAGAGTAAAAATGTATTTTTACTGTGTGTTTCAAAATCTTTTGACTTTTGTGATATGATTGCTGAGTAAGTGAGGTAATATATTTGGGTGGTTGCATTACCCAAAACGCTACTTAGGTAATGTCTCCTACCCATCCTCTTCCTTTAACGAAAGAAAAAGCTTCTGTGCACTGATTTGGTAACGTTACTAGTTTTTTCAATAGTCTCTTTTGGAATTCAGAACAGTGGGAATGGATGTTAGAGCAGTTGCATTCTCCTCCTGTAGGATGTGGAAGGTAAGGGTCACTACTAGTGTTCCCACTGACTAGTGCACCCAACTCCAGCTTCTCGGAAACCACATTAGGGAACTGGAGCTGGAGCTGAATGAATGTCAGATCGTTTGGGAGGTGGAGGGAGTAATAAAGAGGAGTTACTGGGAGGTAGTCTTGCCTCAGGTACAGGAAAAAGGTAGGATGGATTACAGTCAGGGGATGGAAAAAGAACAGGCAGACAGTGCAGGGATCCCCTGTGGCTGTTCCCCTCAATAATATGTATACCATTTTGAATAATGTTGGGGCGGGACGTCCTAGCAGGTGAAAGCCATAGTGGCCAGGTCTCTGGCACTGAGCATGGCTCTATGGCTCAGAAGGGAAGGGGGAGAATAGAAAAGCATGAGTGGTAGGAGACTCAATAGTTTGAGGAATGGACAGGAGATTCTGTGGTTGCAAGCGGGACTCCTGGCAGAACAAAGGAAGAACAAAGAACAAAGAAAATTTATAACCCAGGGACAGGCCCTTCGGCCCTCCAAGCCTGTGCTGATCCAAATCCACTGTCTAAGCCTATCGCCTAATTCTTAAGGGTCTGTATCTCTCTGCTCCCCACCTACTCAGGCATCGTCCAGACGCACCTTAAATGAATCTACTTCTGCTGGCAACCTATTCCAGGCATTACCACCCTCTGTGTAAAGCACTGTCCGTGTGTATCCCTCTTAAATTTTTCTCCTCTCACGTTGAATGCGTGACCTCTCATTATTGAATCCCTCACTCTGGGAAAAAGCTTATCTCTATCCACTCTGTCCATACCCTTCATGATTTTGCAGACCTCAATCAGGTCCCCCCTCAATCTCTTTTTTTCTAATGAAAACAATCCTAACCTACTCAACCTCTCTTCATAGCTAGCACAATCCATCCCAGGCAGTATCCTTGTAAACTTTCTGTGCGCTCTCTCCAAAGCGTCCAAAGTGTAGGTATGTTACCTCTCAGGTGCCAGGGTCCAGTGTGTCTCTGACTGAGTCTACAAGATTCTGAAGAGGGAGGGTGAGCAGCCATAAGTTGTGTTGCACATTGGCACCAATGACATAGCTAGGAAAAGGGTTGAGAATCTAAGAAGTGATTTCAGGGAGTTAGGTTAGAAGCTGAAAAGCAGAACGAACAGAGCAGCAATCTCAGAATTACTGCTGGTGCCACGTGCTAATGAGGTGAGGAACAGGGAGTGACTACAGGGCTAGTGCAGGAGGGAGGGGTGCAGACATAGATCATTGGGATACCTTCTGGGGAAAGTGGCACCTGTACTTAAACTGGAGGAGCACAATGTCCTGATGGAAGATTTGCTAGAGCACTTCGGGAGAGTTTAAACTAGTTTGGTAGGGGGATGGGAATCAGAGCTACAGATCAGAGGAGAGGGTAGTTGTTGAACAGGCAGAAATAGAATGCAGAGAGTCTGTCAGGAAGGATACAGAGTTGATAGGACAAAGGGATGTGTCTTTTTCAATGCAAGGGGTGTCAGAAATAAGAATGATGAACTTGGAGTTTGAATCAGTACTTGGAACTATGATGTCATGGCCACAATGGAGACATAGGTTTCACAGGGACAGGAATGGTTGCTGGATGTTCCAGGATTTAGATCTTTTAAAAAGAACAGGGATAAAGAGGGGAGAGAGTAACCGTGTTAATTAGAGAGTGCATCACAGCTGCAGAAAAGGAGGTTGTTGAGGAGAGTTTGTCTACTGTTCAAGTATGGGTTTAAGTCAGTAATAGGAAAGGACTAGTCATTTTATCGCGTGTTTTCTATAGACCCCCCAGTAGCAGCAGAGAGATGGAAGAACAGATTGGACAGCAGATCCTGGAAAGGTGCAGATATAACAGAATTATTGTTATGGATGATTTCAACTTCTGAAAATGTGTTGCTGAAAAAGCGCAGCAGGTCAGGCAGCATCTAAGGAGCAGGAGAATCGACGTTTCGGGCATGAGCTCTTCTTCAGGAATCTGAAATGATTTCAACTTCCTCAATATTGATTGGAACCTCTCAGTGTCGATGGTCTGGATGCAGCCAATTTTGTCAGGTGTATTCAGGAAGGATTCCTGACTCAATATGTCGGTAGGCCGTTTAGGGGGGAGGCTATACGAGCTAGGCCGGGTATCAGATCCCACGGTAGGGGAGCATTTCAGCGACAGTGACCACAGTTGACTCACTTTTACCATAGCCATGGAGAGGAATAGGAACAGACAGTATGGGAAGGAATTTAATTGGGGGAGGGGAAATTATCCTGCTATTAAACAGGAGCAGTGGAGTAAAAATTGGGAACAATTGTTCTGTGGGAAACGCAACAGAAATATGGAAGCTGTTTAAGCAGCACTTGTTGCGAGTGTTGGATAACTTCATCGCACTAAGACAGGCAAGGAATGGTAAGCTGAAGCAGCCTTGGATGACAAGAGAAGAGGAGCTTCTCATCAAGAGGAAGAAGGAAGCTTACCTACTGTTGAAGAAGCAAGGATCTGGCACGGCTATAGAGGGTTACAGGTTAGCTAGGAAAGAACTCAAAAATGGATTGAGGAAAGCCAGGAGGGGCCATGAAAAAGCCTGGAGTCTGAAGAGCTGGGAAGGCCCTCGATGAGGTTTTTGCTTTAGTATTCACTAGCAAAAGGGACCTTGTTGACAGTGAGAACACTGTGGACCAGGCTAATAGGCTTGAACAGATTGATATTAAGAAAGTGGATGTGTTGGAAATTCTTGGAAACGTCAAGATAGAGAAATCCCAGGGCCGGACCAGATCTATCTAAGGTTACTATGGGAAGCGAGGAATGAGATTGCTGTGCCTCTGGCGATGATCTTTGCATCCTCACTCTCCACGGGAGTAGTACCAGATGATTGGAGGGAGGCAAATGTTGTTCCTCTGTTCAAGGAAGGAACTAGGGAAATCCCTGGGAACTACAGACCAGTCAGTCTTATGTCTTTGGTAAGCCAGGTACTGGAAAGGATTCTGATAGATAAAATTAATGACTATTTGGAAAAGCATGGTCATCATGGCTTTGTGAGGCACAGGTCATGCCTCACAATCCTTATTGAGTTCTTTGAAGATGTGACAAGACAAGTTGATGAAGGTCGAGTAGTGGATGTGGAATATATGGATTTCAGTAAGGCATTTGATAAGGTTCCACACAGTGGGCTCATTCAAAACACTAGGAGGTATAGGATACAGGGAATTTGGCTGTCTGGATACAGAATTGGCTGGCCGAAAGAAAACAGTCAGTGGTAGTGGGTGTAAAGTAATCTACCTGGAGATTGGTGACCAGTCGTGTCCCGCAGGGATCTGTTCCTTGGCCTCTGCTCTTTGTAGTTTTATAAAAGACTTGGATGATGAAGTGGAAGTGTGGATTAGTAAGTTTGTTGATGACACAAAGTTGGTGGTGTAGATAATACTGAGGGTTGTGCAGGCTACAACATGACATTGACAGGATGCAGAGCTGCGCAGAGAAGTGGCACATGGAGTTCAATCGGGATTGATTTTAAGAGGCGCGAGATTTTGCTGCAGCTCTACAAAACTCTGGTTAGACCACACTTGGAATGTTGTGTCCAGTTCTGGTCGTCTCATTATAGGAAAGTTGTAGATACTTTTGAGATGGTGCAGAGGAGGTTTAGATTAGATTAGATTAGATTAGATTAGATTAGATTAGATTAGATTACAGTGTGGAAACAGGCCCTTCGGCCCAACAAGTCCACACCGACCCGTCGAAGCGCAACCCACCCATACCCCTGCATTTACCCCTTACCTAACACTACGGGCAATTTAGTATGGCCAATTCACCTTACCTGCACACGGAGCACCCGGAGGAAACCCACGCAGATATGGGGAGAATGTGCAAACTCCACACAGTCAGTTTACTAGGATGCTGCCTGGTTTGGAGAGAGGTCTTATGAAGAGAGTTTGAGTGAACTTAGGCTTTACACACTGGAGAGAAGAAGGAAGAGAGGTGACTTGGTAGAGGTGGACAAGGTAATGGGAGGCATACATAGTGAGAGACTTTTTCCCAGGGCAGAAATGGTTGTCATGAGGGGTTGTAATTTTAACGTGATTGGGGGAAGATATGCGGGAGATGTCAGAGGTAGGGTCTTTATGCAGAGAGTGGTGGGTGTGTAGAATGCACTGCCAGTGGTGGTAGTAGAGTCAGAGACATTCGGGAAATTTAAGCAACCACTGGACAAACACATGGAAGGCACTAAATTGAGTGGTAGAAAGGTTCGGTTGATCTTAGATTAAGATAAATGTTCGGCACAATAATGTGGGCTGAAGGGCCTGTACTGTGTAAATAGTTTGGTTTATTCTATTTTGATATTTTTCTTTACTGTAGAAATTTTATTTTATTGTTTAAACCTGCCTGTGTTTCAATGAAAGCCCACTTTTTAAACATAGTTTTAAAAAGGCAACATCAAAATAGATGATCTATCAAGATGGATTTTAATCTAGATCTGACTTGTAATAAAGTCAGCTGGTATCCTAACATTAGTTTGATTTAACTGATGGTAAGGGACATACCATTCAAACTGGCACAGGACTATGTACAGGATTTAACAAATTAAATTCTAAGGACCTCTCTTTTCAACCCAGGGATAAAACCATAAAATTATGTAATGTTCAACTGATAATTTTAGGAATTCATCAACCATCAGCAACTAAACAAAACGCATCACTTTGGCAGAACTTCCCCACACCTTTATTCTGACACCACTTTTTATGTTTTGTTCTGTAATAATTTTCTGTATGAAGTTTTAAACTGTCTTTATTTTGACATTTTATTTCAATATAGTAAAGGTTTTCCTCAAGATACACCATGATCTGAAAGAATTGCATAGAATTTAACTTGTTTGGATAGTGGTCAGAAACAAGCCAACAGCCAACTCATCAGCTCAGGCCAGGTTTCTGTGTTTTCAGAAAGTGTAGAAATGAAGAGTTTGTGTCTAAAGAGGGGGCTGTTAGTCATGTAATAGCACAAGATGCCAAATGGGTGTGCTCATTGGAATTCTCTGAAAAAAATGCCACGTATAATGTTGGTCATTTATATCAGAAATGGCATTTCTGGGAATTTTATGGTTTATTTTGGTGCGACTCAAACTGCATTACTTGGAACATTGCTTGGATTGGCTAACATCTGTGTTTTTAAACTTTTGATACATTATCCAGCCCCTAAAGATGTGGAATATTTCCTGAATAGAAATAGTAATTTCTTTGATTATAGTGTAAAGTGTTTCCCATCAGGACTCCCTGATCAGAATAGCTTGGGACACACACACAGAGTGAAGCTCCCGTTCCATTGCTGAACAGTATATCTCCATTTAACCTCAGATCAGAATCTGCTGTTGTACCCAATGTGACCTAGTCCAGAATTTCTTTAAAGCAGCCATCACATCAACTGTCTAAGTGAATAAATTAGTATTGAATATGAACAGCTTTATATTGTGGATTCACCCTCACTTAGGAGCTGGTTAATATTTTCTGCAGATTAAATGCAGATATAATGGATTTTTCTTGTGCTTTTGCTGTAAGGATTTTGAAGCAATGTCATTGTGCTGTGAAAAGTGAGTGCAAAGGTATGGTGATAATGGGTGAAGAACTGGAAGAAAAGAGTAGCTTAGTGGTGGCAAAAATGGAAGTATGGATATTAGAGAACGAATTAGCTTTGCTTGGAGATATTGTTATAGGATTTAGGTCCACTGAGTGAACATTAACAGCCTTTACTGAATTTGCTGTGTAACCCTTCAGGATGGTGAGAGTAGACATCTTGGAATCCTACAGACTCAGGCTCGAGTTCTGTGGAATGTCACATTAGAATGATGTTGCATCTTTCATTTATCTCAGCAGCTACACTTGTCATTTTCTCTACATCTTCAATTTTGCTTCTTATCTTCTTTGAAAAAAGGACTGATTTTCCTCAAAAGCCCTGGTTTTCAGGAATAGTGCCAACTGAATCCAAACAGTGATGAAAAGACCTAGGTACCAACCACTCTGAGTTGGGGTCAAGCGCTCCCACCAGTCAGTCTTGCAATGCTAGCCTAAGAGCCTGTTCTGTTGTCTATGTTGAAGGATGAACGATGAATAAGGCTCACAAGAAGAGGCTTTAGTAATAGAAAGGGTACTACTTCCTTTTCTAGTATGGGAGAGGCTATACTAGATTTTGTATTGCAAATGAGCCTGACAAGTGGTTAAAGTTACAGAGGGGAAACATTTTGAGAACAGTAATCATAATTCTGTAAGTTTTAAGACAGCTATTGTTGAGGATAAGACTGGTTCTTGGATTACGGAGAGTTAATGAGTTTTGAGAAGATTTTTAACTCAGGTTGAGGTTCTGAATGTAGGTTTGCTCACTGAGCTGGAAGGTTCATTTTCAGACGTTTCATCACAATACTAGGTTACATCTTCAGTGAGGTCTCCAGATGAAGCACTGATGATGATTCCTGCTTTCTATTTATATGTTTGGATTCCTTTGGGTTGGTGATGCTATTTCCTGTGTGATGTCATTTCCTGTAATTTTTCTTAAGGGGTGGTAAATCAGTTTCAAGTCAATGTGTTTGTTAATAGAGTTCCAGTTGGAATACCATGCTTCTAGGAATTCTTGTGCGTGTCTCTGTTTGGCTTGTCCTAGGGTAGATGTGTTGTCCCAGTCGAAGTGGTGTCCTTCCTCATCTGTATGTAAGGATAATGAGAGAGGGTCATGTCCTCGAGAGTTCCTGGAAGCATGGCATTCCAACCGGAACTCTATCAACAAACACATTGACTTGGACCCGATTTACCACCCCCTGAGAAAAAAAACAGGAAATGACATCACCACAGGAAATGACATCACCAACTGAAAGAAACCCAAACATATAAATAGAAAGCAGGAATCATCAGCAGTGTTTCATCCAGAGGCTCACTAAAGATGTTACCTAGTATGGTGACAAAACATCTGAAAATGAACCTTCCAGCTCAACAAGCAAACCTGCAACCAATAGGGAGAATCTCAAGGCTTTTTAATATATGTTAGGAGCAAGAGGGTAGCTAGGGAATGGGTAGATCCTTTCAAGGACAATAGGGGAAATTTCTATTTGGAGAGACAGGAAATGGTTCAGATCCTTAATGTGTACTTTGCATTGGTATTCGCCAAGGTGAAGGACATGGATTTTCTTGTTAGTTGGAGTGGGGAGGTTAAAAATGACATCAAATCAGCTGTACACTCTTCCCAATGCTCTTACCAAATCTGTCTAATCTGTATACATTCTGTGCAAGCTCCTAACATCGAACAAAAAGGCCTCAGGAAGGATAATGCCTAATTTACTTTTGGTCCCTAATTGACCCTACCGTCTTTGAACTACCTTTTCAATATTTATGTTTGCATAAAAAAAATTAGCATATCATTGTCAGTCAAACCTGACGAAGCCATTAAAATGTTGTGAAGCTTTCACAAACATATGGAATAAACCCATTTCAGTTAGTTGCAGAGATTTGTCTATTAGTGCATTATGAATCTAACTTTTTGAGTCCTCTGCTTGATAAGTACAAGATTATACAATTACCATAATACAATTCAAGTCACAAATTGTTATAGATAATATTAGCATAATTTTCTAATGAAGTCATGTTAGATAGCACACACCAGTTTGGCACTGTGCAGTTTAAGAAGTTCACTGAAAAAAATGGATTCTATTGTTGTTCTCAAGCAAATAGAACTTCAGAAAAGACATTTTCCTTGCCAAAAGACATTTGCAGAACACTGGAAATTTGTATCTAATTTTGCTGCATTACCTGACACAGGACTGATGATTCAATTGCAATTATATGACCAGGCAAAAACATTCCTGCCTCTGGTATCCAAACTACTGAAGCTGAGGCTAGCTAATGACACCAAAGACAAAATATTAGTCAAAAACAGAAAAGGTATTTGACAGGCTGTCTCATAACGCAACTTCATTGAAGCAAGAAAATTCTGCAAATTGCAAAACAGATAAAATGAAAACACAGCTATATGAAGACATTTACTACCAAGGATATACTTATAAAACTGTTAGAAAGATGCCTGTGAAACACTCATGATATTGTTGCTGTTGACCATACTTTTACTCTTTCATTTACTGTGTCCCTGACAGCATGGTATACTGCAACCTTAAATGCTTCCATGGAAGCATCAAGTCATACAGTTAGCATTGTTTCCATTGTCACAACTTTCCTTTGGTAAAAGCAAACTCCATTATTACATACCTTTTAATATATAGCGAAGTGTTGGTACAACCAAGTTTGCAGAGTTTCTTTTACAAGCTTAGCCTGACTGGCACCCGTCTTTCTATTTCAGATGGTATTCTACTTCAGAAATGTGTTATTCAAGGGTGGTATGGGTGGGGTTCAGAGACCACTTGAACAATTTGCATGAAGACATGTGACAAGCTAGTTGCCCACAAATGAAAACAAAACACAAATGTTACCTTTAAAGTTAACTTTAAAGAAAATGCTTATTTCAAAATTAATTTCCTGGACGCCATTTGGAATTGATATTCTATATGCCGAAATATGAGCAAATGTGGTGTGGAATGATCCATCTCTTCATGCAAAGTTTTGAAGGCTGCTTTTGATGCAATCCACCATCTTCTGAAAACAATGCCTGTTCTGTATTGTACTTGCATACTAACTGAACACTTGAGATCTCCTGATGGGAGCAAACATGCTGCAGCAATTACACTCCAGGGTTTTCTTTTATAGTGCTTATTATACCTCTGAAACAATATTCCAGAAAGCAAAATACCAACTTGAGTGTTTATTTGGACCTGCCATTGCCAGGGCTGTGGACGCATTTAACTCCAGCTCACTTTCTGCTACCAGCTCTCTGACTAATAGATGACCTGACCCAGTGGAAAGTCAGGCCTTTTGATTTTTCAAACACCAGATTCTAATAAAAGATTGATCAGTACATGGACCTGTAGCCTTACAGAGCAGCTAACTGGCCATGCAAACTTCTGAACGATTGCCAATTATAATTAATTGTTAATATCACAGTTAAATGAGCCAGCCTTCGTTGTTCATTTAGCCTTTTCTCAGTAATAAATTTGTTTATATATGCACCTTGTGCTAGGTAATTATAGATTTCACCTATGCATGACTCTTAAGTTTTTAAAGAAAGTGAATGTGATTAGGCTACATAATCAAGTAGGATATCTGCATCAACTAGTACTATAGATCTCATTGTGAAAGTGTCAGGCCTGTTCTTGAAGAAATGGCCATAAGTTAACTACAATCACAGATGATGTCCTCTGAAGTGTGGCTCTTCAAGTCCCCCTCAACATTCCAGCATCCTTTGGTTATTAATTGACCACCTAAAGAACCAATTACACTCAAGGATAGACAGGCCACTGGTCACCTACCCAGAGCCCCTTAGGGTTTCAGACAGTTCGGAGTCGGGCAGGAGACAGTGGTGGGAAGACAAATGCGATGTTAGCATTCATTTTGAGAGGGCTAGAATACAATAGCTGGGCTGAACTGCTGAGGCTGTATAATGCTCAGCTCAGATCACATTTGGAATATTGTGAGCAGTTTTGGACCTCTCATCTAAGGAGGAATGTGCTGGCCTGGAAGGAGTTCAGAGGAGGTTTACAAGAATGATACTGGGAATAAAGGGCTTGTCGTGAGAGTGAATAAAGGCTTTGCATTGGCGGTTGATGGCATTTAGAAAGATGAAGAGGGACCTCAATGAAACTTAGAGAATAGTGAAAGGCCCAGATAGAGTTGATGATGAGAAGATGTTTCCACTCGTAGCAGAGTCTAGAACCTGAGGATACAGCCTCAGAGTGAAGGGACTGAGATAAGGAGGAATTTCTCCAGTGAGAGGGTGGTGAATACATTGCTGTAGAGGACCGTGAGTGTATTTAAGACAGAAATGGATATATCCTTGATTAGCAAGGGATCAAGGATTATAGCAAGAAGGCAGGAGAATAGAGTTGAGAAACATATCAGCCATAATCGAATTATGGAACAGATTTGATGAGTTGAATGGCCTATATCTTATGATCTTCTGAGAGGAATATCACTGGCTGGATTTTAAATACATCCCTGCCTTATTGGTCAGAGTATTGAGTACAGGTTTGGGAGGTCATGTTGCGGCTGTACAGGACATTGGTTAGGTCACTGTTGGAATATTGCGTGCAATTCTGGTCTCCTTCCTATCAGAAAGATGTTGTGTAGCTTGAAAGGGTTCAGAAAAGATTTACAAGGATGTTGCCAGGATTGGAGGATCTGAGCTACAGGGAGAGGCTGAACAAGCTGGGGCTGTTTTCCCTGTACCGTCGGAGGCTGAGGGGTGACCTTATAGAGGTTTACAAAATTATGAGGGGCATGGATAAGATAAATAGACATTTGGGGTTGGGGAGTCCAGAACTAGGGGGCATAGATTTAGAGTGAGAGGGGAAAGATATAAAAGAGACCTAAGGGGCAACGTTTTCACGCAGAGGGTGGTACGTGTATGGAATGAGGTACCAGAGGATGTGGTGGAGGCTGGTACAATTGCAACATTTAAGAGGCATTTGGATGGGTATATGAATAGGAAGGGTTTGGAGGGATATGGGCTGGGTGCTGGCAGGTGGGACTAGATTGGGTTGGGATATCTGGTCGACATGGACGGGTTGGACCGAAGGGTCTGTTTCCGTGCTATACATCTCTATGACTCTAAATTCCAATGTCTATGATTCAGTACATGCTGGACAACTATAGGCTGTCACATTATTTTGTTGTTGTCAGTTTTAGTAGATGTTTTATTCTTTTTTCAAAAAAAATGTGATTTCCAGCACTCTGTTCATTTTATTTTGGTTAGGTCATTCATAATTATTCTGGCAATTGAAATGCCTTTTCCATGGTAGAAACTTATGTAAGGACATCATGTAGATATTGTACCTTTTAAGTATAGTTATAGTCCCTGTGGGTGGATTGAATTCTTCTGCCAGGCTGCAGACTGTCTGTATTCAGCCGTAGTAAGTGTGCTTCTCAACTCATCATCTTTTAACCTGTGATGAATTTAACAGTAGGATGTAATCTGTTATGCTGTAGAGTCAGCATACCATTTATAGGCTTTAAAGGCTAAACAATTTCTTAAAAAGCAAATTGAAGTAACAAAAGCCTCTAAAGAAAATATTTATTTTTAGTAGTTTGAGCAAATGTGACTTTTAAATTATAGTTTTTAAATGTCTGTGGAGTAGTGTGAAAGTCTGGCCACAGTTTCACATAAGTTATTTATTTTTAATTAGTTGTTCTTAAGATGTGGAGTATAATGGCAAGGCTGCTTTTATGCTTATCCTTATCTGTTCTGAAAGGGGCCACTCCATGAACCATTTGTGTTGACAGTGCTCCCAGACTGATGATAGCTAGAGGTTGTAGGATAATGCAAGATTCCAATAAATGCACAAAGCAGTCTGGTGTGTGAGTCAGGGAAGAGCTGGGAGGTGATGCTGCTCCCATGACATAGCTGTTGTTGTCCTTGGTGTCACAAGGGATGCTGATGCTGTCAAAGTGATCTGTGTAAAAGTTGCTACACTGCATCCTGCAGAGCATGTCCTGCAACCATCATGAACCAGCAATGAATATTCTGTCATTGTGAAGGGAGATGAATTGACTGAACCGCTCTGTCCTGGATATTGTTGTCCTGATGAATAGTGAATTGATCACCAGACCTATATAGATGTTGGAGAGGCTTTAAGGTGTCAGATAAGCCATTCTTGCAAAGGCTATCACATTATCTCATGAATGTCCAGCCTTGCTCTGCTAGATTAATCCTTATCTCATTTCATTTAGTTTGGTGTTAATACTGTTCTACACAGTGAAGGAGTTATTAGAGATGATAATTTATCTTTACAAGTGCTGAACTGTTGTCACAGCTGTAAGTCACAATTATGTCTGATAGGTTGGTTGATGTGAGATTAAGCAGGTTACTTCCCCATTCTAATTTTATTACTGTTAGTGTAATTCCACTCTGGCTTGGCCAGTTCTTAGCCCATGTTGGGGCTACTGGGCCAGCTTGATGGAGAACATTCGTCAAGGGTTTCCCTGTGATCTCCTTTTAAGTATTGTTCCATATGGATTTGTAATCAATTGTCAGTTGTGGGACAAAGTGATCAGTGTGACGTTCCCTTGATTTCATTTCATTTGTAGTAATGAGACTTCAGGGACTCTGAAGGTGCCTAAAATTGTTCTTACTCATCTGTATATAACTATGCCCTGGCTTTGGCTCATCTGTCTTGTTGGTAGGTTAGACAATAGACAATAGACAATAGGTGCAGGAGTAGGCCATTCAGCCGTTTCGAGCCTGCACCGTATTGACATTGTTGAAAGTGCTTCAGTTTAAACCCTGGAATCTGTTTGCATCTTCAGATAATTGCATGACAATAAGCAGTGAACTAGAAACTCAAAACTACTAGGCATTGGAACTGATACCTCTACAACATTTGAATGTACCTTGGAATGTCAGTCTTATTCATTCTAATTTTAGAAATTTCTTTTAGGATAATTTTAGAAGTAGAGAAAAAAGAAGATAAGAATACATATGACCAGATGAAATAATGACTTTGTAACACAGAACTTAAAAAGTGCTAAACGAGGTTTGTTCTTTTTAAATTTCATGACTGAATTGTGTGAGTCCTTTTACAAGTGAAGGATGATAATTTCTCCATGTCATTTTATTTTTCTCAAAACAGTAGCTACTTGCACCTTTATAGCGTTCGAACCAGCAAACAAAAAGGTGGGACACTTAGTTTATTTCTCTAGCTATTATCACCAGCTAAAGACCTGACTCAAACGCTAACTTTAAATTCTTGAACCTAATATCTAATGGTCCTACTTAAAATAATTTTATTTAAATATTTATAATAAATACTACAAATTTGAATCACAAGAGAGCAAAGTTTCTAAAACAATTTGACAATTAATATTTAAGATTAATTGTCACATATCTGAGCCCAGCTCTGCACACTGCTTGTCTGAAATATGATTGGCTAATGACTCGATGATGTCTAGAAGTAGTGCTTGACTTAGGGATCGTAGGTTGGGCAACTTGGAGACCTTGGTGAAATGATGTACAATGATGTGGAGACAGTGTTTCTTCATATCTAAAACCTGAGTCTTATCAGCTGCTTCCAGAATCTGCAGAACATTTTCCACTGTTACATTCATCTCCAGGTTCTGCTTACAATATGCTTGCAGTCTGTTGTTCGTGAAGCCATAATAGTACGTGCTGAAAACAAATATAATGAATCCTCTGGAGGCATGTTGACTTCACCATCGTACACATATCGAAGAAGTGACTCGAAAGCTTGTCGACTTGGCACCATTTCACCAATGGAGATATTAACTTGTCCATCTTCAGGCATGAAAGATCGGAACATAGCTTCAAAATAACTGGAGCGTGCAGGTTAGGATGCTGAAAGAGATGGCTGGAATATGTAAGTACACCTGTGACAGGCTGATGCTTATCTAGTCTGAGAGATAGCTTTCCTCCTTCTTGCACAAGTTAAACCTTTGTTATGTATAATATTAAAGTGATATATGCAGTAACATAATAAATTCTGAATTATATATCTGGAAATAGCACACAATTTATATATTAGAAAGTAATAATGAATATTTGTAGAATGTGTTGATGTGCTATTTTTAGAAGGTTATCTGGTAGCTTATAATGTAATATAATTCTGTTAACATGAAGAGATGTGGAAGCTAGAGCAAATTATGTTTCAAAGTGGAGCAATTCTTGGTGTACTATGCATGTTTGTTCCTAAATAATTGTTGATCCAAAAACTAATGTCTTTGCTGTTCTTTATTAGACTCAAAAGTCCTAACTTTATAAAGATTTTCACTTCTGTTTTATGTTCATCCATTTAAGAAAACCTGAACTTCTCGGAGCTTCAAGGCATACTTCACTGAGTTCATAATTAATGTAGATTGCAGGAAGTCCTCAACTTTGGATGTTGGTACACACTGTCATGGAATGGTTTAAATTTTACAAGTTTGGTGCAAATATGAGTATTTTGTTTGTGAAGAGGGATGAAGGCAAAGTCAATGAGTGTAGCTGAGATTGAAGGGAGAGTTGAAATGTTGTGACCTAGCCTAAGCATTTGTGGTGTTATAAATTGTGCTGCTGAAGTCATTGAAGACAGGGCTGCCTTACGTGGTTTAAAGGACAGCCAAAATCTCTTGCTTCAACAGATAGGTTGTGTTTGTATTTTATTAAAATTTCAATGATCTGAAGCAGATAGTAATGCAAGGGATGCATTGTCTCTGTGTGGTATGCAAACAATTATTTTGCTGCATTGCAAAATAAACCAATGACATTTTAGCAAAGTATTTCTTTCATTTGATTCAGAACGAGATATGTTTCAATGGATTGCTTATCCACTGAAGGATTTATTAGTCTGTTGAACACAGGCCAATTAGAACTACGCAGCAGTTCCATACAGTTGTCTTGAATGTCAGAACTCCAAAAGTGAGGTATGCACGGACATAGGTACGACATATTTCAATTCTCAACACGGAATATATGAAGGGAGTGAGAAAAGCCAAGTTTGCTATTCACTGGACCTTATGCACTAACTGGTAGCAATGCTGGCTCCTTGGAGAGACAAAAACAGAGGAGAAAATCTGCAGTCAATTTCAAGAGAAACTGGGAAATTCCTTCCAGACTCTGTAAGGCAAGGAAACACACTCCAAGACGCCTACATTACCAGTGACACATCATTGGGCAACCTTAACTAAGCCACATGCTGCATATGCTGTATCGTTCTCCTCACTCAGGAGCTTGTGAAATCCCTGCATAATGGCATGTGGCACAGTGGCATGTTTATAGCTTGTTTTACAGGCTTAAATCTATATTCATTTTGAATGTCTTGTACAAATCTGTGGCAGCAATCTTCTTATGAATCAAAGAAAATTAACCTTATCCTGCAATTGTTGAAATAAATATTCTAATTTCTCAAGCCAGTGCTGTGACCAAGAATATTTTATATTGATCGTACAGCATTACCTTTATTGCTTTAGGAGCATGATACTTTAAGTGCAAACACACTAAAGAAATTTATAGAATAAGTATTGTGTTTTTAATTTCATTTGTCTATGAGTATTTACAATAATGCATTTTCTTATAGCTGCCTCAAATTACTTTCTATCCTTTACTGATTAGTTAGTGTTCCATAAACATTTCCAACACTAAATTTTCATGGATGATAGGTATCCACGAATCATAGTCCCATGTGTATAACACCTTTTACTCCATCAGTAACATCTACCACTTATGACCCTATTCAATGCTAAGCTACTTCTTTTAAAGCTCCAGATATGTTCATACAGATGCTAACATTGACTTTGTGGAAGCATTCTTGCTTCAATCATACATTTATCTGTTCAAGTCCTATTCTATAGGTTGGGGGGGGGGGGGGGAGGCGGGGGTGACTGTATTGAGGAAGGGTCTGCTTTAGAAAGAAAAGCAGTCCCAAGAACTTGAAAACTACAGCAGACTTCAAAAAGACTTAAAGAGCAGGAGTCATTTTTGCACTGGGGCCTAGAAGGGAATATGAACACAGAATGAATGAATACTTGATTTGTGAACCTGTCCAGGCAGATAGTTGGTAACTGAAATAACTCCACAGAGGCTGGTATCCTGTCACCAAGTCCCCCTTTACGTAGGCGGGCATAGTACTTGACACTGAGTTATCAGAGCCAGCTCTCCGAGTGAACAGAACCTCTGATACTCTTGTTTATATCTGTCAGCCAGGGCTCACTGACTGGGGCTGTTAACTTGGTCCAATGAGGTCTACTGGCTGACCTCATTACAATCACTATAGTTATAAATTGGGCTGTGGAAACTGCAGGTCCGTCAAGAGATCACTGGATGTCATTCCTCCTCAAAACGGAGAAAAAAAGCATGTTATCGACAAAAGTAAGAACTCAAACGGCAGCTGAAAGGAACATAGGGCAGAATTTTAAAAAAGCACGGAATATATGAAGGGAATGAGAACAGCTTGATTACTAAATCTCCATGCAGAGAAAACTTGTACTTTATAAACTATTTTAGATCCCCCTGACATTTATGCCATTTGTAGACAACAATGAAATGAGTATGATTGCTATCAAATTCCCCAGCATGATTTGGAAGGTCGCAGTTGCTCTATCTGAATTTATGTTTTTTGAGCAAAAGGTAGAATTTAATATTTTGGATTTAACTCTTAAAACAGGTAAGCAAGCAGTAAAAAGAAGGATCGAAAATAAGGAAATGAGGGCTTACACAGAGTTCCCCAGGCGGACTGGAGAGATCCTACTAAACCATGGGAAATGCTGCAAAATTAACTTCATGTAAAAGTAATCTAGAGCTGATGTTTTGCAAATAGTGTGGCTTTTCCGAGGCTGAAATGTTTCAGTTGATAATGGGTTGGTTTAGTTTCAATGTCTATTTAAGGTCTCCAAAAAGATCTCTTGGAGAAAAAGAAAGGTCACAACATCAACACATCCACTACAAATGGCAGGAAATGGGACCGTTAATGGGACAGTCTACACCAGAAGCAGAATGGGACCAACATCCTCGCGGGAGGGTTTGCTATTGCTGCTGAGAGGAGCTAAATGAGTTCAGCAGCAGCAAGCGAAACAGTGTGTTAGTTCAATAATGATACAGCATACCTTAGAAAAGGAACCTAGGCAGAGGGCATTCAGACTTGTTGAGTCTCAAGAGGGTAAGTTGAGCTGGATGGCCTCTACTTTAATGCAAGTTATAAGGACTCTACTTTAATACAAGGTAAAGATGAGACAGATGATTTAAGTGTATGGATTGACATATGGAATACAATGACAAAATTGAGCAATACAGATGCTGGAGATCAGAGTCAAGATTAGAGTGGTGTTCGAAAAGCACAGCAGGTCAGGCAGCATCCGAGCAGCAGGAAAGCAACAACCCACCCTCCATCCTGGCATCTTCCCCTGCCATTACAACAATTGCAAAACCTGCACCCACACATCCACCCTCACCTACATCCAAGGCCCCAAAGGAGCCTTCCACATCCATCAATTTCAGCTGCACTTCTCCACATGTCATTTACTGTATCCGTTGCTCCCGATGCAGTCCCCTCTACATTGGGGAGACTGGCCGCCTACTTGCAGAGCACTTCAGAAAACCCACACCAATCAACCCCACTGCGCTTTGGCCGAACGTTTCAACTCCCCCTCCCACTCTGCCAAGGACATGCATGTCCTGAGCCTCCTCCACCGCCACTCCCTCACCACCCAACATCTGGAGGAAGAATGCCTCATCTTCTGCCTCGGAACCCTTCAACCCCATGGCATCAATGTGAACTTCCTCACCCCACTTTACCCCAGTTCCAACCTTCCAGCTCAGCACCATCCTCATGACCTGTCCCATCCGTCAATCTTCCTTCCCATCTATTCGCTCCACCCTCCTCTCTGAGGTATTTCCTTCACCCTCACCTCCGTCCACCTATTGCACTCTCAGCTACCTTCCCCCCAGCACCCCCATGTATCTCTCCACCCCTGAGACTCCCAGCCTCATTGCTGATGAAGGGCTTTTGCCCAAAACATCGATTTTCCTGCTTCTCGGATGCTGCCTGACCTGCTGTGCTTTTCCAGCACCACTCTAATCTTGACATGGAATGCGATGTTATTGCCGTTGCATGACTGGCAACATAACATCGCAGGTAGAGGATTTTCAGGCAGGGAAGGATTAAAAGAGAAGGCAGTGGTGCATTATTTCTTAAAGGTTGTCATAGTTCCATAGAGCTGCTTTCTCTTAGAGACAGAGAGCAACGACTGGTGGTGGTTTAACCTGAGGATCACCACATTTCAGGCACGGGCGAGGTTGCGATGGTATGGGAATTGAACTTGTGCTGTTGGCATCACACTGCATTGCAAACCAGCCAACCAGCTAACTGAGCTAACCAACTCCCAAACCATTGCAAGGTTTCATCAGGAATAATCACCATGGCTTTGTCAGAGGGAGGTCATGTCGAACAAATTGGTTGAACTTTTCAAGATGGTGACCAAGTGAGCAGATGAGGGTAAGGCACATGATGTACTGGGGAACCTTGATTATCCAAACGTGATGGGCGGACAATATTTTGTTCGGATAATCGATTATTCGGTCAATCGATTAAATGCCTTTCCTCTGGGGCTCGGAATTTTTAAAGTCTGCTCCCTGTTCAGGAGACAAGGCAGCAGCACACAGTGCACGAGGTGCCGCCCCTAACCCTGTCCAATACTGCCCCCCGGCTCCCAAAACCGCCCCCCCCGCCCCCTAACCTCGTCCAACACCATCCCCCCCACCTCCCGCCCACCACCCAACCCTGCACACACACCCACCCCCTCTCCGGGGCAGCCGGACTGTATACCAACAACAAGACTGCTGCTGCAGCTGCCTTTGTGGGGTTAGTCTCCAAAAACACACACACACACACACACACACACAATCACACACACAATCACACACACAATCACACACACAATCACACACACAATCACAATCACAAACACAACTTTTTACTGCTATGTTTTGACAGGTTCCACCTTTGCCCGTACAAGACAATGTTGGAGAGATTATCTGGGGAAGGGGGGTTTAGGGTACACCCCTGTGTAGAACTCCAGGGAAAGTGTGAGGAGAGAGAGAGCGGGCAGGCAGACAGTTATTTGGAGATGGTGCCTGTTTAATCACTGTAAACAAAAGACGTGATCACTATTGGAAATATGTCTTTGATGTAATGTTTCCATCGGGACCTGGAGATCTCCTTTGAACAATCTGATTTTCGGATAATTAAGGCTCTTCTGTAGTTTATGTGGATTTCTGCAAGATCTTTGACAAGGTCTCACTTGGGAGACTGATAAAGAAGGAAAAGCATGTGGCATCCAAGGTAGTGTGGCAAGTTGGATACAGCATTGGCTTAGTGGCAGGGTGGTCGTAGAAAACTATTTGATGTGACTGGAGGCCAATGTCCATTGGTGTGCCTGAGGGACCAGTGCTGGGTCCCTAATTGTTTGCAATACACACATAAGCTGTAGATGAGAATTTGGCAGAGATGATAAGTAAGTTTGTGAAACTCATGAAAATTGGCTGGGTGTTTGCCAGTGAAGAAGTTACACCAGGTTATAGACAACTTGATCAGATGGGCAGGTCAGTGACTGATGCAATTTAACCCTGATAATCTGAGGTGATGCATTTTGGAATAACTAACAAGATAAAGGTATACAGAATGAATGGCAGGATACTAGGAAGCTCAGTATAACAGAGGGATCTTAGGTACTTTCCCGCAAATCCCTGTAGGTGCAGGGCAGGTTCATAGTTTAGTAATGAAGGTATATAAGGTTCTTGCCTTTATCAGTCATATCACAGATTATAAGAGCAGGGAAATCATGTTAGAGCTGTACCGAAGTTTGTCAGGCCACAGCTGGAGTACAGTGTGCAGTTCTGTTCACTACACTTTTGACTTGATTTATTTGATTTATTTATTGTCACTTGTATTTTGTTACAAAATATATTGTAAAGTGAAGTATAGTATCGCTGCTCGCCAGCGCCATCTTAAAACACACAAAAACAAATTAAAACATAGAATATAAAAGCAGAAAAATAAAATTCAACTTTACAGTCCTTCTTGCTAATTGCATAGCCATGGGCCTGGAGTGGTCAGCCATGAGTCCCCTTGCTGCGCCGCTGGAAAAAGACACCTTGCCAATACAGCCACCAGTGATGCAGCCAGGTCTCGTACTGGGCCCAAACTCACCTCTGCTGCCGCCTCCATGAATGCAGACACCACAGAGAACCCATCTTGCCTCCGCCGCAGCCGCCATGAGTCGATGCTGGGTCTACCTTGTAGGAAATCTGACATCCTTCCCTGATCTATCCTATATGTAACGCCAGACTGACAGCAATTTGGCTGAATTTTTCCTGATTTTTGAAATAATTTAGCAAACGTTCAGTTCAAGGGCAGTTATTGATGGGAAACCAGTATTGACCTTGCAAGCAATGCCCACATCCCACAAAAGGAAATGAAAAAAAAGTCAATGGATATCTCACCAATTTTAAACTGCATCTGGCTTTAGAACTCCAAAGTCAATGTTTTTTATGTATCTTCAGAAGCTATTAAGTAAATTATCTATGGATTCTCTTTGCTGAACTCTTCCATTAAATTTTGCTCTTTCAATGGTCTAATCAGGTCTGAGGTTTATGGAATTTTCAAAGGCTTGCAGAACCTGATCAAAAGTATCTGTTGCTTCTTTTATCCCTTGGTAAACTATAACACACTTCCAATTGTATTTATTGGTTCAGCTTCTGATTTAGTGTGTAGTTTCAAAGCAATTCTGTATCTTAAAAAAATATTTCTCCAAGATGTCCAATTCTTTGATACAGTGACCATCTCTGAAATTAGTTTGCTCTCGTCAGTCAGGCACTTGGTCCCACCAGAGTCCTTTGTCCTTTCAGAATGAGGATGAGGCTGCAATTAGTTCTGCAAATTGAGTACATGCAGTCGAGAGATTAATTATAGATTAGTCAGGGTGCTGTTGATAACCAGTAAGTTGAGAGTAATCTGAGGAACCTTCTTTTGAGCCTTTCATCATTAATGAACCTTCAATGTTTCAAGTCTATATAGATTATTAAGTTGTCCTGAAACGTTTCAGCATTTTATGGGACAGCATTTTAGCTACAAGAGGTAGTGCTTTGTAAAACATTTTTAAGACTTACATTTTGGTGAGTTTAGTTTGTAATAACCACACAAATTCAGCAACTTCATGCCATTCAGTATATTTTATGGGTGAACCAGACACTAAGTTGCAATACAGTGATGCAGCATATACATATACAATGGGATATTCAAGTATAACGGCATATCTATTCCTGTTCTGAAGTAGCTGTACAATTTACACATAAGTAACAAAAAGAGCCATTAGCCTCACCAATTCTTTAACAGCAAATTCTGGCTCATTCCCTTTGGAAGAAGATAGACATAAGGCAGGGGTTTTTAGTCAGGTGAAGAACCAGAGGAAATAATAGCTCGTTTTATTGCACATTGTCAGTACAAACCTGATGAGCTGAATAACTTTCATTTGTTACTGATATTCCTACAGTTGGACCAGATCAAGCAACAACTTATTCTTCTTTGGATGAGTTTGCATTGCACTCTTTTAGAAAGCTCTTTGTTTGGATTTTCATTTCAGTCTTAGCTTACTGGGGTAACACTTTTGGCTCTCAGTCAGAAGGTTATGCATTCAAACCTTGCTTGATTTAAGCACATCATGTAGTCTGAAACTCAAGTGCAGTGATGATGAGTGGTTGGAGGTTTTCTGAACAATATTTATTCCTCAAATAACATTGCTTCAAAAAATGGTCTGGTCAGTATCACATTTTGTTTATGGAAATTTGTTGAATACAAATTGGCTGCTGCACGTCCTACATATATGACATTTAACAATTAAAGCACTTTAAGACATCCTGATATTATGCAAATGCTTTGTAAGTTGTTTGCTTCTTGGGTCATCTGTGAATTTATTTAAGATTCTATTAAGGGATGTAATGTTTCAGTAAAAGGTCTTGAATAAAATGCAAATTAGCTTTCTTCCAATCAATAAAAGTTAAAATTTGTCACTGTCAGTTCTTACTTCTGACTCACTCAGTTGATATATTTGTTAAAAATAAGTTTTTTTTTCAGTTGACTTTAGAGATAATCAATTTTAATTTATTTTTGTAAGCTTGCAAGGGATTCTTCCAGGGAATATGGTTTCAGAATATGTTGTACATAGTTTGCGCAACCACTGATTCAATAAAATGAGAGATAAAGATTAATGGGTGTTTAGAAGTGAATGATTTAATAAAGATCATTCAGCTCAAATTTCTTAAAACAAGTCATAATTCATAAATTTAAGTATTTTTATTTGAAGAAATTAATTACTAGTTATGTAAAAAATATCGTTGATATATATGAATTTTGAGAAGGTATTTAGTGAAGTGATTCTCAGGAAATCTATTGGAAGATTTCAGATGAATAGTTTAAGAAGAATTATAACAGCATGGATGGAAAGTTAGTTGCTGGATAGGAGACAGTCAGGCAGGAGACTGGGCTCAACAAAGATTAGTGGCTGGCAATGAATGCTTTTTTGGTATACAAGAATGATTTGGGCTTGTACGCATAACCCTCTTAGAGAGTTAATAGGTGACCCTAAGCAGCTCATTAGTGAAGAGAATAAAAGATACAAAACCTTTTCACTTGTGGCTAAAGGAGACTGAGGAAAGTGACAATCATGTCAAAGTGTGAGAGGTGGTCAGGAGGATAATGGATTGGTACTATACGAGATGGTTGAGCTTTTGTTTGGAGACTTGAATGAAAAATAGCAATGGTATTGATATTAATTGTATTGATGGCGAACAAATACCCATATGCTTTTTTTTAATGTGAGACTGGGAGGAAATAATAGGTTGTTTGTCCCATATGGTAGGAGGGATATATGTATTTCCACAACACGTTTGATGAGAAGGGAGTCACCCACACCAACCAGACTTGAATACCCTGTGGGATGTCATTCAGGATTCAGAACCAGAGCTTTGGCACAGAAAATGAAACTATACCACTAAGTTAAAGGCCCACTCCCTCTAGTATATTAATAGAACTAGACAGCAACACCCTTCAGGCAAGTTTTTCATTCCATAAGCACTGGATCAATTACTCGCAAAACAGTCGTTTACTAAGTGATTATTTGAAAGCATTTCCTTATGCTCAGCGGTGCTCACTGGCAATGAGGAAGCTGCCAAACGTAGTTAGGTCAAGAATGGCCTCATGAGTATCTTTGTAGGCAGGCCCCCTAATTTAGATTTATAAAGCTTCTTTGCGAAGCAATGTTCACACTTTACAGAAAACCACAGAGTTAACAGCATAACAGCAAAAGAATTCAACCATGTATACATGAGCCATGGTTCAGTCTCCTGTTTTACTCTTCAAAAATTCAGCACTTGGTTTGTGGGTGGACCAGAAGACAGCTGCACTGTGCCATGTAACTAGTTTCTCATTCCCAAAGCAGCACAATCCCTGTGCTGTGGGTTCATGGAGATCTCTTGAGACCTAATAATTGAGTGGAAAAATGCTAAGAATTTTAGTCTTTGTTTTGTGAGGAGAAGTCTGCATACATCACATACTCCTTGTGGTTTACAGGTTATGGCATTTGTAATGACTAGTTTGAGAAAAGTTGCAGTGGATCAATGAGGTGCAGATAAAACCCATCATGTCTAAGGCATAATAAGAACACATAGATATTTATGGTCACTTCAAACAGTCCCAAAGATATTCTTCTAAATAATTATTTCATAAGTGCAATATTAATGTTGACAAATTCATTTTGCATCATTATTGTCTCTGCATGTAGGTGAGGTGAATTATTAGTTAATGGGCTGCTATCAGTTGACCGAGAAACTGGGAAGAATTCCTTCTGTATTAGATGATGCCCACCACAAAACATCAGTTTACTGTGCCATCTGAAGATAGAATGTCTGAAAATGCACATCCTGGTACCATATTGGAATGTCAGCTTGGATGAAGTGCATATCTACACTTCCTCCAGAGCTTCAGCAAACAGTTTGTCACCAAGGCAAACTGTCCACGAATCACTCCAAAATTTGCACTTTGTTTTGAAAATTATTATTTCCCATTCTAAATCCTTCTACCCTGAACTCAAGACTGCAGTACTCATGACATCCTTCTGTCTTTTATACCTTTTTGAAATTGAAATAATGAAATCGGTATTTCCAGGTTTGAGGAATTGGCTGCATTCTATAAAAATGATGCCTGCTTGGATTTAAACAATGATCATAATGTAACATCTTACTTTACGTTGTGATTGTTATGTATGACAATTTTTGCCTCAGTCCATCTTCCTTTTTAATGTTTAAGGCTATGATTATTTACAAAATAATAACCTTTTTGTGAAAGTTCTTCTTCAATCTATAATCAGATGTGTCAGTAATAAAAGTCATTATTGATTATAATTTCTGCAAGGATACCTTACAGATGGTGTGTTTGAATCTGAATTATAAAAATATCACTTAATTGATTTCCAATGTGAAAATATAACATGCATCTCCACAAATAAATCTGCTGAAAATACTGAGTGCCAGAAGGGTTAAGATAATTACGCAGATGCATTGTACAAAGTCATCTCTTATTTTGCAGTAAGACATCCAAGTATTAGACTCCATGTAGGTAGACTGTGGAAATTGAGAGATCTGTTCTGTTTCATCCAGTTTCTTCATGAAGATTATGTTTGGCTGCAATTAGCAGAAGACATTTTTTAGGCTTTTACAAGGAAATGTAAATGGCATCCAGTTGTAAGCTTGGTCTAAATTGAACACTAGTTAAGCATACTTAAAGGAACTCTTGCCTTGAGGCTGTATGCTGGGATAAAAAAAATTGGAAGCATTTTCAATTAACATGGAATTCATTATGTCTCTATACTTTTGTTTCGGAAGCTTTGCCAATATGTGCATACTGAGATGATTGGTAAATTGGGAACAATGCAGATCTTCACACACTGAAGAATCTGAATTCATATCAATGAAGATGAAAACATTCTAAAGTGTCTTAATGATCTATCAATCTCAGTTTCAGCATACTATCAGACTTGGCCACTCCTGATGTTATCAGGATTCAATGGTATTGAAATCATACTACAATATTAATAGCAAATATATTAATAGTTTCAGATATATCTGTTAAAATAAATACATTTATCACAGTACTATTTTCTAAGGCTACACAACATGATTTAAACCATAGTGCTGAAATGCAAATGTACAGAGATATCTTCAGTATTGCTCCTTTACTGTCTGCTGCTGTAAGCGCAAACCCAAACTAAACTATTTCATGAACAATTATATTCCCATACACATATTTTGATACCAACTCAGTTGGTGTCATTAATACTGATCCAAAATTGTTGATTATATGCACAACAATGAATTTGAGTCATATTTACCCACAAGATAATGATCCAAAAACATATTGCTTTGTTTCTATTTCTATTATTTTGTGTACTTTGACTGACTTTGTACTGCAAAGCACAAATGTGCAAGGTTGATACCAAATGTGCATACTGGGAGAATGGTACGTTTTATATATCACCTAAAAATGCAGTAGAAATGTAACCCCATCTGACACTAAGGCTTCTGCCAGAAACGTCAATTTTCCTGCTCCTCAGATGCCGCCTGACCTGCTGTGTTTTTCCAGCACCACTCTAATCTAGACTCTGATTTCCAGCATCAGCAGTCCTCACTTTTGCCTACTATAATAAGAATAGTCTGTTTTCGTTTCTCAAACTGGCTATTTCTTTCCCTCATCAACTAGACTGTTGGCTTTGTGTGATTTCTTTAATGATAACTGAAATGCCTTTATTGGAGTGTCGAACTAAGAGAAGGTTTAGAGGCATTTCGATTTATTTGCAGGATTCAAAATTAGTTGTGCTTGTCAAGTTGGTTTTAGTTTGTTCAATAAGACAAATTTTCAATTTAATTACAATTAAATTGCAGACAAAGTGAAATTGAGGTGTTAAACATTAACTCTTGGAGGTTATGGGGACAAAGGAAGTTTGTGTTAGTTTTACAAGAGCAATGCAGTTATATAAACTCTTTCTGTTATTAAAACAGTATGTAACCTACAGCATTGGAAGGCTGTCAGTTCATTTCAGTTTCTACAAATTGATTTTAGCAATCCAAGTCTACAATTAAGTAGTGAACTTGAAATAATTGGATTTTGCATAGCATAAATGTATCATTATTCAGTCTGAGAATAACATCCTTGGCAAAATCAATAGCAATAATTGCAGTCTGGAGGTTTTGTTTCCCATTGGAAGCTTCATTATAATTATTTTCCAGGATTTATATATTTTAAGTCCTGTATTTGAACCAAAGTCAATTATGTAGAAGTTGTCACATTTTAATGTAGCATAACTATAAGCATATTCGTATTAAAAAAGGGACTAGAACATTTAAGTGATGCACTTATGCAGCTAAAGTTAGAGCTCAGATTACATTAAGGGAATTGTGCATGAAGGAATTGATAATAACAGATCATTGCCTGCAGGAAGCTGGCTGAAAGAAAGAAAAGACAATTTGAATTCTTATAACACTGGAGATGTTTTGTAGTTACAGGCAGTTTTCTTTGGTTTATAACCACACAAAATTAAGTGGTGGTATAATTTCAGTCATGTTTTATTCCTCTTCCAGAAGGAAGTGTAGTGAGATCCCTTGAAAGAGATTCATTCTCCCATTTGGGTGACAACTTGAAAAATAACTCACATTGCTGCAAGGTTGGAGAGAGTACCCATTCACAACAACCCAGCCAAGTCGAGTGTGGGCATGCTAGATGGGCTAGCTAATCTTTCCCTTTTTTACATTCCTACATAACTATCATAAACTAAGTCTGGTTTAAATGTCTGATTTAAAAACTCTCATTTATCACTTTATTTCAGCTCCTGGTTCATCAAGATCAATGAATTGCATCTTTCTCTGCTAACAACCTGGTATTCAACCAATCTATTCACAATCTTGGTGTCACATTTGACTTCAAGATGAACTTTTGACCACTTGTTCACACAAGCACTAATATTGCCTATTTTCACTCCTGGAATATCATCCACCTTTACCCAGGTCCCAGTTGAAATCTGCTGAAGTTATTATTAATGCATTTGGACCTCTAAAACTCATTATTCCAGTGCACACCTGGCTGGTTTCCCACATTCAACCCTATGCAGTTTAGAAATTATCTCAAACACTGCTGCCTTTGTCTTTCATTCTATTATTACTGTGCTCCCTGACCTACATCGGCTCCTACTCAAGCAACGTCCTAATTTATAAATTCTCATCCTCGATTTAAAATCTTTCTACCCCTCCCCTCCCCTCTTCTTGTCTAGAATATAAAGTGATGCACTTATGCAGTGAAGTTAGAGTTCTTGTCTCTGTGATCTACCCTGGTCCTACAACACTTCAAAATATCTGCAATCTTCTAATTCTGGTTCAGGGAACATCCCCATTTTAATCGCTGAAGTGTTTGTCAGCTGTGTCTTCAACTGTATCAGCTCAAAGTTTGAAATTCTCTCCTTTGCACCGTTCCACCTCTCTACCTCGCTTTTCTCCTTTTGAGCTCTCCTTAAAATCTATCTAATTGAAACTTTTAGTCGCATAGTATCCTCATATTTTTATTATTTTAAGGATAGTATTTAATTAGAAGTTTTGGTTACTTTGTTGCTGGGACAAAGTGACATTCCTTCTTGTGTTTTCAGTGCACTTAAGAAATACCAGCTGAGACTGGAGTTTTGTATTTTCATGTAAGCATGTATGTTAGCTCTCTATCCTGGTCACTAGAGACAGAATCTTACCACAGTGGAAACAAGTCATTGCTAATAAATCCTACAGCAACGGTCAAAAGTATAATGGCAGACTTCCGTGGTAGATGCATGTTAATTGCAGTAATGTTGCGTTCTATTTTTTTGTCAAATTCTTGAGTAAGTAATTGACCTTCGCATTATCAGGAAAAATCAATCAATCTAAAATATATTGAAAATAATAAAATGTATTAAAATTACACTTCCATGTTCCTGGAGAATGCTCTATCCATGTTAATTCATTTCATCATGTGGTTTATTTTCAAATGAGCAGTTGTTTACATGTACTTAGGATGTATCACTGAACCATTTCATTATGGTCCAAAGTTAGATATTTCATACAAACTTACTTTCTTTAAACAAAACAACAATGTTTTTGAAGCTTCACATGCACAGAATTTGTAGGGACAAGACTCTAAATGTATGTTTACATTCCAAGTTTCAACCTGGGGGGTCATAGTAATTTCGCCATTTTCTATGTAAAATTGAGTAAGACGGAATTTCAATAGGAAGGATATAAGATCACAAGCATATTCCTGCATGTCAGCACAAGCTCAGGCACGGAATCAGATTTACTTAAAATGTTTATCTCGTACTTTATATTAGTCAACAATTTATGGTTTCTTGTTCAATATATGTGTTTTGTAATCTAAGATATTCATTGAACCTATTTTTGAGATTACAGGAGAAGCTAAAAATTTGTATTATCCTCAAGTACATTAGCTTTGTAATAGAAAGTTTGACTTGGGTTAAATGTGCTCAGGAGTTAAAAAGCTTTGGGTTAAAAAGCTTTTAGGAAAAGCTAAAAGGCTTAATGGCACAGAACAGCATATATCAGAAGTTACTGCACATCTTAATTTATTAGTAGTTCATTTAGCAGATCCTATTATAGAATAAAAGACAGTCAGGTTTATCTTAAACACAATTAAATTAAAAATTAACATACCATCACTGCATGAACCTGCAGTAAGCAAAATTTCGATTGAAAATCAATATTTAATTGGTATCACTGCATTTTGTGAAAACAACATAGTGCCCAGAAATCCATTGTTGAATGAAACTGAAATGGTGGTACCATAAATAACATTGAAATATCATTTAATATGCTTCATACTGTAGAACAGAAGCACTACATTACAGTTGAAAAAGTATGGAATTTGATTCATATGACACTAAAAATCTTTTAAGTATCATCCTAATTATGTTCAAAATTAATTTGAAATGCTTTCTTCACTGCGTATTTTCTTCAGGGCACTGTGAGCAGTCAGGTAGAGATTGGGCCAGGTGAAGAGGTCCTTATCCAACTGCGAGATGAACGAGAGCTTCACTTGAGGATGGAAGTGATAGAACAGCAGCTGAAAAATCTAGAGACAGCCTTCAGTGAGCCTTCTGTGAGTAACAACATAATCTTTGTAACTGAAAATACTTAAAGGAATGTGATAAGGAAGAAGTAGAGAAGGTGGGTGCGGACTGAAACTCTTGCTTTTCTGACTGACTTGATCAAAACTTTCTTTTTTTTAAATGAAACTTGCCTTTATTAGTGCCACATTTAACCCAAGTCAAATTGAAACATAACTCAAATTAAAAGACATTGTGCAAAGATTAGCTTTTATTGATGTTACAGTTTACCATCTATCTTCATTTTGTAAAGAACTACTCTTAGAAAGCAGCCTGGACCTCTGCAAAGATCTTGCTATTCCAAACGAACTTTGGTTTTACTTGCATTGTGTACTTCAGTTGTATACATTATACAGTCATTGATAACTTGTCAAGAAGCTTGTGGATGGGGAAGAATACATTATAGTCAATGTAGGAACTTCAGCTTTTTAAAAATGAAACTCAATTCAAAACAGCTACCTCTTGTCACAAACTTTTAATACTGGAGTTAAATATATTTTCAAATTGTTTTGAAAATACGTTAATAAGAACTTCAGCATCTTGCTTGAATGCTATCTTTTCTCCAAGGGACTGTTACAATGGAAGTGCATCTAATTAGATGGTTCTTTGCTGTGCATGACTATACCACAGAACTGCAAAGCAAATATGCCTTTAGAGTGGGAGAAGGAGGGGAAGTATGTGCAAATCACAGCCACTTGTTTTAACATCATATGGAAGACAGCACCTCCATTGGTGCATCAATCCTTCACTCCACACAAAAACAACTATTAAATATTTTTATGAAGAGCTACACTTGGTAAAATCTCATAGATGCCTGAATGATGTGGGCTATAGTGAGATTTGTGGTAGAATTAGGCAAGAGGTTCCGGGAGGGCTGTCTCAACATTGGAGAACTTGTTGCATCTTTTATGCATCTGCAAGTGGCGAGGTGAGTTCCTCTCAAAACAGTGAGGAGTTGCTAATATAAGAGGGTTATAGCTTGTTAAAAACCTTATTAATATCACAACTCACTTCATTAATATTCAGTTTCCTTTCTGAACTGAAACAAGCTGAACTTCGAGAATTCCCAGCATGAAATCAGCGCGAGAACCTGGCACCTTCGGCATCTTGTTTGCTCCAAATGACTTCCATGCTAGGACATGCACCATGGGCATCAGCCACATGCACCTCATGTTTGTGGACTTTGATTATCATAGATCATAGAACCCGTACAGTGTGGAAGCAGACCATTCATCCCATCGAGTCTATACCAACCCTCCAAAGAGCATAAACCACCCAAACCCAATCCCACATTTCCCATGTCCAATCCACCTAGCCTGCACCTCCCTGGACTCTATGGGCAATTTAGCATGATACCTATGCATCTTTGGATTATGGGAGGAAGCTGCAGCACCCAGAGAAAGCCCACACAGACATGGAGAGAGAATGTGCAAACTCCACACAGACAGTTGCCCAAGGCTGGAATCAAACTTGGGTCCCTTGCACTATCAATGCAGAACTGCCTTGTGCAGCACCTGACATTTTGCTGGGTCATGGCAAATAAGGGAGATTTGGTGCCCTGCTTTACAGGCCTGGAGCTGGAGGTCCTGCTATATGGGTGGTCCCAGGACCAACAGCAGAGGCCACAATGCCAAACCGTGCATTTTGAGGCAGCAGTGCGAACCAATGAGCCACTGTGCTGTCCCAACCTTGGCATCTACCATTTTCCAGCCTTGAAGAACCCTCATGGCAGGTAGGGAGGTGTCCTGAGTGTGTAAGCTGCACAGAGGACATGCAGGGGTGGTGGAATTAGGATTAAGGTGAGGGAAGGATGATGATGCAGGCAGTAATGGGTTTGATAGATCCTTTGTGGGAGGTGGGTACAATAACAGAGATGGAGTGAGTGTGAGATATTAGGGAGAAGATGATGGTACTTACACTGAAAAAATGGGAAAGTTCATTGACTTCCTTTCTATATTGCTGTGCATTCTGTCAGACAGTTGAGACTGCATTGAGCAAAGTGCCAGCCTCAGAGTAGACAGGCATAGTTTGGCATTGTCGCCTGCTCTGCTGGTCCTGGACCACCCATCCAGCAGGAACTCCAGGTCCAGGCTTGCAAAGCAGGGACCCAAATTTCCCTTATTTGTCATGACGTAGTGAAATGTCAGGAGCTGCACAGGGCAGCTCTGGACTGACAGTGCTTGTCTAGCTGCACAGTGGGCTTTTAAATATGGTGCCAGTGTCAAGGATGGCCGTATATTTGGAGATATCCCAGCAGTGACAATATTTTCAGGAACATGTGTGGTAATCTGGGGCTAGCATCACATTAAAAACCTGCTACAGGATTGGGGTAGGTATTTAATGAGGTGAGTTTGGTAAGGTATGGTGAGAAAACTTGCTCGACCTTATGTTACAAAACCCTCCAGAAACCTTGATGCAACTGGCATTTAGCCAAAAAAAGTAAGATTTTGCCCAAAAAAACAATTCCAGAATTCTAGGCTCAGGCTTTATTATTTTTTCCAAAATGTTGTCTAAACTATGAACACTTGTGCATTTACCTCTGGATAATCAGATGTAAAAGGTGATGTCACCATTTTCGATGCTTTAAATGTTGAACCCTTAATTTATTGTTCAATTCGTGATGGATGTTGTGTATCAATTAAAATGAAACAACGTGAATTGATCCAGGTGGATTGCATCTTTGCAAATCCTATCTGATGCTGATTTGTCATTGCATAATACTGGAATTCCATGTCTCAGGATGTAATTTAAGTTTTGATGTCCTATTTTTGCCAAAGCTATATTTTATACCCAGTGGTCTGGCGCAGCTACTCATTTTGGTGTAACAGAACATCGTGTAATGTTTCCATGTGTCACCATGTTGTATTTCAAAAACAGAACTCAATATCTCATTAAAATATGTTTCCATACTCACTCGAAATTCACTTTCTTCCATTATTTGTTCAAATCCATGAACATTCAATTCTTATAAGGATACAAATCAAAGTTAGGCAATAGTTTAATCAAACCACAGTGAGTCAAAATAACTGATATCTGTAGTAAATTATATAAAGTGCAGAAGATATCATAACTCATACCAAAGCAAATTGTATTTCATAAATGATTTGGTAAATTCATTGAAGTTTTGCTTTATACTTCATACAAAGATTTCAGTCAGGAGAACTCTGTCTTGTTACTGGAATTTTGCTGGACTGCAGTAATTGTATTTTATCCCTCACACTTCATATTAAAAATATTTTTGGCCTGTCGGTCACTGGAATTGAGAGTGATGGTGGATTAGTGGTGCTGGAAGAGCACAGCAGTTCAGGCAGCATCCAAGGAGCAGCGAAATCGACGTTTCGGGCAAAAGCCCTTCGCTTTTGCCCGAAACGTCGATTTCACTGCTCCTTGGATGCTGCCTGAACTGCTGTGCTCTTCCAGCACCACTAATCCAGAATCTGGTTTCCAGCATCTGCAGTCATTGTTTTTACCTGAGAGCTGATGCTGTCATCTGAGGTCAAATGAATCTTGATGAGCCATGGGCTTGGAAGCCCATGACATCTCTGCCACTTTCTCCACAGGAAGTAATCTAGTGAGGAAATGCCCCGTGGCTGACCCTCCCAACGTACCACCAATTGAAGCCCTTATGTGGCAAATGAAAGACCACTGAAGGGTTTCATCCTACTGTCATTGGGATTAATCCAGTTACAAACAATCCTGCTGCTATATAGGGTGTGCCCATACAAACAGTTTCTCAGCTGCGAGGATTCTCCCTCAATCAATGGTATTAAGTCCCTATTTGAGAGATTGGATGAAAAGCAGGAGCATATCCACTGAAAGCACCCTCTCCCTGGTTCCGACCTTCCTGGCCTCCTAACTTCCAACCCAAGAATGCCTCCAATCCCTATGCATTTAGTCACTTACCTTGTTCTCCATGTTTCTGGGACTCTGAGAGTGCAGCAGCCATGACCTTCTTCATGGTCTGGTTGAGTGCAAGAGCTCCAAGCCTCTGATTGTCCTCGCTGCTGGGACATCTATGCTGGAATCTTAATTCCAGGTGAACACCTTCCAGAGGCTTTGCCAATGCCTGATTGGCCATTATATTATCCCAAAATTGTTCCAATGGTGTGTATAAATAAATTTCTTCAGTGTTGTTAGTAGAACCAACACAAGACTCAATGTCTCTTTGTTCACCATTGAGTATTTCTGACATACATTGACATACTGTACATTCAGTTTCTTTGAAAATTAACTGACAGGCAGTTAACTGACTCCCCATTTCATCATCAAAACAGCATCAATACTGATGTTGCTGGCACCAACAATCAGTATGAATGGCTTCTTCTAATTTAGTGCTTCTAAAACCTGGTGTTTGCCAACTCTACTTTCAGATTATCAAAGACACTCTGCCATTCTTGTGTCCAAACATTTGCTGACTTTCTTTAAGATGTTTGTTAATGAAGCCACTCCAATACTGAAACTCGGAACAAGCCACCAATAAAATGCATTCATGTCATAATACCACACCATTTTGCATTTTGTCATAGACATAAGCACATCCAAAAATGACCTCACTTCCACTTATCTAGGGGCTAGTTGGTCTTATCCCAAAGGGTGACCCAAGTAAGTCATTCTTTTTGGCAACTTTGTCGTTAGTCATATTTATAACCAAATTGTCTCTTTTAGCCAATTGACCAGTTTCTGGAAAGTGGTGTGAATGTTCCTCCCATATTTGCATAGTCCATCATTGATTGTGTTGTTGAAACCTTCATGTATTTTTCATTCTAAATGGCATGACTTCGCATTGATAAAGTCCTTCTGAAGCCAAAAGGTGATAGTCCTCTGTGCAGTCAATGAATCTTACCCATATCCTTTTTCTAAGTTAATTTTGGTGATGAATTGTGCATATTCAGTTCTTTATGACAGTCCTGTAATCTTGGAACAAGATACAAGTTCATTTTTGTTACTGTGATAGCTTTGCAGTAGTACAGAACCTGCAGAATAGGAAATTACATATTAATGAGGGTGAGTTGGTGTAATAGTGAAGATATAATGCATTCTAATGCATTCACAAAGGACTCTCACCACTCACTAATAAGAATCTCATCTCACTATTCAGCGTTTGGTTGAAAATTAGATTTTTTTGTTCTTGATTGTATGATACATCTTGCTGGCCATCTTTCACAATTCTAACTTTCCTGCCATTGCCCATGTCATTCAGGGGTTGGGAAGATTCCATCCATAATGCCCAAGCGATATTCATTTTGACCTTTTAAATTGCTTCAATATATTCTTTCACAGATACAAAGACAACTAGTAAACTTTACGTGTCGTGCCTGTCTGTTGCTATCAGCTTGTAGGATCTATTGATTGATAACATTAATGGGGCTATGTTTGAATGAAAATTGATCTGACCTAAGTAAAGGCCTTTAGGATAACTTGTCATGTTATCTGGTTTAAGTCCTTTTTGGATCACTTAAAATTTGCATCTGGCTATATCTTTCATTTGAGGTCAGTTTTTCCCAACCAATGCAATATGATGCTGGCGAGTGCATATACATAAATTGGACCAGCTTATTGGCACTCGATGCCCCAGCAAACGATTCCTTTCATGGTGCCAGATGTCTCACTGAAGCTATCATTACAACGATCAGTGGTCCCTTTCATTTTTTTTTAAGGTCTTGGATTAGTCAGAAATTGCTGATTCCACAGATTGGAAGTAGCTTCTGAAAGCGGTCTGTCTAGTGGATTACATGATGGTGATATTTTTATTCAAGAAAATTGGTAGTTTTAATTGAGAGCTCACTGATCACTGGAGATCCTTGGCTAAATTCCATCCATTATCTTTAAGAGGACTGGAAGGATTTAAGGATGGAAGAATGGTGATGTGTTTCCTGTATCTTGGACCAAGCCGCTTTGGAGATTTTCTCAAAAATAGGTGTAATTACAGAGAACAATAAAATACAAATTCTGCTCAGCAGTGATCAAAAGGAAACTGAATGAAATTGTTTGAATTTTATTAACAGCATCATTTCTTTATACTAGACAATTTGAGCAGCAAATAAATCTCATCCTGTGAACCCACCCACTCTAAAGCATGGGGGTCTAAAAAGCAGCACTTATCAATTTACAATGTTAACTCTATCTTAGTAGCAGAATAGGATGTTTTGCATTAGATAATGTAACATTACTATTCTTTGAAATAGCATGCTATCTCAATTGGCCACATTATCTTGGTGCAATGGCAGCATTCATTTCAAAGACAGGAAATGTGATTTCAAACCGTAATGTGGTGGTATCTTACAGTTCACTCAGAGAGTCCACGTTGTTGTTGCTTTTATATACATTATTGTAGTCTGCAGCTTTGAATAGTAATAGTCGAGTTACACTTTCTTTCCACTTGCCTGACCAACAATCTCCCTCACTCTATCACCTATCATTGGTATATGTTAAATATATGTGCAGATTAATATTCTGTTTGGCAGTGTTATGAATGCACCTTCCTTGACCACCAAGCTCTGATGAGACATGTGAACCTGGAACTTTGGATGCAGAGGTAAGGATAATATTCACAAGACCTCCAAGTCAGATCTGATTACAGATGGGCAGATAGGGTGAGATTTATTTACTTATTCAAAATCTAGCCATTTGGCCAGAGATAAAATGAGGCAAATAATCTCAACAGATGTTCTACAGCAATGATCGTGGAGTTTTGCATTTTTTGATGTTCATGACCCTATAACACTATTTGAATAAATCAATGGAGATCTTATAATGGTCCTGACCAACATTAATCCCTCAAGTACTTTTAACTAATCAGATTATCTGTTGTATTTTGTTTTGTCTATAAATTACGTACAAAACAACTGTGGCATATCATGGAATGTACGAGGATGTGATTAGTGTGATATGTGAAAGTTATTTCTTTCTTAACGTGAGTTGTATCATTATTTATCAAATAACTTTAAAAACAAACTGAAGCCGATGTCATTATCTGAGATGTCCGCGATGCAACAATAGCTTCTATTATTTATTAGGCACCTAAAACCATGGAATTTTAAGTGAATATCAGTTGCATTCTGTTTTCTGTATTGTCATGTGACATCTAGACATATCTCTTGAATATATTGTTGATTTTTTCTTATCAAGGAAGCTTTACTGTAAAACCTAAGACTTTGTGAAATGCCAAACATATAATGGTCAAATGTATAATTTGTGCTATTCATGAGTACATGTGTGGTTGGCTTACCAAGAACTATTTACAGTAAATAAGCAACTTTGAGAAGTTATTCAGTCCACCCATGTGTTTAGAAAACAAAACATTGTGTAACAGTAGGATGTGGGAAGAAAAAGATCAGGGGATAGAAAAGGCATGTAGGAAAGACACTATAATAATAATAGTGAGCAATTTCAATATGCAGGTGGACTGGGAAGATCAGGTTGGTAGTGGATCATAGGAAAATGAATTTGTGGAATGTCTAACAGATTATGTTTTGGAGCAGCTTCTGGTAGAGCCGACTAGGGAACAGGCAATTCTGGATTTGGTTATGTGTAATGAGGCAGATCTGATAAGGGAGCTTAAGGTGAAGGAACCCCTAGGGGGCAGTGACTGTAACATGATTGAATTCATCCTGCTGTTTGAAAGGGAAAAGCTGGAATCAGATATAATGATCTTACAATGGAATAAAGGCAATGACAAAGGTAGAGTGAGGAGCTGGCCAGAGTTGATTGGAAGGAGATCCTAGCAGGGAAGCAATAATGGCAGGAGTTTCTGGAGGTAATTTGGGAGCACAGAAGAAACTCATCCCAAGGAAGAAGAAACATGTTACAGGGAAGACGAGACAACCATTGCTGACAAGGGAAGTCAGAGACAGCATAAAATCAAAAGAAAAACCATACAAGTGGCAAAGATTAATGGGAAGCCAGAAGATTTAAAAACCAGTGAAGGATAACTTAAAAAAGCAAGAAGCAGGAAGTTAAATATAACGGTAAGCTAGCTAGTAATAAAAATGAAGGTTGCAAGAGCTTTTTTTAGATATATGAGAAGTAAGAGAGAGGCAAGAGCGGACTGCTGAAAGATGAGGCTGCAGATGAAGTAGTGCGGAGCAAAGAAATGGCAGAGGAGCATGAATAGATACTATGCATTAGTTTTTACAGTGGAAGATACACAGCTGCAAACCAGAACTTTAAAAGAGTTAGGGAGCAGAGGTGATCACTAAGGAGATGATACTGGAGAGGCTGAAAGGTTTGAAGGTGGATAAATCACCTCGACTAGATGGACTACACCCCAGAGTTCTGAAGGAGATAGCTGAGGAGATAGTAGAAGCATTAGTGGTGATCCTTCAGGAATCACTGGAGTCAGGGAGTGTGGCAGAGGATTGGAAAATGGCTAATGTAACATTTATATTTAGAAAGAGAGGGAGGCAGAACTCAGGAAGCTATATAGGGTGGTTAGCCTGACCTCACTTTTTGGTAAGATTTTAGAGTCAGTTATTAAGGGGAGATTTGGAAACTGGTGAATTCAATGTTGAGGCCATGTGGTTGTAGGCTCCTGAGGCAAAAGATGAGGTGTTCTTCCTTCAGTTTGCAGGAGATTTTGTTTAGGCAGTGGAGGGGACCCAGAATGGACATGTCATTGGGGAAGTGGGAGGGGGTATTGAAATAGTTGGCCACAGGAATGTAGGGTTGGTTAGTGCATACAGACCAGAGACGTTCCCTGAGCTTGTGCTCAGTCTCTCCGATGTAGAGGAGACCACATTGAGAGCAACGGACGCAGTAAATGAGGTCTGTGGAAATACTAGTAAATCTCTGCCAGATTTGTTCAAGAACATGTAAGTATCCCAACTATCCGCTCCACACTCCTACCTTCAATCACCTCCTACCTTTGCTCACCTATTGCCATCCCAAGTACCTTTCTCCCAACCCCTCCCCCATTTATTTCTCAGCCCCCTTCCCTCTACCCAGTCCTGATGAAGGGTTATGCTGGAAACATCGACTCTTGTGCTCCTCATATGCTGCCTGACCTGTTGTGCTTTTTCCAGCGCCACCCTTTATTGACTCTGATAGCTCCAGGATCTGCAGTCCTCACTATCTCCTGGATAGAGGATTGGCTGACTGGCAGAAGGCAGAGAGTAGGGATAAAGGGGTGTTTTTCCGGATGGCAGCTGATGACGAGTGGAGTTCGCAGGGGGCAGTATAGGGACCATGACTGTTTGTGTTGTACATTAGCGATCTGGATGAAGGAATTGAAGGTGTTGTTGCTATGTTTACAGATGGCACAAAGAAAGGTAGAGGGACTGGTAGTATGGAGGAAGTGTGAAGCTTGCAGAAGGATTGAACAGGTGAAGAGAGTGGGCAAAGAAGTTGCAGATTAAATTCAATGTTGGGTGTCTGAGGTTATGCACTTTGGTTGGATGAATAGAGGTGTAAATTATTTTTTTAAAGGGGAAGACTTTTGGAAATCTGAAGCAAAAAGGGACTTAGGACTCTTAGTTCAGAATTCTCTTGAGGTTAATATGCATGTTCAGTTGGCAGTGAAGAAAGCAAATACAATGTTAGCATTCATTTCAAGAGTGCTAAAATACAACAACAGATATGTATTGCTGAGGCGACATTAGGCTCTGGTGAGACCACATTTGGAATATTGTGAGCAGTTTTGAGCCCCACATCTAAGGAATGACGTGATGGTATTGGAGAGGATTCAGAGGAGTTTTATAAGAATGATCCCAGGGAGGAAGGGCTTGTCATATGAGGCACAGTTGAAGACTCCGGGTCCGTGCTTGATGGAGTTTAAAAGGATGAGGGGGTTCTGATTGAAATTTACAGAATACTGAGAGGCCTGGATAGAGTAGACTTTCAGAAGATGTTTCCACTAGTTAGAAAGACGAGGACCTGAGGGCACTGCTTCAGAGTGAAGGATGATCCTTTAGAACTGAGGTGAGGAATTTCTTCAGCCAGAGGGTGAATCTATGGAACTCATTATCGCAGAAGGCTGTGGAGGCCAAGTAATTGAGTGTATTTAAGGCAGATAGATAGATTCTTGATTAATAAGGGAATCAAGTGTTATGGGGAGAAGGCAGGAGAATGGGGCTCAGAAACATATTAGCCATGATCAATGGTAGAGCAGACTCGATTGGCTGAATGGCCTAATTCTGCTTCTGTATCTTATGGTCTTATGGGATACGGAATGTGACTTCAGGCTACCCAGATGGTTAGTGGATTTCCAGTCTTGTTAATGGAAGCATTTCAGGGAAATTCAAGTGATTTCTTTATAAATTGAAGTAAAATAGGAGCTGTAATCAGGCTGGTACAATTGGAACATTTAAGAGGCATTTGGATGGGTATATGAATAGGAAGGGTTTGAAGGGATATGGGCCGGGTGCTGGCAGGTGTGACTAGATTGGGTTGGGATATCTGGTCGGCATGGACGGGTTGGACCTAAGGGTCTGTTTTCATGCTGTACATCTCTATGACGCTATGACTCTATGACCTTGCTTCCTATATAGCAAATTGTATAATTAAATTGTACATTGGGAATGTTTTATGCAGCGGACGTAATTCAGAGGGAGCACAGCATACATTGACTTGTTTTGTGACTAAAGTCATGTTATTTTGTTCTTGTATTGTAATTTTATTTCATTCTGAAGATTGTTTAAACAGCTTTAATAGCTAGTTTCATATTTCACACTATTTGAAGCAGAGTGACATTCACAAGACAGCCATGGTTTATAGATTTCTCCTGGAATCAATGGAAATTGGACAGATTTTACATCAAATGGAAATACCATCCCAAGCAGTGAAGGTGCAAATCACTTCCATTGAGACTGAAAAAATATCTAACTGATTTGGAGATTGAAAAGGAGGTTGATGGAACATAAATGAAGCAGTGAGAACTTATTAAGCAAACTAGCATGGACCAGGCTAACTTTAACCATCCAAAAGATCTTAATTCAACTGCAGTATGGTGAGTTACAAACTTTGCAACAAGTAACAGTTGTGGATTCTGGGGAACTTTGCCATTAATTTGTCTCGACTTATTTTTCTATGAAACTGGACAGCAGAATCGGAAAATCCTTGATCTGCAGACTGTCAAAAACTGGATAACCCTGTAGTCTGACTTTATTGGTAGGACTATTAACTTTTATCTTTTATTACTTTAGTCTTTACTAAATTTTGTATATCAAGGGGCATCATGCAGGAAGAAATTCCCTGTTTTAACATCACAATACCACCAGAGTGAAGCCAGAGTTTGAAATGCAAATTAACTAAACTAAGATTAAAAAATGCTTTCTCTGCAGGAGTTAAACAATGAACGATACTCTGTCAATTGTAAAGGGAATGACAGGCTTTGTCGTTTCTTTAAGATCTAACAATAGGTAATGCATGCACTCAGTTAAATACAAGCTTTACAATTATCCTGCAGAAAGAGATTATGAGGACAGCAATAAACTGTAAATGGTTTGGAATTCTTTTTGTGAAAATGTTGTATAGCTCCCTATTTCGCTTTTAGTTTATTTGACCATGAACTTTCAGATCCCCTTGAAATGATGTTTCATCTGGTTCCTTCTGTGCCCTGCAGTTACATATTGCTCACTGTGATCAAAGCCAGGGTGATTCTTCTCTGCATTCCTTTTACCTCTGAGTTCCTGGAAACCATTCAGCGCTACCTCATTTCGCATACTTCAGTGATAGTACAATTAAAAAATATATTCAGATTTTAATAGCACGGTTGCTAAGTGCTAAGCAAAGGAGCCTTTCAGACAAAAGATGACAAATTTGTTGTTTCGCTCTCAGTGGATGTTTGTGACTTTAATTCGATGATTGTGATGTGATATAATAGTTAGCAGACAAAGCTCTGAATTCCTGAATTTTGCTGTGTCATTGTTTAAAGTGCATCAATTAACACATTTGAACAAAGGGATCTGATTAAATATACATTTTCTCTTTTACATCTATCCTTTCAATGCCATTTAGTTGCAAATATTTTATCGTACTCTCATAGGCGTTTTTTTCAAAAAAGCTTTAAAGGCTCCTTTGCAGTACTTAACAATGTCATCAATCCCAGTTTTCTTGCACTGGCATCACATTTCATGATTTTACACTTTTGTAACTAAAGCAAATCATTTCTAGGAGAATCAAGTATGCTAAATAATTTCACAGAATTTTTCATGATAAAATATGTAGTTAATAAAGTTTGTGAAGGATGTGGTGAGGCAAATATTTTCTGTAACCATTATTTTTCTATTGCAAGAATCCAAAGAAAACAGAAAATCAAATCAAAAACCAGTTTTCGTTTTGAAGAAAGTTTCCAAAGCAAGGTTTTTTTTGTGTTGCACTGACATGCATAGCATCAGCTCCTCTGATTATAACAGTGTAAAAGCAAGAAACATCTTGTGAAAACCGCAGCATGTGGTAGCTGAATTGTGTTCTATTGTCTTGAATACAACACATGATTAAAAGTAAAGTGCAGTAAATTTTCTCAAAAAAAAACTGCATAGAAATAAAGGGATTTGTGGCCCTCTGGTATTGAGGCCCCTGAGATTCCAAAATTTTTCATGTCTCATGGAATAATTGAAATGTAAAGTAGAGTTAGATGTAAAGCAGATTAAAGCTGGTATTTTTCTTTTCTGACAGCCTTCTTATCATCAAAGTGTTCCCGCTGGTACTTTATATGAATATGCCAGCAATGTTTTCTTTTCAGATATGCAGGTGCATTCCATTCATTTCTGTCTTTTCCCATTACAAATACTTACAGAAAGTTCATCTGACTGAAAGTACTTTATTTTAGTTTAGATACTAGGTTTGCAACAATGTTTCTCTTTATAACTCAACACCTAAAACAGTACAATGGGGATTCTCAAACTGAATTTAGGTTAGGATCAATCTATTCACTGTAGCATAAAAAAGTATGATTATCACTGTTGGCGGTGGCACTGCTGAGCTACTGGTCTTTCGATTTGACCAGTATGTCTTGTGTGTCACTAAATTGACTACAGTTGGCAGTATGCCTACCCGGGTCATGCGATAGATTAATTTTATCTGTATTGTGAAATTCAACTCTGCATGACTGACGCACATAAGGAGAAGAATAATGTGTAGGATGGCTCCCAGTGCTGCTGGCCTCATGACCAGACTGACATTGTCACTTGGGATGTATAAGGGAAATGGTCACAAAGTATTTTGCTTGACGAGATGAAAGAGATTTGATTGACATGACTGTCAGTATTGGCCATGCCACCAATGGAAGTTTGGTGAGGATCATGTTCTTACTGATCACAGCAGCCCCACTGCCACTTAGTGTCCTGATAATGTTCGGTGGTTCCGCCCCTCACCTGGGTTGAAGTTCCAGCTTGGAGTCAAACAGATTGGTGGTAGCTATGTAGTCCCAGCAATGATAATTGCAGCAGTGGACAGGACTGCATGTACGCGGAGTCCATCAGGTTCAAAAATCGTGGAATCAGGGCCAGGTACATGCAGTGATTCCCATGATGGCAGGGGAAACAAAGTCCCTGGAGGGGAGAGAAATGTTGGTGTATGGCTGAGTGGAGGTGCCAAGTGAAAGAGGGAGTATGAAGTGCAGACCTTGAGCTGGCATCTCCTGGACTTGCCATCAACTCTGGTCCTCCTGCAGCAGTCTTCACGTTCTTAGTAAGGCAGCCATAGCAACCGACGTCCCACCAGCTGCTGGGACCAGGGCTCTCCATGGAAATGACCTAAATTAGACACAAAAGAAGTGAAAAAGTTTCTTAGATCTAAGAACAATCACTGGGCTCATGCCATGCAGATGAGGGCAGAGCATACTTCACACAGTGAGACAAGCTGCACCCACATCAATTTATTTTTGATGCATCAGTATTTTAAAGGTAGTTTATATCATCGAAGCTGTGTTCTGACATATCATTAATCGCACTTGTGTGATTAGTCAACAGAAGTCTGGAAACTGTATAAATAGTTTGAAGCAAAAACTTCAAAACAAATTAAGCTTGGGGTATGTATTTTGCATGTTATAAATAATTCAGATTAAATTAAATTTAGAAGTTTTCTCCTACTTTTCTCAGTGGAACCGGAAAAATCAAAACTGATAATGAAGGTACTTGTTGGAAATGATGTATATGTGATAGCCATATCTTTGTTCATCTGGAAATGCTAAATTCATTGACGGTCATTTGATTATAGCAGCCTGGGTTTCTATTTGTGCTTAATCCCCATTGGCACAAATTTAACTCTTGACTTGTTTGTGTTTTGGAACAACCCAAAATCTGTATTTAATTTGTTTCATATTACAAAATAAAAGAGTCCATCACAAACAAAACGTTAATGTACTACCAAGAATTTGGAGGAAAGCAAATACCGAGTCTGCTGGAAATCTGAAATAAGAAATTATTTTTTCTGTCAATACTCAATAGGTTAGGTATTTTTTGGAGAAAGAAGCAAATTAACTTTTCATCAAGTTATTGACCAGGCATATTTGGCTACGTTAGTTTCGGGGAGTCACGTGCAGTTTCCCTCCATAAAGTCTGGTGAATTTTCTCAAGCAATTCTCCAAAGCTCCCCTCGCTACATATGCCCCGTGCCTCTATGGTGTCCCACTTACACTAGTGTGCAATCAGCTATGGCAGAAGTACTTGGAGCTTCCAGGATTCCTGAAGCAAACTTTATTTTAGCTGGCACCTTATGAATTGGCACTCTTGATAAACTGGCAAAAATTATGGACCTCAAATACTGGGCATTTTCTGCATTATTACAATCTCCACAATGTCCGAGTAGTCAGTTGAAGGTGCGAATGAGAAGATTCTCTGCTTGTAGGTTTTATTTAAGGCAAAGTTACCTTATTATTTAAGTGATTTATGCTGTAAATAAAGTATGACAGTGATGTGTATACCCCATGTATTATATTTCTATTACTTAGTGTTTGATTTTACATTACTTCTGTGTCTTCTTCATCAACCAGTACAATCTTGGTCCCATAGGTGCCGGTTAATATCAAAAGTAATGTATATGGACATTTGGCTTGAAGTTCGTATTTCCCTATATGCAGCACAAGGCTCACCACTCAAATACACTAGGAGATTGTGGATAGGTTCTCAGGTGACATATTTAATGTTGCCTGTAACTACTTCTGCTTCACAGAGGTAACTAGGATCAATCTGCAATGACCAACACCATGGCCAAGATTACTTGTGACCAGGATTTGCACATGCACACGTGGACTGCATGCAGAGTACTATGATTATGGATGGCTTCACCTATGCTGTGTAAGTGTCTGATTAATGCAATTGCCTCTTAAAGCGCCTCACATTACTCAAAACTATAATTGGCATGCTCAAACAGAAAAGAACACACTTAACATGCCCATTTGGTTGTTATTATAGCTGGCTCCCAGTTTTGAGGTTCCTTTTGGTCATGGCTGACCATAGGTTGCATCCTTGTTGTTCTGACTTTCTTCCTGAAGCAATGTCGCTTGTGACTGAAGAGACCAATGCTGGAATGAAAGTCCCAGTCACAGAGGTCACATCTGTATGTGGTCATTTATCTGCTAGAACTGCTGCAGTCCTTCCTTTGTGCCCGCTTGTCTGCTGCAGCGCTCCTCAGCTTCTTTTCCCTTGTTTTGAGGTGTTGGTTCAGGGTGCTTCTCCATCTCATGTGGACAACTGTAAGCCTTTCCCAGGACTCCATAACAATATCAAGCGCCTTCATGTCCTCATGCTGACATCCTTGTAGCGCTGCTGGGGACGCCCAGTAGGTCTCTTCCCGGATGCAAGCTCTCTATAGAGGATATCCTTTGGGAAGTGGCCATCCTCCATGTGGTGGACGTGACCCAGCCAGCGCAATCTCTGCTGCCTGAGCAGAGTGAACATGCTAGGAAGGCCAGCGCAAGATAGGACTGCTGCATTGGACACTCTGCCTTGCCAGGATATGCCCAGGATACAGCGGATTCTACTCAAGTGGAAGATGTTCAGTGTTCTCTCTTGTCTGTCATATGTAGTCAACGTTTCACTGCCGTATAGCAGTGTGTATATGACGCAGGCATTGTAGACTGACATTTTGGGATTTGTCCATACTCGAGTCGTGAGGTGAGCAAGAGTTGAGGCTGCTTTCCCACTCCTCTTGTCAATCTCTCTGTTCAACGAGAGGTTGTCAGTAATGGTAGATCCAAGGTAAGTAAACTGATGGATGACATTGAGTTTGTAGTTGTCAATGATGATGACTGACGGTGTCTCTGTGTCCTGTTCCAGGATATTTGTCTTCTTCAGACTGACAGTCAGCCTGAAATCCTTGCAAGTGTGAAAGAGGCAGTCTTTCAGTAACTGGAGTTCCTGCTGGGTACGTGTTGCAACTACAACATCATTGGCAAACAGCATGCCTCTGATGAGTGCCGCACATACTTTTCCATTCCCATTGCATATTCATTGTTCAGATGAGGATAGAAGGCAATGTAGGTCTCATTTGGCACAGTGAGTCACAGGTTCAGCCCTGGTAAATAAGGGTGCCTTTGAACCTTATTTACCTGACCACGAGGGAACACTCCCGTCTGTTGATTGTTGTGCTCCCTTCCAATCGGAGGACACTTCAACAGTCTAGAACATTCAATCTTGGACCTTCGGGTGACCATCCTCCAAGGCAGACTTTGGGGTAGGCAGCAATGCAAAGTGCCCGAGCAGAGGCTGATAGCCAAGTTCGGTACCCATGGGGATGGTCTCAAGCGGAATCTAGGACTCAGGTCACACTACAGGTGACCCCACTCCACTACACACTCTCTCATGCACACTCTCACACACGTACACTCCTACAGACCCATATACAACCTCTCCCTCATACGCCCCCACATACACACCCACACTCACACCATCTCATAGACCTATAGCCCTTTACACTCACACATAGACATACACACACTCTCTCACAGACACTCATACACCCCACCCCCACATATTCATACCCACATGCATACACACACATATAAGTTTGTGGGGTGAATTTGTACTTGCAGAATTACATTTTATTTTGCTTAAAAACTGCATGAATCCATGTAAGATTCTGTAAATCCCTTTTTTAGAATGGAATTAGTCTGAACATTGAAGCACAGACAGTCTCACAGGGCAACTCACATCCTAAGTGCATGATCTGAGCTGACATGGCACCTATTGTTAAAGTACACTTAAAGTTAACTTTAAAAAGGTTCTGGGATTTATATATGAAAGAACTGAAACCAACATGGTCATTCTAAAAGATGAAAGATGTAACAAACAATCCAGGTCTTTTTCAATATATAATTTCAGTTGCATCACACTGTAAACTTGTGCTGTAAATTCTGTGTCTTATGATCTTATACTCCACAACCACCTGATGAAGGAGCAGCACTCCGAAAGCTAGTGCTTCAAGTAAACCCATTGGATTATAACCTGCCGTTGTATGATTTTTAAATATATTGAAAGTGGATTAGAAATGTACAGTAATTATATGGTGATGCTGTTACATGTCCAACATCCATGGACAGGAGGTGCAGGATCTCACTGTCATCATTGTGTCATCAAAGGTGTTGGTGGCAGATGTCCAAGATGAAGGTCTGGAGGAGCAAACGGTGAGCTGGAACTGCAAGGTCCCACCTTTGACTTACATCTTGGGAGTTGTCACGATCTTATTTCTATCTGGTGTGTGGGAGAATAGGAAACTGCATATCAACAAGGCAGGATTAGATGCTAATGACATGCCTCTTTCTACTCATAGAGTCATAGAGATGTAGAGCATGGAAACAGACCTTTCGGTCCACTTTGTCCATGCCAACCAGATATCCCAACCCAATCTAATCCCACCTGCCAGCACCTGGTCCATATCTCTCCAAACCCTTCCTATTCATATACCCATCCAGATGCCTTTTCAATGTTGCAATTGTACCAGGCTCCAACACTTCCTCTGGCAGCTCATTCCATACAGGTACCAGCCTTTGTGTGAAAAAAATTCCCCTTAGGTCTCTTTTATATCTTTCTCCTCCCACCCTAAACCTATGCCCTCTAGTTCTGGACTCTCCCACCCCAGGGAAAAGACTTTGTCTATTTATCCTATCCATTCCCCTCATGATTTTATAAACCTCCATAAGGTCACCCCTCAGCCTCCGACGCTCCAGGGAAAACAGCCCAAGCCGATTCAGCCTCTCCCTATAGCTCAAATCCTCCAACCCTGGCAACATCCTTGTAAATCTTTTCTGAACCCGTTCAAGTTTCACAACACCTTTCCGATAGGAAGGAGACCAGAATTGCATGTTGGCCTAACCAATGTCCTGTAGAGCTGCAACATGACCTCTCAACCCCTGTACTCAATACTCTGACCAATAAAGGAAAGCATACCAAATGCCTTCTTCACTATCCTATCTACCGTGACTCCACTTTCAAGGAACTATAAGCCTGCATTCCAAGGTCTCCTTGTTCAGCCACACTTCCAAGGACTTTACCATTAAGTGTATAAGTCCCACTAAGATTTGCTTTCCCAAAATGCACCACCTCACATTTATCTAAATTAAACTCCATCTGCCATTCTCAGCCCATTGACCCATCTGATCAAGATCCTATTGTAATCTGAGGTAACCTTCTTTGCTGTCCATTACACCTCCAATTTTGGTGTCATCTGCAAACTTACTAACTGTACCTCTTATGCTCACATCCAAATCATTTATATAAATGATGAAAAGTAGTGGACCCAGTACCAATCCTTGTAGCACACCACTGGTCACAGGCCTCCAGTCTGAAAAACAACCTTCCACCACCACCCTCTGTCTTCTACCATTGAGCCAGTTCTTTATCCAAATGGCTAGTCCTCCCTGTATTCTATAAGATTTAACATTGCTAACCAGTCTACCATGGGGAACCTTGTCGAACGCCTTACTGAAATCCATATAGACCACATCTACTGCTCTGCCCTCATCAATCCTCTTTGTTACTTCTTCAAAAAACTGAATCAAGTTTGTGAGACATGATTTCCAATGCATAAAGCCATGTTACTAGTGAGATTATTATCTTCTGTTCAAAACCTAGTTGCAGAAGTGGACACTGAGAATCTAATTTCTCTGATTTTTGTCATTTTCTCAACTGACTCACTAATTCCCATGTTGTTCATGGATTAGGACGATTGTGCCTATTAATGCTGTTCATCTCACCAGAAATATTGCCATCCGGAGTCTGTAATATAATGTCATTATTCTGGTCTTAAGTTGGGCATCATTTCTTAAATGAATTCCATGCAGACATCTTTCTTGTTCTTTACGAGATGAATTCCTCTGTTATTATTTCCTTATTTGTAAGACTGATGGACACATGGTTCACATTACAGAATTTTTTGGCCACCCACTCAAAAGCCAGACTGCTTAGTTCAAATCAGACTAGGTTCCATTGCTATTCTGATGTAAAAATAAAATTAAGTCTGTAGTGCAAATGTTACTGCTTTTCTCTGGGATTGGAGGTTATTGTCTGACAATAATCTAAATAACTCTGTGGTTTTTAAACGATCATTATGAAATTAAATATGGCTTGCAGCCACAAAGTGCAGCAGCAATGAAATAACATTGGTGACAATTCCGCTGGTCTTGCACACAATGAAATTTTGATGATGAAACCCTGCTGTTTTCCAGCATAAACGTTTTAAGAGGTGACAGAAAATGAGAAGCAGAGTACTAACATTTCTCAGTTCATTGAAGAGTCATTTCCTGTCGACTCAACTGTAATTATTGTTATGCCTCAAAGTGACATGCATTGATCTGTTCTTACTTCTTTCTAAAAATGTTGTTAACACTTTGCATTGTTTTATTCCTTACAATATGTTTCAAAGTATTATATCAAACATACACTTCCCGTTGATCATACTTCTTATTATCAGACTTCGGCCATCATTATTCACCTAAAGTAAATCAACAGCAATCCAGAAATGAAGAGATAGTGAGAAGTGTGAATGAAAACTGGAAAGGAGAAAATTGCCAGTGGGACATTGCTAAGGCTATAATAATAGCTAACCTTGAATGATCAGTCCAGATAATTGATCAATAATAACATGCACATTAACCACTCAGATAACTTGAAATACTTCTTTTAAAATTTGTCTGCACTCTGACTGGTGGCTACAACTTCTCCTGTTCAAAATAAACACATAAAATGTCAGTTGTATTTCCTCATGGAGTTGTTTTTGTATTGTTTAGTAATATTATCACAATGAACAGTGAGCGAGTGTTTCAACACAAAATTATATCATTATTGGCAAAGAAGAGAGTTGTTGGTGGCATGGAATAGAGAATTTATTATACTTTGTCAATCATAATAGTTTTAAAAAGTTTCAACTTCCATGCTCATATTCTGAAGGTCCACATAGACACAAATAAGTTAAAGTGAGATACAGATTAAGCTGTCTTTGTAGAGTTTAATAAAATTGAAAGTTGTACCTGTTTTGTAGGCTGATAATTTGGATAATTCCTAAGATCCTGAATTTGGCATTGTGATAAGTTCTTACAGAGCCAACAATTGCTGAGCTGGTCTTAATATTCTGCAAATGGTTGGTGAGTCAGCAGACAGGCCTCAAACTTACAAGTGGTATGGAGGAGGAGGAGGAGGAGAGAGAGAGAGGCTGCCACATTTTCCACTAGCTTGTAACTTGGAAAAAAACAGTTTCTCATCACAAGAGACTTAACTGGGTTGCCACATAATCCTATCCTTCTAGGTGACGAGTTTCCTCATATAAAATGGTCATGGATGGTGAATTCCAAGTCCATGGTGTTCAACACTGAATTATGGTTGGATGGATCCTACTCACAGACAGGGTTCAATCTCAGAGATGATTATATCTATTGCCCAGGCTTCAATCAGATGAACATACCAAGTGATTGTTGGGATAGCCTGTGAATGGAGTAGGTGATGATCTAATTTCCACTCCTTCACGATTAATGTCTACTTGGATTTTCCCAGACAGAATGACTTCTTTTTAATAAATTTGAACGGTGTAAGTTACTGTTCAGCAAGTGTTCAGCCATCTTAGAAACTACTCTTTCAAGTCACTGGAATGTTGCTTCAGTCTTTTCAAACACAATTAGCGGCCTTCAGTCAGCAAATATATGGAGTCATGTAGTTCTAAAGCATGGCTTCAAAACATGGCTAGGGTAAGGCAACAGGACTGAGTAAGACATAGGTGGCGAGTTTTGGATGACCTTAAGTTTATGAAATGTGAAGAAAGGGGGATCAGTTAGGGCTGTGTTGGGCTAGTCACATCTTGAAGTAACAAAGGCAAGAATGAGAGTTTTGGTAATTAGTTAGTGGAGACATAAGGGAAATCAGGTGATGATGCAGTGCTAGACGTGAACAGTCTCCATGATGGCACAAATGTGAAGTCAGAGCTCAACTTCGGTCCAAATGTGGCATCAAATTTGCTAACAGACTGACTTAACCTCAGACTGTTGCCGGGGTAGGGACAGGATCAGCAGGCTTCTGATCAAAGTTTGATGCAGGTAATGAAAACGATGGCTTAAGTCTTCCCAATGTTTAATTTGAGGAAATGCCTGCTCAACCAGTATTGGCTGTTGGATGAGTAGACTTTTTTTCAATTGCAAAGGAATCAAGACTGATGGTGGTGGTGAGGTAAAGCTGTATATCAGTATACATGTGAAAATTAACATAGAGTTATAGAGATGTACAGCACAGAAACTGACCCTTTGGTCCCACTCGTCCATGCCGACCAGATATCCTAACCTAACCTAGTCCCATTTACCAGCATTTGACCCATATCCCTCTAAACCCTTCCTATTCATATACTCATCCAGATGCCTTTTAAATGGTGTAATTGTACCGGCCTCCACCACTTCCTCTGGCAGCTCATTCCATCCGTGTACCAACCTCTGCATGAAAATGTTGCCCCTTAGGTCTCTTTTATATCTTGCCCCTCTCACCCTGAAGCTATGCCCTCTAGTTCTGGACTCCCCTACCCCAGGGTGTATTTATCCTATCTATGCCCCTCATGACTTTATAAACCTCTATAAGGTCACCTCTCAGCCTCCATCGCTCCAGGGAAAACAGCCCCAGCCTATTCAGCCTCTCCCTATAGCTCAAATCCTCCAACCCTGGCAACATCCTTGTAAATCTTTTCTGAACCCTTTCAAGTTTCACAATGTCCTTCCAAGAGGAAGGAGACCAGAATTGCATGCAATATTCCGAAAGTGGTCTCACTAATGTCCTATATAGCTGCAACATGACCTCCCAACTCCTATACTCAATGCTCTGACCAATAAAGGAAAGCATACCAAATGCCTTCTTCACTATCCTATCTACCTACGACTCTACTTTCAAGGAACTATGAACCTGCACTCCAAGGTCTCTTTGTTCAGCAACACCCCCTAGGATGTTATCATTAAGTGCATAAGTCCTGCTAAGATTTGCTTTCCCAAAATGCAGCACCTCGCATTTATTGGGATTAAACTTCATCTGCCACTCCTCAGCCAATGGCCCATCTGATCAAGGTCCCATTGTAATCTGAGGTAACCTTCGCTGTCCACTACACCTCTAATTTTGGTGTCACCTGCAAACTTACTAAATATACCTCTTATGCTCATATCCAAATCATTTGTATAAATGACGAAAAGTAGTGGACCCAGCACCAATCGTTGTAGCACACCACTGGTCACCGGCCTCCAGTCTGAAAAACAACCCTCCACCACCACCCTCTGTCTTCTACCTTCAAGCCAATTCTGTATCCAAATGACTAGTTCTCCCTGCATTCCATGAGATCTAACCTTGCTAACCAGGATCCCATGAGGAACCTTGTCAGATGCCTTACTGAAGTCCATACACTTCACATCCACCAGTCTGCCCTCATCAAACCTCTCTGTCTCTTGTTCAAGAAACTCAATCAAGTTTGCGAGACATGATTTCCCACGCACAAAGCCATGTTGACTATCCCTAATCAGTCCTTGCCTTTCCAAATACATGTACATCCTGTCCCTCAGGATTCCCTCCAACAACTTGCCCACATCTGATGTCAGGCACACCAGTCTATAGTTCCTTGGCTTTTCCTTACCACCTTTCTTAATTAATGGCATCACGTTAGACAACCTCCAGTCTTTCGGCACCTCACCTGTGACTAATGATAATACAAATATCTCAGCAAGGGACCCAGCAATCACTTCCCCATCTTCCCACAGAATTCTAAGGTATACCTGATCAGGTTTTGGGGATTTATGCACTGTTGTGTATGGTTGGTTTTGTCCTGACTGGTGTTGTTGGAGGTGTACCCACTCAAGTAAGTGGGGTATTCTATTACACTCTTGACTTGTGCCTGATAGATGATAGTCATACTCTTGGGAGTCAGGAGGTAGGTTGATCACAACTGAATTCCAGCCTCTGACCTGCTCTTGCTACCAAAGTATTTATATGGTTGCTTATTTCAGTTTCTGACCAAGGTTAACCCTCACAATGTTGATAGTGGGGGATTCAGTGATGTTATTGCCATTGAATGTGAAGGGAAGATGATTAATTCTTGTTAAAGATTGTCATTTCTTAGCACTTATGGCATGGATGTTGCTTGGCACCTCTCAGCCAAAGTTCTATGTTGTTCAGCTCTTGCTGCTTAATATCATCTTTCCAAGAACTCCATATTTGAGATTCTCCAATCAGGTTTTATCCCTACCAGACTATTAAACATGCCTGTTATCAAAGACACAACTTGTATCCAAGTCATAAACAGCAGCACTGAGTCAAAGGTAACTTTCCCTCTTTCCCTGTCTGTTGCCATGTCTGATTCATCACACATGTGTCTGAAAGTTGTGCAATGATTAGCAAACATTCCCATTTCTAACCTTATGGTGGAAGGAAAGTATTTGATATTGCAACTGAAGGTTGTTAGAACTAAGACATTACCCTGAGAAATTGCTGTGTTTTCCTGGACTTAGGTGTCTTCCATTGTGCTTGGTGTGATTCTAATCGTTGGAGAGTTCTTCCCAATTGCCATTGACTCCAGTTTTACTTGGGGTCCTATATACACTATACTTGGTCAAACTTTGGTTCAGTATCAAGGAACAGTGCCTGGAGTTCAGCTATTTTGTCCATGTTTGACCGAGGGTTTGAGGAGAATGGCATTTCAAAGGCTGCAGGTAGGTCAGTAAGGTCACGGACGGAAAGTTTACCTTTGACTCAGTGCTGCTGTTTGTGATTTGGATGCAAGTGTATCTTTGATAACAGCTGGTTTGACAGTCTGACAGGGACGGATAGAGTGTTTCAAACATGGAATTCCTGGAAAGATGAATGGGGTTTCAAGGTAAGTGGAAGAAAAAAGGGAGTTAGGGTTTGGACAATGGTATGCAAAGATGTTGGGATAAATGGTTATTCTTTGAAGCACAATGAGGACCAATTTAAAGAAGAGGCATCCACATCTGTTGATAGAGACCAATCTGCCATATCAGCATGAGTACCAGGAGGGGAAGTCATGCAGCCAGCAATTTTGTCAAAATTTGATCAAGGCAGTAGGAGATGGATCTCACGGGTTGAATGAATTCAATAAAAGGCTTCAGGAGACATCAGAGAAAATCCAGAAAAAGATGTGAGTTACAGTCAAGTTGATGAACAGACAGAATAAAGTTGATATGCCAAACATCTAAACATGTTTGGGCACAAAGGTAATCAATTGTGCAACAAAATGACTGCATTCACCAATGGGCCTGATCAAAATGTCCTGCCATAACTTGAAAATCCCCACACCATGTATCAAGCTATTTCCTAAGTTATACCACAATGTATGTGGTATAAATCTTGTTCCTATCACACAGTTTTGCCTCTGAATTGGCCATCATGTTTCATAGATTTTTTTCTACTTTGAATGAACTAAATCTAATAATCAATCTTTAGCTAACAGTCACCACATGCTCAACACTATTAACTATGTTGGTATGATATCGGGGGCCCAAAACTGGGCTTTGAGCTTCAGGAAATATAAATCACAGCTGTAATAGGATTCAATCCACAGCATTTTCTTCTGAAGTTTACAGTTTCTTCTGGAAGTTCTTGCCCTTTAACACGAGGTAAAGTATTTCATGTGAAATTGAATATGAAAAACATAACTTCCTTCTGACCATTCAGAAGGTAAAATTTCATAAACTTCAGAAATTTTATGGTACTAATCTGTGAAAACCAGAGTTTTTCTCCAATGTTGTTATGCAGTACAGTTGCAATTCTCAACACGTAAATTCTTCACCAACTGCAGGAACCAGGTTTAAATAAAGCTTTCAGGGATTTGTAGGCTTGATGCAAAGCATCTGTGTCTAATCCAAATTTCACATTCTTGCTGCCAGTTACTGCCTCTGAAAATGTATAGTCTGAAGAACAAAGTGCCTATTTTAAGAAAGTTGTGCAATTGTGCTACTGAATGCCTCTCCCTCCTGGAGCCCAATCCTTTGAATAATAAATTTGCAGTTTGTAGTATTCAAAAGTTTTAAAACTAAGTCATGACTTAGCAAGACAAAAAGAAATCCGTATAAATGTAAGACCTTTTAAATTTGTTATATTTTGATAATTGTTTGTAATAAAATACAAATGTATGCTTTAATACATGTGGAACTTTATAAGAAAATATCGTTTGAAAGGATGTATTTCAGGTTTCTCCAAGCTCCTTCAATACATGCACAAATTTTGGGGCGGTGGGGTGGGTAGGTTTGGAATATTGATATTGTCCTGAAATAAAATTGTAAGATTTTGTTTCAGCAATTTCTGATTTTGATACTAAAACCTTAAATCTGATTAAAATTTTCCTTTGCTAAAAAATGAGGCCAATTTGTATATTTGAGGAGCTTTGTTCATTGCTTGAGAGTTCTAAGTATAATGTCTCATTCAAAAGTTATTGTAAGTCATTACAATAACTTATCACTTTACTTTCTGAAGATTATGCTTCAGTACACGGTTTTGTCAATACATGCATTTTTATAAGCTCTCTTTGCTAAATTAAACTTAATGGTTGTGAATATCACAGGGCATTTCAATATCAGAAACATATGAAACACATAATCTATAAAAATTCGTTTTCAGGTAAGAAAATTCTGTCGTTGTTCCCATCTTACACTTAGCTAACTAATGAGCGCAGTATTAGAGATGATTGTATGCGTAACCATTCAGTTGACTCTCTCAAACAGATCTATTTGTTGATTAGCATTGAACATATTCAATGTAGGGTAATGCTCAGGACAGTCTTGCTGCATTTTTTTTGTCTGAATGTTAAGCCATTCAATCAGTGATTTGAGTTATAAAACTATGAGCTTAGCAACAAAAAGATCAAAAAGGGAAACATCGTTGTGATGTTATCTGAGTTCTTGCCTAGTAACTCAGAATGCACAATGTATTAAAATGGTAGAGAAAGAAACTTTTTTCTCTTTGGTGCCTTTCATTCATTATGTTTCCTCAGACTGCAAAATTCTTTGTGCCATAACTGTTTTGTTGACATCTTTCTGCTGACATGCCTAAGTGTTAACTGCAACCTGTGTAATCCAGTAGACTGATGAAACAAGAAAGATTAAGTCTGTAACAATACTTCCAAAGATGTACTAAAATCCACAGGATGTACCAAGCAATGCAGATTTATGAAATTTTCAGCATTATGACTGCTGAAAGGAGAGGAAGAAAGAGAATATTTCATATAATAAAGGCTTTAGCTTTGGGGTTTATTGAATAAAGGCTGGATTTTACATACTGCCCCACTATGTGTTTTTTTGACATGGGAGTATGCACGTAAAATAGGTCTGGTGGCTCACCCATTCCCAAGCTGACCTCACAATACAGTAGGTGAGCAGATGCTGAAACTGATAGTCTGTCCCTGTATGCAAATAATTAAGGAAAGGATTATTAGGCTTATTCACAGCCTCATTGACACAAATAATATGCTACCAATGCTTTAATATCGCTGGTATGGGCAGGAATGGACAGGTTGCTTTTTAATGCCCAGGTGAAAAATGGTGGGAGGTCAAGGAGACACATCGTTCGGGGGTCACATGCACATATCAGGGGCAGTTTCCCCATAAAATGTCACTGAAATGTCAATATATGGAAGCGATGACTTAGTGGTATTGTCGCTGGACTGTTAATGCAGAGATCTAAAAAATGTCCTTGGGACCCGTGTTAAAATCCCACTATGGCAGATAGTGGGATTTGAATTCAATAAAAATATCTGAAATTGTCTAATGTTGACTGTGAATCCATTATTGATTGCTGGAAAAGCCCATCTGGTTCACTAATATTTTTCAGGGGAGGGAAACTGTTGTCCTTACGTGGTCTGGCCTGCATGTGACTTCAAACCAACAACAGTGTAGTTGACTCTTGGCTGCTCTCTGGCCAATTAGAGATGGGCAATAAAAGGTGGCCTAGCTAGAGATGCACACATCCCATGAATGATTAAAAAAGAAATTCTTCCTTCTGCACCACATGCATTCTAAAACCTAAATCCCTAACCCATCCAAACTGCTCCCGTCACTGGGGCTGCAGGATCCCCCTTCAACCTAGAACCCCAGGACAGCCAGGGGTTAGTGGGGTAGCCATCGTCTCTTCTTCCTACTGCTTCCTACAAATATGGCAGCACCCACAAACTGTTGAAGCTGTTGGCTGATCCAATTGGTCAACAGCACCTGGGGGGAGTGTCCCTCCCACTGAAGATCAGAAGTCACATTTTGAACTGCCTGTGTCTGCCTGCAGCATGTTGTGACTGCAAGACATGTTTCTTTATGGTGTGTCAGCTTCTGGGAGGTGATGCAGCCCAACCCCTCTCCTCCAGCAACCTTCAGCTTGTCTTTTCTTAATGATTGTATGAGGATTTAAATTATTATTCGGACTGGGATGAGTACAAGTCTTCCCATGTACTGGTAACATGGTGGAAATATTTAGAAAGGAAGAGAAAAATTGGCAATTCTAAATTGTCTTTTTGTATAAAGAAAAGCATGTTTCGTGCTTTAAATTCCATGCAGCTCATAAGCTTTGTGCAGATTGTCGTTATTCCTGAGCCTGTACAATAGTCATGACAAATACTTGCATATTTTGGCAATAGAATCGGCACACAACGTTATTCAGACTTCACAGCTCCATTTGAAAACTTCAAAAATAAAATCTGGGCCAGAGATCAGTTACATCTACGCTTTGCAGAATTTGCACCAATACCCAAAATTTATGAAAAAAAAATAGGAAAAATAAATATGCCAGATAACCAAAAGAAAGTAGAACTTGCTGCAAGTCTGTCAATCATAAGAAAGCATTAATTACCTTTGGGAGTAATTAATGTAGTTTTAATCAGTGGTTCACGTTTTGGAATTTAAACATGTCATGGAAATTGGTGAGAATTCAGTCAGGTTTCAGTTTGGTCAGGATGAAAAAAGTTGATGCACAGAAATGGATTTAAAGAAAATGTTCAGTCCTGTGATCACAGTATAAATGCACTAATTCTTAAAATACTGAGGTAAGTGGATTCCAAGTCATCTAAAAGTTAAACATTAAATTGTGCCAGGTTCCCCTGAATAACAAACTATTCCACAGTAAGATATCAAGTTGAATTTCAGCAATGTCTCTTACATTGTTTTCAACTCATCACCTAATTCAGTAAATCGTTTCACATAGAAAGAAAGGAAGAAACAGTGGATTGAAATGACCATTCAGATGGTCTAGCTTTTTAGCCAGAAACCCATGAGTTAAATATTTGTTTTAATGCCATTATCTCATAGACTAGCTTTAAGTCTGTACAATTTAAGATCAACACAATGTTTCTGAAAAAGAAAGGCCTCTCTTTGGATAAAAGATACAAAGAAAATTGCACATTAGTAGACTACCATTGGTGGATTTCAATGTAAAACACATAGAAAATTCTACTTAAGTAAGACTATGCCAAGCTACTTCAATCAAGAATCTAATATAGCACTTATTTCAGCTTGCTGCCTGAGCACCGAAATCTTTCTCAATGTAAATTTAAGGAAGCAATATTTTATTACTATAAGTTTATTTATAGTGTCTGCTATGGCATAAATTCAGGGACACTGATTTAATTGACTTGATAATTCAATGGCTATTTTTATTACATGGCATCATGGAAATTTTATTAGTGCTGTAGGATTGGATTCTGTAATTGTTCATTATTCTGTGAAAGCTTAAATGAGTTGTATCTTGTGTTTATTTCACATATGCACTTAAATATTTCTCCCTCCACATTTATAAAGTTGATATATGCACAGTAGGATTGTATGAAAGATGTGTTAGTTGAAAATATGTAATTTGGATTTTTTAGCCATAGGAAAGGAGTGTTTAGCTGTTCTGGGACTGGGAGTGTAATACAAAGTCGAATTATGGGCATATAGTGGATAGTATTGAGATTTGGTACCAGGATATTGGGCAGGGCGAGTGGTTTAGATTTGGCATCTGTCAGCAGCAAAGGGAAGTGAAGGGGCTGTGCAGGCAGCACTGTATTAGGCTATGGCAACACCAATAGGCAATGTTTGGGAAAGACATATGCAAAGAATGAATTCCACATTTTTCCAGTTTTTTCTGTCAATCTCTCCTGCCTTCTATCCTAAAACTAGCACTCATCAGAATGTTCATACTATTCTAACTTTGTTTTTCTCCCAGCCTTTCTTTATCTCTCTCAGCTTGATACATTTTCTGTGGCAAAAAAAAACAAACAGTTAATTTCACAGTTTAGTTTAATTTTTTTTTGGCCCCATAAACATATTCCAGCTACCACAAAATTTTGCCTCTCTGCCATTGCCTCACCCACAGCATTTTTTCCTATAATAATTTGATGCAACTCACTTGGCTTGTTAGACTATTTAGGAGAGCTGTTCAGAGTCCATAAGACTTAGGAGCAGCATTAGATCAGTCAGCTCAATTCGTATGCTCTGCCATTCAGTGAGATGATAGCTCGTTGGACAATTCAGGTCTCCACTTTCCAGCCTTTTCCCCAAAATCCTTGATTCCCTTATTGATTAAAAATCTGTCTACATGTAAATATATTTAATGACCTAGCCTCTACATCCCTCTATGGTTAAATAAAAATCCACAGATTCACTTCCCTCTCAGAGAAGAAATTTCTACTTATCTCTGGACGACCCCTTTGTTCTGAGACTATGCCCTCCAGCCTTAGACTCTCCTGCAAAGGGAAGGAACCTTTCTGCATGTATCTTGTCAAATCCCCTAAAAAATCTTGTATGTTTCAATAAAATCACTTACATTCCTCTCAACTCTAATGAATACAGATCCAACGTACTCAACTTCTCCTCCTAAGACAATCCCTTCATACCCAGGAGCAGCATGGTGAACCTTCTCTGGACCGTTTCCAACACCTTTTTCCTTAGATACAGTTCACAGTATTCCAACTGTGATATAATGAGTGCATTGTATAGTTTCAGCAACATGTACCTATTTCCTTTTGAAATAAAGGCCAACATTCAGTCACACATGCAAGTTATGTCCTCATCAGTTTTGATAATTTGGCATAACTTTCAAATTTAGAAATTGGATCCTTGATTCCCTAGTCTAAATCATTAATATAAATAGTAGTCCCAACACACATTTTTGTGGCACAACACTTCAACCAACTTCCAAGCTAGATAGTTACTCTTTACCCCACTCTCTATTTTTTTTCAGCCAGCTAGTTATCTATTTGTCCGCAACTCTCTGTGTGCAGCCTTCATTCACTCATCTTTTCTGTAGTACCTTAGCAAAGGCCTTTTGAAAATTTGTATTGCATATTTTGCGTTCTTGGTGGGTAACCGAATGTGCATTACTATTTATTTGACCTGCCTTGATTTCTTTAAGCGTGTAAACCAATTTCAGCCTTCATCAAGATTTATTGGACAGACAGCAGTGTTCATCTTTATATGTTCGAAGAATTTCTTAAATGTGTATAACTATCAGACCTAGTAATTTGTAAATAATTGTTCACCAAGATCTTTTCCTCTTTATTGTGGAGTGCTTTGAAACATCTTTCTCCACAACATAATTGCAAGTTGTTGCTGTTGTACTCTCTGTAGTATCCAGATTACATGATGAAAGTGTACACCTAACTCTGCAATGCTGGGAGGAACCAAACCATTGGTAAAATATCTTCTGCAATTAGGATTCCTAAAGGCCTCTATTATGTGGTATTAAGAAAGGCAAATTCCTGAGCCTTCAAGTTACCAATGCTCCACTGATCTGACCTCAACATCTTGCAACTCATTGTTAATTTTTGAGATTATCTTTATCATCCTTGAGGTGTCCTGAAGTATTAAATGTCCTGAAGTATTAAGTGTCATATATTCTCTCTGGAAGAAAGTGGAGAACAAAGATGTGGCTTTCACTGCCTTCTCCACTTCCAGGTGTAAGACACGCCTATTCCCTTGAGAATAGAAGACTACTCTCAAAACTACATACCAAACAAACTACCAAGGGCTATTACTGCTATGTTGTTCCTGCAATCTTACGTTTTGCTTTCCACTGTTTTTGAAAGGGTGATATAGGTCTGGAAGTTGTCTTCCAACCTTTTCCCATGTCTAGCAACATGTGCCTTTAATAAATCATTCTAAACTTTAATGCGTTTGTGGATTACATTGTTGTAACCAAGAACATTGTTCCCCACTGCCTCTTTGCTTCACAAATGAAATAAAATGGGTATTTACTGTTGATTCTGTTTGTGATGTATAAATTACTGCAAAAGATTTTAATTAGGCCAAATGGGAAGAAGTAAAGGCTTTTTAATTTTGATTGGTAAAGTTGGGTGTATTTTCCAGTATGTTGAAGATTGATTATGTTTCGTGTTTCAGTTTTGGATCAACTACAAATACAATCAACATATAATGCTACTGGAGCTATTAGAGTGCTCAGAAACCCATCTTGCTTTGGTCCTTGCCAGATTAACAATTCATTTTGTTGATTATCCAAGTACCATTACATCTTTATCATTGAATAAGGGGACTATGCAAAGCACAGATGGACTACCAAGGCAATTGTTTTAATATCATTGTACAAATGTTTAAACAAAGTGGAAAACAAATGTGATGTAATTGTGTTTAAACTGCAAAATCCTAATTACTAGTACCTCTACTTGAAGGAACATTGTCCCATAAATTACCCAAAGGCTGCCTTCAAGATTTCCAGCAGAATTGAATTAAACAATCTGAAATATGTTGAATATGAAGTTTGCTGGAAAGTGGCTGAGTGTTCCGGTTTTTAACTGAATTCTGACAGACAGACCAATTCAAGATATTACCAAGTAGATTCTTGTATATTCAAGACATTCATTCATAATATCATAAATTAATTTGAAAACCTCATATCATTTAGACTAGCAGCTAATCAGACTTAAATTAATTAGATTGATCAAATCTTCCCATTTGTTTGAAAAATTCTCAAGAAATGAAAGATTTTTATGGGGCCAGAGGGGTATGGTGGTGATTAGTTCTGAAATTAGGGACACAACCTGTTTCGAGGACAGCCCTATGGTGGTGGTCACATTTGTCAGGGTCATGAACAGAAGGAGGACACATTTTTTAGCACATGCTGCATTGGTTAAGTGAATATAAGAAATAAGTAGAGAATGGTTCCACCTCTCCAGTGTAGACAAGCTTTGAAAATCAGTAATGGACAGTCTGTAGTAATTATTTCCTGGAGTAATTGAGCATGAGGGTGAGCAAGCTGTTGTTTTAGTTGTCTTTGTAGCAATGATTATATTGGATAAGTTATTGATACTTAAAGGTGATAGGCACTAGGATCAGATTAGATACTTCCAAGGATATCGAAAGAAGTGGGAGTGGAAAGTGCGGAGGCACTCGCAATTATATTTCAGTTTATCCTGGATTTGAGGGAGGTGCCAGAGGATTGGAGAATTGCAAACACTACATCCTCGTTCAAAAAGCTTCTAAAGTTTGGTGTATAATTGCTGGGCCAATCAATTAAACTTTGCTGATGGTGAAACTTATAGAAACTATTATTCAGGACAAAATTAACAGTTGCTTGGACAAATGTGGATTGATTCAGAAGAGTCAGCATGCATTTGTTAAGGAAACATCATGCCTAACTAACTTGCTGGAGTTTTTTGAACAAAGAGTAGAGAGGACTGATGAGGTCTTTGTTATGGACTTCCAAAGGCATTTGATACGGTGTCATGGAATAAAAGGGAGCAGTAGCAACATGGACAAGAAGTGGCTGAGAGATAGGAAACAGATGGTGAGGGTAAATAGGTATTGCCACTGGTGGAAGGTTTATAGTGGAGTACCCCAGGGGACGATATTGGTATTTTCCTGATAGTCTAAATAGCCTTTATCTTGGAGTGCTGGGGCAATTTCAAAGTTTGCGGATGATGCAAATCTTAGAAGAAATGGTACAAGTACAAAGGGAGATTGATATGCTGGTGGAATGGGAAAATAGATGGGTGATGAAGTTCAATGTGGAGAAGTATGAGATGATATACTTTAGTACAAAGAAAATGGAGAAACTGTATTAAGTAAAGGGTACTGTTCTAAAAAGTGTTCAGGAACAGACAGACCTGGATGGAGTATAAATGTGCATTTGTCATTAGGTAGTAATGACAGGTAGAGCTGTTAACACAGCATATTGTATTCTAGGCTTCATAAATAAAGTCATTGAGTATGAGAGCAAGGAATTTGTGATGAATATATGAAGATACTAGTTCGATCTCAGCTCAACTATTCTGTATGGTTCTGGGAACCACACTTTCAGAAGAATGTGAATGCATTAGAGAGAATGCATAACAGATTTACAAAAATGGTTCCAGAGATGAGGCACTATGTGGAATGACTGGAGAAATGGGGACTGATCTCCATGGAGAAGAGAAGACCAAGAGGAGATTTGATAAAAACTTTCAAAATCATGAGAGGTTTGGACAGAATAGATGGGGAGAAACTATTCCCACTTGTAAACAAATTGAGAGGCAGAGGATACAGTTTTAAAGTGTTTTGCAAAAGAAGCAAAAGTCAGGTTAGGAAAATGTTTTCACACAGTGAGTAGTTTGGATTTGAAGTGCACTGCCAAGAAATGTGCTGGAGGCAGGTCAATTGAGACATTAGAGAAGGCTTGGATGGTTATTTAAATAGAAACAATGTACAAGGTTATGAGGAAAAGGCAGAAGATTGGCACTAAGAAAAAATGCTCAGAGAGCTGGTGCAGGCATAAAGGGCTGAAAGACCTCCTTCTGCACAGTAACAATTCTGTAACTCTGGTAGTCTCCCTCTTTATTGCTCTTTCTAAATTCTTCAGAATTATTTACCTCGTGAATACAAAATGGTGCCTTCACAGGAAGTCCACATAATAAACACTTTGTGATCAATTATAACCAGTTACCCGCAAAGAAAGTCTCACTTAACTTCATACATATCTGAGGTTAAAAAAATGTTGAGCACATTTATTGCTTGGTATTACTGCTTATGCACTAGATGAGTTTAGTCAAAATGAAAGGTCCAAGTGGAATAGATAATACCATTGCAGAAAGGAGATATGTTGACTCTTCAGACCCTAACATCTCCATTCCAAGGAAGAGAAAAAATTGATTAAACCTGACCAATCAGAACATTATTATGACTCCAGCATTTTGTTTTCATTTCAGCTCTCCATTATGTTCAGATTTTTGCCTTTATTTGAGTGGATAATGTGTTTTTGAAGAATCCAACAGACATTTATTGCAACTTTCTATGATATAGAAGTAGTGTATTCATAGGCACATGAATGAGTTAGCTGACATTAAGAGCAGTACGCTTCCTGTTGATTGCCATGCTTCCAGTGATCAAAGTTAAAATGGGACCTGAGATCTTTATATGTTCAAGTCATGTGCTTTGATGCAGTGTTGATATCATGACCACGTCTCTTAAAGGTGTACTGACATAATGTTCCAAAGACATAACACATCATGCCTGTTTTCTTTTCCAAGGAGCTTGTATAGTAGAATTGAAAACTTTGAAATGCATTAACATAAAGAAGCTAACAATTTAAAAATGGGAAAGAAAATAAAAATACATATAGGTGAAGAAAAGCAAAATAAAAATAACGTGTATATTTAGTTTAAAAAACACAGCTTTATGTGTGGGAAGTCATGTCTCACAAACTTGATTGAGTTTTTTGAGAAGTAACAAAGAGGATTGATGAGGGCAAAGCGGTAGATGTGATCTATATGGACTTCAGTAAGGCGTTCAACAAGGTTCCCCATGGGAGACTGATTAGCAAGGTTAGATCTCACGGAATACAGGGAGAACTAGCCATTTGGATACAGAACTGGCTCAAAGGTAGAAGACAGAGGTGGTGGTGGAGGGTTGTTTTTCAGACTGGAGGCCTGTGACCAGTGGAGTGCCACAAGGTTCTGTGCTGGACCCTCTACTTTTTGTCATTTACATAAATGATTTGGATGCGAGCATAAGAGGTACAGTTAGTAAGTTTGCAGATGACACCAAAATTGGAGGTGTAGTGTTCAGTGAAGAGGGTTACCTCAGATTACAACAGGATCTGGACCAGATGGGCCAATGGGCTGAGAAGTGGCAGATGGAGTTTAATTCAGATAAATGCGAGGTGCTGCATTTTTGGAAAGCAAATCTTAGCAGGACTTATACACTTAATGGTAAGGTCCTAGGAAGTGTTGCTGAACAGAGAGACCTTGGATTGCAGGTTCATAGCTCCTTGAAAGTAGTCATAGGTAGATAGGATAGCGAAGGTGGTGTTTGGTATGCATTCCTTTACTGGTCAGAGTATTGATTTCAGGAGTTGGGAGGTCATTTGTCAGTTGTACAGGACATTGGTTAGGCCACTTTTGGAATATTGCGTGTAATTCTGGTCTCCTTCCTATTGGTAGGATGCTGTGAAACTTGAAAGGATTCAGAAAAGATTTACAAGGATGTTGCCAGGGTTGGAGGATTTCAATTGCAACATTTAAGAGGCATTTGAATGGGTATATGAATAGGAAAGGGATATTGGCCAGTTGCTGGCAGGTGGGACTAGATTGGGTTGGGATATCTAGTCGGCATGGACGGGTTGGACCAAAGGGTCTGGTTCCATGCTGTACATTTCTATGACTCTATTACTCTATATTATACATGAACATGTACAGAGCATTTTAAAAAATCGGAAGTGAGCATGCTCATTTGGAATTTATCAACTGATGGCTGGTATCAGCAGACACACTCTTTTCCAAAGATAAAAGGTGATCTAAAACAGATTATATACACATACATATAGATATATGTTGCCAATCCAATAATTATGTAAGCGAAAGTGAGGAGTGCAGATGCAGGAGACCAGAGTTGAAAAGTTTGATGCTGGAAAAACGCAGCAGGCCAGGCAGCATCCGAGGAGCAGGAGAATCGATGTTTCGGGCATAAGCCCTTCTTCACGAATGGCATAAACTCTTCTTCAGGAATGAAGCAGGTGTGCCAAACCGGCTGAGATAAAGGGTAGGGGGAGGACATTTGGGGGAGGGGCGCTGGGAATACGATAGGTGGAAGGAGGTGAGCGTGAGCCTGATAGGCCGGAGAGGGGGTGGGGGCGCAGAAGTCGGGAAGAAGATTGCAGGTCAAGAGGGCAGTGCTGAATCCGGGGGTTGGGACTGAGATAAAGTTTGGGGAGGGGAAATGAGGAAGCTGGAGAAATCTACATTCGTCCCGTGTAGTTGGAGGGTTCATAGGCGGACCAGATATCCTAATCTAATCTAGTCCCATTTTCCAGCACTTCAGCCAAAACCCTCTGAACCCTTCTTATTCATTCACCCATCCGAATGCCTTTTTAATGCTGTAATTTGACCAGCCTCCAGCATTTCCTCTGGCAGCTCATTCCATACGAACGCCACGCATTGCAGGTAAATGTTGCCCCTTAGGTACCTTGTATATCTTTCCCTTCTCGCCCTGAACCTATGCCCTCTAGTTCTAGACATCCCTCCCCACAACACGATGAAAAGACGTTGGCCTCCCCCATCGCCAGACCCTGGCCACATGACGCCTGGAGGAAGAGCACCTCATCTTCCGCCTAGGAACCCTCCAACCACACGGGATAAATGTAGATTTCTCCAGCTTCCTCATTTCCCCTCCCCCCACCTTATCTCAGTCCCAATCCCCGGATTCAGCACCGCCCTCTTGATCCAATAATTATGTACACAGGCAAAACAGAGTTTACAAGAAATCTGTTCAAACTTCAATGTAACACCTTTGGGTTTTGGTGTTTTGTCCTGATCTGGTCATTATATACTGGTGTGGAGAGGTACCTGTTCTCTGTTGTATTTTTTTGGCAATCTGGTTGTCTTGCTGCCTGTGCTGTCATTCAGCATTATTGCATAACAATCATTATCGAAATGTTTCTCTTCCTTGCTTTAGTGCATGCTTGATGTGCCATATATTTGTCTGAGCCAGCTTCTGTTCCTTCGCAGTGTTAGCACCACGATCAGTAATAACTTTGTAAGATCTGACGTGGTTGTATATTCTAGTAATGTTTGATGGTATCCAATATGTGTATTTATATTTCCAACTTGCAGTCTCTATCCATTGCACAGATTTGGTAGTTCTCACTCATTGTGTATCACCTTCACATGCTCCGTCATCTCCTTCATTCTCCTATGTCTCCAAAGCAGAATGATCAATGTCTTAGAATAGATAGACAATTGGTTGTTGGGCAAGGCTTTTTGCATTTGCATTCCAAGCATAAGTTGTGCTGGTGATGGTAATCTCTTCTCTACTGGTGTTGTGCAAGAATGCTTGACCATGATCGTTGCTTTGACAATACGTATTATATGTTCTACAGGACTGTTTGAGTGTGGAGTGATGATGATATGGGTGACTCTCCATTTAATTTACACATCTTGAAACAATTTACTAATGATTTGAAGTTCATTATCAAATACCATCTGATTTGGAATCCCAAGAAAACTGAAAAATAAAACAATCATGTCAGCGATAGTTGCAACCATTGTGTGGCTAATTTGTCAGATAATGGGAAATTTAGAGACATAATCCATTGCTAGGATTGAATCTACTCCATGCACCTGAGAAGATTTTTTTATACCTTTGGCCAAGGTGTCATTGGAATAGTATGTTGATGTAGATACTGCCTTTGTTGCTGGGTTTAATAGGTTTGGCGGTTTCACATGCATTCATGGATCATTGAATATCCTGCTGCATCCCTGGGTAGTACAAATCTGGGGTCTGGCTTGGCATTGGGAACTAGACATTGTGTACATGGATGCCCAATGTTCCTTGGTTTCACTTGCTTTACAGATCAAGAGAAACAGGACAGTGTTTAGGTGTGTATGACAAACTGTATCTGCTACAAATTTGCTTGGTTTGGTGCATGCTGCTAACTATAGCAATAGTTTTAGATTAGATTAGATTAGATTACAGTGTGGAAACAGGCCCTTCGGCCCAACAATTCCACACCGACCCGCCGAAGCGAAACCCACCCCATACCCCTACATTTACCCCTTACCTAATACTACGGGCAATTTAGCATGGCCAATTCACCTGACCCTGCACATCTTTGGACTGTGGGAGGAAACCGGAGCACCCGGAGGAAACCCACACACACACGGGGAGAACGTGCAAACTCCACACAGTCAGTCGCCTGAGGCGGGAATTGAACCCGGGTCTCTGGCGCTGTGAGGCAGCAGTGCTAACCACTGTGCCACCGTGCCGCCCACCTAGTGTTGACTGCACCTGAAAAATATAATTTTATTGACCTGCCATTGCGATTTGCATCCATCCTTAGTTACAATGTCAATGGTATTGGCCCTTTTCCTTGCTCAAATGATCTTTTCTAGAGGCTTTAAATGGTGCCGAGATGATGATTAACTCAATCAGCCTCACTGACAGTATGTCTTTATCAAGTGGTTCCTCACCCTTTGCCATAGTATGCTGGGTAATAGACTCTTGGTGTTGCTGTTTGTGTGACATGAGTTGGAGTCTGTTAATCTTGAAGTTCTTACCTTGAGCTGGTCTCCAAGAATTTCACAGATGTTTTCCAGATCTTTCAGATCATTCACAGAAAGTCCAGATGTGTTAAATCCAATGACAAAATTTCCAGAGCTCTTTTCTTAGAATCATCCATTGCTTTACCTGTATGATTCATATATATTGTTTGTGATTGTAATTCATTAAAGATGTCAATACAAGCCACCCAATGCAAAATTCTGTTTGCTTTCCATTTCTCTTTACACATTCTTTTATAAGTAGAGTGCAATTCAGTGTTGTATTTTTTTGACTGGTTTTGCTTCTCTCTCCTTTTATTTTTCCCTAGTTTTGCTTCTGTTCCCCTTTATAATTTTCCCATTGCTGTCCCTTTACAAGCCTTTATCCTTTAAGCTGTTGCTTTAAGAACAACAGGTTTGATTTTTAAGAATCCATACTTACAGTTATACGTTTCTGCCTCTCGGTAGCATTTATATCAAATAAAGAGTGATGAAATAATGTAGGTTTCTCTCTACCTTCAAGGAGAAAATGAGGACTGCAGATGCTGGAGATCCAAGTCAAAACCTTTGGCACCGGAAAAGCACAGCAGGTCAGGCAGCATCCGAGGAGTAGGGGAATTGATGTTTCAGGCATAAGCCCATCATCAGGATTCCACTTGAAGGGCTTATGCCTGAAACGTCGATTCTCCTGCTCCTCGGATGCTGCCTGACCTGCTGTGCTTTTGCAGTACCACACTTTTCGATTCTGTCTACCTTCAAGCCAGTTTGGAGAAAGGAAGTGCTGGAACTGACTAATATCTGGATATGGGTAAACTGTCTTAATGTAGAAAACTACTTTAGTATTTTCAAGCTACATTTCCTTCTGTGAGACATTTTGTTTTTGGACCACTTGAGTTGCTTTTTTAAAAACATTGACTCACTTTTATTTAATGGAGAGAGGGGTAGATTGCTCACTGTGTAGCTTTTAGTTTTCCTTCATCAGCCTTTTTATGTCAAAGTAAAGGGACTCTTAGAAATTTCTTGTATTTAGCTCTGTCTTTTTAGTGATCAATGCCCTATCACAAATCTGTATGGCTGTCTACACTCACAGAAATTGATACTGCTGATTGTCCAAATTTTTTGATGTCCAAAGCTGTTGTTCAGTGTTCTGGAGGTAGTTCCTCAAATACCTTTGTATTGTATCGACAACCACCATTGCCAGTTACTACATGGGTTTTGCCTCCAGCAACAAATTTTACCTGATGCGGCAATTTTATTTCCTGTAGCATAATATTTTATCTCCTGTAACGTAAGAAACAAAGTGTCAATTACCTGCCATTGAAGAATCCAATAGACATTTATTATAATTTGCTAAGCTGTAAAAAGTATAAAAGTTATTCACAGGCACATTAGTGTCTGGCCTAACTTTAGGTTATTGGTTACAACAGAGCAGCATACTTCTAGTATGCTGTATGTAGGTAGCTGTTTGAGGACGCAACAGTATATAAATCAAATTAACTCCTCATAATGTACAATTTTGTGTCTACTACAGTTGTACTTAACTCAATTATTTCAGAATAATGAAGTTCTTCCCTAAAATAAAACAGCATATATTAAAGGGGAATCCTAGATTTACTATACTATCCAGCTTCAGAATCAACTTAAATAGCTTGCTTCTGTTTGCTGTGGAATCTAAAGTTATAAAGAAAAACTATTGTAGCAAGGCAACACCACATTATAATTATAGGCGAACACTTCTTTCTCAATTTACTATTTAATTACATGTCTGGGTTTCTTGGTATCTTAATTATTGTGTGTGATAACTAAAGTGTGACACTGGTCAGTGCAAGAATACTTTTGTAATATTTTCAAGTAGTACCAAAATAACTCAGTCAATAGTCTAGTTTTGCCAGGTTTCTGGATTTCAATATCCCTTCAATAATCTTCATTTTGGCAGCAACTCTGCAGTCTGAGATCAGCGCTCTTAATTTCCACACTAATATGCCCACAGAAATCAGCCCAGCACAGTATGATCTTTCTGTGTCGTAACCAGGTAGCAAGTACCGCAGTGAGAAATAGGCATAAATCAGGATGATTGAGTTCAGGAGACGGTTCTTGAGCTACTAGTCTTGTTTTATTCTGATTGATTTAAACTAAAATGAATCCTCACAGCTGCTGTGCGAACAGAAGGATCATTCCAGCTGGATGGGACATTCTACATAATTGTGTTATGGGAAGCAGTTCAATCTACCTAGGTCTAATTTGCCATGACTGACTGAATTTCAAAATGGACCTGCTTGCACCAAATCAAATTAAGTTTGCCTTTATTTTCATTGTAAATGGAGTTTCTTTCTAAAAGCCTGAACTTCACTTTATTGTGTTAATATCCTTATCTGAAAGAAGTGGTTGACTTCTTGAAATCAGTGTTGTTAAGATGGACATTAGACAAAAGGATGATGGATGTGTCTTTTGCCAAAGAATAATGCATGTTATTCTTAATACCATATACACTAGCCACTTAAATTTAGTTTATTACTTAAATAAACATTGTTTGCTAAATATTCTGATGCAATTGAGAGAAATGAGACATTTAGAGTTAAATGAAGTTAAACTGCTTGGCACAGGTTCCAAGTAAGATGTTCACATGTAGTCTGTGAAACAAACTGCACCAGAAAACTACAATGACATGTTAATTGAGTCAGTTAAAAGGGATGTTTAGGAAGTATGGTTATTAAAAGCTAAGGAGAATGTACCCATACCTAAAATAACACTGCAGTGCTGACTCAAAGGGCTACTCCTCCTATTCCAGTCTATGACAGTCCAATTTTTCACTTTAAACTTAAATTCAGATTGCAGAAGGATGGCTTCTGATAATCTAACTTGATTTGCACTCCAAAGAAATTGTGTTCCTAACAGCCCTGTTCACTGTAATTGATTGGCCTGGAATTTTGGCAGTGTGCACAGTGACATTGTTGAATCTCCTGATAGCCTCTGGAGAAAGAAACATGCACAAGTTTCGTCAGTCTTCTTGCTTCCTTGCCTTATTAGAAGATCATAAAAAAGATCCATGCAAATGAGCTACAAGGAGACTTCCGCACAATCTTTTAAAAGGCACTCTGGATTGCACTGTTCAGCAGAAGATTGCCTAATTAAGGTAAGAGAAACAAAGGGTCAGTTAGACTCAAAGTGTCAGCTCTTTTCTCTCCTTACAGATGCTGCCAGACTTGCTGAGATTTTTCAGCATTTTCTCTTTTGGTAAGAGAAAAACAATGTTTGGCTCCTGCACCCTAAGAACTTCATTGTATGTCTTAACAATATTTTATTATGCATGTACTGATTTATGCAATGCTATTTCTATCCAGTGTATAGCTGGGCATGATCCCAAGCACCAAAGAGTGCACTATTATTCATGCCAACTGCTAACCATTCCTTGGAAGAGTACTGAAGTCAGGATAAATGGAGTTCTAGCTGTAGATATCAACAAGTCACTCAGATTTATTAGTTGGGCACTGTTGGTACTTGCTAATGGTTTTGAGTGTTGAATACCTCTTGCAAGGACTGAAGAACAAAAGTCCCAAATCCTCAGCAGTGCTGGCAAAATATCTTAATCTGCATCTCTCCCCGTTCTTTCTTTTTTGTCCTGAGCACGAACAGACTTTCCATCAAATAAACCAGCTTCTTAAATGGTTCGCAGTGCTTTTTAATTAAGCAGAAGTGGTGGAGGTGGTCTCCAATTTAACATCCCGAAACACAGCTACTCGGCTTTCTCCGCAGCAACATTGCATGCACAACACTAAAATAATTTTAATGCATAAATATCACAACAACTCTCACTTCACCATCATCCCTGTTAGCTTGTCCACACTCCTCAACTAATTCTCATTAACTGTAACACACCAATGGACAATAACGTAACACCAAAGGACAATGCCCACGGCAAGTAGACTCTCAGAAAGAAGCTTTTAATTTAAAGGAAGCATTCTTTTTTTGTTGCAGGTGAGACAGAGAGAGATCAGTGGTATCTTCTCATGCCATCTTACTTCTTTCCAGCAGATACACCAGAGCTAAAACAAGCAGAGGAAGAAGGCATTGATGGGGAAGATGATAACAAGTACCAAAACACCCCAGGAATAGTAGTTGCACAATGTTGTTGTCTTTCAGGACAGTGACAATGCCCAACCTGCAACTACCTGATTCACAGCATGACATCTGTGAAAATTATGTCATGAAATCTGTGATTGCCAAAAATGTGTATGCCGAGACAGGCCCTAAATGAAAAAGGAAACCAAGAAAATTAACTGGAAAAGAAAACCAACCCTCCCAATTCCTAAGAAAACAAAAACTGCAACTGAGAATTGGAGAGAAAATCTTCTGGGCAGAATGAAACTTACTGGGGCTATATAAAGGGATGCAGAGCCATCTATGCTCAACAGTAGTAGACAGTGTGTCCAGGAGTGCAGAACAGGAAAGGTGAAGGAGACAGAATCTGTGAATAGATTAATGCAGTCCTTTCTGATCCTTGAACATAGTAGATCCAGACCAAGTTAAGTTTCTGCAGATGTGGGAAATTTGTGAGGAAGCTATGCCCATGGAATGCATGTACTGCTATTAGTTGGGAAGCAGACTACAGTCTAGAATGACAGGGACTGAAATGCTTTTTGAGGAAGACAGAGTTTTGAAAGATTTTATTACTGAGATTTCCGATCTGTGTGCGCTGTGGATTGTCATGCTAACTCGTAAAATGTATCTTTTTTTGTGGCTGGCATTTAATGTGTGACTTGTAGTTTATAATCAATTGCAATTTGCCTGTTAACTCATGTTTAACTTACACTGTTCTACTGTTTCAGTATAGGAAGCTAAGACAGTGTTTCCTGTTTCCTTTGTTTAACTCTTGTGCAGTGGAGATTTTTATGTTGTCAACTGTAGAATTTTGTGGTTTCACTCTTTTTGAAATTAACTTGTACTTTGGATTTTTTTTAAAGAAAGATTTAATGATCTCTACCAAGATTGTAACAATAGGCGAAGACGCTAAGCTCTCCAGGAGTAAGCCTCCATGCAGACCAACTCAGTTCCAAGGGCCTCCTTCAGACCTTCCATAATCCCAGTCCTCCAATATTCCAGAGCTCAAGTATGAGAGTACATTTCTTATAAAGAAAAACTCACATAGGCACCAAGGGAAGCATGATGAGAAGAAAAAATAATTTGATTGTGTCATTTGAAAGTTATATTAAAATAAAGCACGAGCCAATCCACCTCTTACGTTCCTGCTGGTGATTAGAGTCAAACAGGAAAGGGTGCACCGAAGTGATGTCTTCCTGAATGAGATGTCTGTTGTCACATACACACAGTGAAAAATAGGACTCTTGTGTTTTCATGTGGCAAGAAGAGGAATGGTTTGAGGAAATATCCTTTACTCAGGAAGGTTGGTCGCAAGAAGTAAGGTTGTGGTGTCAAAGCTAAACTTTATTCTGTAGCAGCAAATGTTTCAGTAACGAGGTATGTTGTGATGCTTCTTTCAAGTGCTGCCCATGTCTCCTTCACCATCCAGCAGTGCTGTCGCTGTTCTGTGCTGTTTGCAAATAGGAGTATGTTCAGACAGAATGCCATACCTATGCTTTAAAGGAACAGAATTCCAAATCCTGTTGGTAAGCTACCCCTTGAGAACCCATCAGAAGAAAGTGAAAGTTTCTGTAAGCAGAATGCAAGGGAATACACTTGCCAAAAATACTTCTTGCCTTCTGGAAACTGCACGAAAAGTCTGTTTTTTATCAAGACATTCTCAACTTAGCTGATCCTGGCAGCTGCTGTGTCTCTCATGACCAAGTGTGACTCAACCATGTGCAGTAGCAGGGTGAAACAAAGAAATGTGCAGAGACAGTGCCAGCGGCCGACTGTTGAGCATGTGTAAAGTATGGCATTGGTGCTTTGGAAGATGTGTTGCAGAATTGCTTGAAAAACGCAAGGCAAGTTGTGAGAAATGTTTTAAAAGCTGCACAAAAAAACAGGAAAATCTTCCAGACCACTTTCCTCTCTGCAAGAAATTGCTAGTCTAATGCTGTTAATATGTCAAACATGACAATGGAATTCATCAGTCATTTTTCACTAATTAGGTTAATTTGGGATTTGTGGTATTTTCTTGAGTCATACAGATCTACAGCATAGAAAAAAAAAAGCCCTTCAGCCCACCATGACTGCACCAGTCAAAAGTACCCATCAAACTATTCTAATCCCATCTTTCAGTACATGGCCCATAGCCTTATATGCCTTGGTATCACAAGTGTTTTTTTTCTATAATATTTGGTGCCTACTCCTGGAAGCTTGTGATATTTTCCCCCTTTAGCCATTATGTGTGTAAGGGTTATTCAAGGGAGTTTGCTGCCACTAATCATCCTGTGCTTTGTTTTAGGCCTTTCTATTGATTAGGTGTATAGGATTCACCACTGTAGAGTATCTGCATAAGAAACAGTGTTTCCTAGATAATAAGATTATGCCATCAACAGGTACAACTACATTTAGTCAGGGAAAATTATTGGGACCTTAAGGAACTAATACAGAAATGTCTGCTTTCTCCAAAAGCTAGAGTAGAACTCTTTATCCTCACATTCACACTGTGTTTGACATCAATAGAATTGGTTGACCAATGTAAGGTGAACATTAACCCCTCAGAAGCATTGAGGAGAAAGTGAGGTCTGTAGATGCTGGAGATCAGAGCTGGAAATGTGTTGCTGGAAAAGCGCAGCAGGTCAGGCAGCATCCAGGGAACAGAAGAATCGACGTTTCGGGCATAAGCCCTCAGAAGCATTGCCTTATATAACAGGATGAACATGACTCATGAGGCCTTTTTGTATTTCTGGATTAATGACACATTTATGAGCCTCAATGTGATTAGACTCTAAATGCTGTTACAGATAATTCACTTAAAAGTCCAAAAATCATGAGCCATGAGCATTTCATAAATAATTGGCAAATATTTCAAGGATCTATTCAGGTTGAGATATTAGATTTTTTAAAATTCATTCACGGGATGTAGGTTTTGCTAGCTGGCCATCATTTATTGCCCATTCCAAATTGCCCTTGAGAAGGTGATGGTGAGCTGCTTCTTGAACTGCTACAGTTCTTTTGATGCAGGTAGACTCATAATGCTCTGAGAGAGGAAATTCCAGGATTTTGACCCAGTCACAATGAAGGAATGATGGTGTATTTCTGAGTCAGGATGGAGAATGGCTTTGAGGGCAAATTGCAGATGGTTAGTGTTCCCAAGTTTCCTTTGTCCTTGTACTTCTAGGTGGTTGTGATTGGTTTGGAAGGTGCTGTCTAAGGAGCCTTCCTGAATTTCTGCAGTGTATCTTGTGGTGGAGTGTGTGAAGGTTTGTGAATGGGGTGTTAATCAAGCAAATTGTTTTCTTCTGAATGGTGCCAAGCTTCTTGAGTGTTATTGGAACTGCATTCATCCAGGCAAATGGGGAGAATTCCATCTCACTCCTGAATTATGGACAAGCTTTAGGGAATAAGGACATGAGTTAATCAGTGTAAAATCCTCTAACCTGGTTTTGTAGACATAGTATATATATGGCTAGTCCAGTTTCCAGTTTATGGTAACACCGAGACTGTGAACCTTGGAATATTCAGCAATGGTAGTGCTATTGAATAGGAGAAAGTGAAGATTTCAGATGCTGGAGATCAGAGTCGAACATGTGGTGATGGAGAAGCACAGCAGGTCAGGCAGCATCCGAGGAGCAGGAGAGTCGACGCTTCGGATTTCCTGATTTTGCCTGAAATGTCGATTCTCCTCCTCGGATGCAGCCTAACCTGCTGTGCTTTTCCAGCACCACACTCAACTCTAATGCAATTGAATGTCAAGGGAGGATGATGAGACTCTGTCTTGTTGGAGATGGTCATTGCTTGGCACTGAGTGATGCAAATGTAACTTGCCACTTCTTGGATCAAAGTCGAAGAGCGTGGTGCTAGAAAATCATAGCCTGTCAGGCAGCATCCAGGGAGCAGGAGAATCGATGTTTCAAGCATATGCCCTTCATCAGGAATCAGGGCTTATGCTTGAAACATTGATTTTCCTGCTCCTCGGATGCTGCCTAACCGGCTGTGCTTTTCCAGCACCACAGTCTTCAACTCTGATCTCCAACATCTGCAGTCCTCACTTTCTCCCACTTCTTGGCTCAAGCCTGGATAGTGTTCACGTCTTGTTGTACTTGGGCTGAACATTACCTGAAGAGCAATAAATGGTTCTGAACACTGTGCAGTCATCACCTTATGATGGTGGGAAGATCATTGATGATTCAGGTGGTTGGGCTAAAGGCACTAAGATGAGGAACTCATGTAGAGGTGTTCTGGAGCTGAGATGACAGATGTCCAGCCATCACAACCATTTTCATCTGTGCCAAGTATGACTCCAACCAGCGAAGATGTTTCCCCTGATTCCAATTGATGCCAGTTTTGTTAGAGCTCCTTGATGCCACACTGGATGAGGCGTAGCTTTGATGTAATGGATGGTCCCTGTCACCTCACCTCTGCAATTCATCTCCTTGTTCATGTAATGGCTGTAATGAAGTCAAAAGCTGAGTGGTCCTGGCAGAACCCAAACTTAGCATCACTGAGCAATGAGGGTTTTAATCTCCCTTCTCAAAATAGGTTTTTAGTTTGGCTTTCAAATGGTGTGACCACGTTCGAGTTGCTGTTAAATTCTGTTAAGTGTTTTCCACGTTTGATGGAGGCCATGGTTAGTTTAATACAAAACTCTGGCACACCTTATAACATGATTTATTTAGAGGGAAGATAACCATGAGGCTCCTTGATGGTTGCTGAGGAAATTCACCTGACCATTTCCTGAAGCATTAAACACTGTTTCCTCATTTACACCTTTACCAACAGGCCCCCCTCCCCTTGAACATGCCATTATTGCATGCAATCCTGAATAAAAAGAGAAACTTAAGGTCAAATAAAAACCTCCAACCTATTCCTCATATGTACATTTGTTTTTCCTCCTCCTCCACTTAACTGCAGAATAGATTAGATTAGATTACATTACAGTGTGGAAACAGGCCCTTCGGCCCAACAAGTCCACACCGACCCGCCGAAGCGCAACCCACCCATACATTTACCCCTTACCTAACACTGCGGGCAATTTAGCATGGCCAATTCACCTGACCTGCACATCTTTGGACTGTGGGAGGAAACCGGAGCACCCGGAGGAAACTCACGCAGACACGGGGAGAATGTGCAAACTCCACACAGACAGTCGCCTGAGGCGGGAATTGAACCCGGGTCTCTGGCGCTGTGAGGCAGCAGTGCCACCGTGCCGCCCACAATAATGGTGGTGCTCATGCTCCAAGACAGCCAGCAGAGCTACTCTAACTCCTGTTTGGGTTACTGCTGCCTCTATAGCCTGACACATCATTACAACCGCTTGTGGAATTAAGGGATATGGTGAGAGCACGGGTAAGTGGAACTGAGTCCATGAGAAGATCAGCCATGATCTTTTGAATGGTGGAGCAGGCTCGAAGGACCAGACATTCAATTCCTGCTCCTCGTTCTTACATTCTTATGACAGAGGAAATGTTGAAACAATTGGTGCACCATGATTAAAATAAAGTGATGGAAGGTGTCGTCAACAGTGCTATCAAGTAGCACTTAAAGTCATAGAGATGTACAGCATGGAAACAGACCATTCGGACCAACCCTTCCTTGCTGGCCAGATTTCCAGCCTAATCTCGTAAAATTTGCCAGCGCTTTTCCCATATCCTCGAGACTCTTCCTATTCATATACCCCTCCATATGCCTTTTAATTCTATCAGCCTCCACCACTTCCTCTGGCAGTTCATTCCAAACACGCACCACCCTCTGTGTGAAAAAGTTGTCCCTTAGGTTCCTTTCAAATCTTTTCCCTCTCACCCTAAACCTATGCCCTCTAGTTTCCCCACCCCAGGGAAAAGGCTTTGTCTATTTACCCTATCCATGTCACTCATGATTTTATAAACCTCTATAAGGTCACCCCTCAGCCTCCGACGCTACAGGGAAAACAGCCCCAGCCTATTCAACATCTCCGAGTAACTCAAATCCTCCAACTCTGGCAACATCCTTGTAAATCTTTTCTGAACCCTTTTGTGTTTCACAACATCCTTTTGACAGGCAGTAGGCCAGAATTGCATGCAGTATTCCAAAATTGGCCTAACCAATGTCCTGCAGAGCTGCAACATGATCTCCCAACTCCTATACTCAATGCTCTGACCAATAAAGGAAAACATATCAAACGCCTTTTTCACTATCCTATTTATCTGCGACTCTACTTTCAAGGAGCAATGAACCTGCACTCCAAGGTCTCTTTGTTAAGCAACACTTCCCAGGACCTTACCATTAAGTGTAAAAGCCCTGTTCTGATTTACCTTTCCAAAATCCAGCACCTCACATTTATCTAAATTAAACTTCACCTGCCGTCTGATCAAGATCCTGTTGTAATCCGACGTAACCTTCTTTGCTGTCCACTACACCTCCAATGTTGGTGCCATCTGCAAACTTACTGACTATACTGTTTACGCTCACATCCAAATCATTTATATAAGTGACGAAAAGCAGTGGACCCAGCACTGATCCTTGTAGCACACCACTGGTCACAGGCCTCCAGTCTGAAAAGCAACCCTCAACCGCCACCCTCTGTCTTCTACCTTTGAGCCAATTCCAAATGGTTAGTTCTCCCTGTATTCCATGAGATTTAATGTTGCTAACCAGTCTATCATGAAGAATCTTGTCAAACAGCTTACTGAAGTCCACAGAAATCATGTCCACTACTACCCTCATCAATCCTTTTTGTTACTTCTTCAAAAAACTCAATCAGGTTTGTGAGACATGATTCCCCACACACATAGCCATGCTGACTATACCAAATCAGTCCTTGCCTTTTCAAATGCATGTAATTCCTGTCCCTCAGGATTCCCTCCAACAACTTGCCCACCATCGTCGTCAGGCTCACTGGTCTATAGTTCCCTGGCTTTTCCTTACCACCTTTCTTAGGCACCAAGTTAGCCAACATCCAGTCTTCAGGCACCACATTTGTGACTATCATTGATCCAAATATCTCAGCAAGGTGCCCAGCAATCACTTTCCCTATCTTCCCACAGAGTTCTTGAGTACACCTGATCAGATTCTGGGCATTTATCCACTTTTATGTGTTTTAAGACATCCAGCATTACCTCCTCTCTAATATGGACATTTTTCAAGATGTTACCATCCATTTTCCCACTTTCTATATCTTCCATGTCCTTCTCCACAGTAAACACTGATGCAAAACACTTTTTTAGTATCTTTCCCCATCTCCTGTGGTTCCATACATAGTCTGCCTTGCTGATGAAGGGATGATGAAGGGCTTTTGCCCAAACATCGATTCTCCTGCTCCTCGGATGCTGCCCGACCTGCTGCTTTTCTAGTACCATACTCTCGACTCTGATCTTCGATGTGCCCTATTCTCTCCCTTGTTACCGTTTTGTCCTTAATATATTAATAAAATCCCTTTGGATTCTCCTTAACCCTATTTGCCAAAGCTATCTCATGTCCCCTTTTTGCCCTCCTGATTTCCCTCTTAAATATACTCCTACTGCCTTGATACACATAAGGATTGACTCGATCTATCCTGTCTATACCTGACAGATGCTTCCTTCTTTTTCTTAACCAAACCCTTAATTTCTCTAATCATCCAGCATTCCCTACACCTACCAGCTTTGCTTTTCACCCTAACAGGAATATACTATCTCTGGACTCTCGTTACCTCATTTTTGAAGGCTTCCCATTTTCCAGTTGTCCCTTAACCTGCGAATATCTGCCCCCAATCACTTTTGGAAGTTTTTGCCTAATACCGTTAAAATTGGCCTTCCATCAATTTTTTCAAACAATTTGTACCTAAGAATGTGTATCTTGGTACCTTTATACCTAAAATGGTGCCATAAATGGCGACTTGTAAATTTTTCACTGCACTCTTGTGAGTACATGTGACAATAAAGCTAATTTTAGTTCTAAATTGCCAGTTCCCCTTTCTTTCCCCACTATACCATCTTCCATTCTGCACCTTCAAGCAACTCTCATACATTTGTCAAACACAACTGACCAAGATTCAGGGAGAACTCGGTTTTTATTTGAACTTTTAAAATTCATCTGAAACACCAGGCAGTGGATCTGATGTTTAACCTTACAACTTTGTGATCCTATATACACTTTTCAATGCACTGACTTGTCAGCTCAAGTGTTGAAATTGGATTTGAGCAGAGCAGACAGCTTTCTCATTGAGATATGTGCATATCCAGTTGAAATTGACATAAGTAGAATTTCTGCTTGCTTGGTAATAAGTCCAGAATTCTCACCAAAATCTAACAATGTTACCGAGCTGCCTGAGCAAAGTTTATCTTGCTAAAGTTTCCCAGTGTTTTGCTGTTTATCTATGAAGTTCACCCTCCCTTTTAAGACATTGTGTTTATAGTATTATCTTGAGCTAAGTAGGAAAGTCTCCACTGCTCATTGATAAGCTATTCCTGCAGGTGCCATTAGTGAGCCATGGCACCAATTAATTATTCATAATGCTGCAGATCAAGTGTCAGATAATTGAACCAGCTATCACAGATAATTGAACTGCTGTCACCTCACCTTAGTGCCATTGTGGTGTGAAAGTTTGTGTTCACCTTGCCTCTGCTTCCCAAGGCTGTAAAGTTCAGAATTACAGTATATGAATGTATTCCATGGCCTGGAATGTACTCTTGGTTCTCTTGGTGTTATTCAGCAGATGTTGCTCATCTGCACAAAAAGGTAACAAAATTTTAAGCTCAAATTATGTCCATGACAATTCAAATTCTCGAGTTGCAGTAATCCTTTGCTCTAATTTAGTAAAGTATCGCACTGGAAGTAGACCCAGGCCCAAATACTGATGTGCCACAGGGTCAAGTTAGGTTTCTGCTAATTATCCCTGTTTGCAGGCTTTGAGGAAACTCTAGAAATTAAGCTGGTATGTTTTAAAAACTTTCTCGTATAAGATTTATGAAATTACTAGGTAACTGTCTATGGTTTCTCAACATATGTATTTCCCAACCTACTTTTTATAATTAACAGCAAATTAAACTTGGCTAGATTACTATCGTGATTGAGAATGTTTGTTTGTTTTTTGGTGAAAAGCTCATTTCCAGCTGCTTTAATCCAACTCCACCTAGTTACCACTGTTGACTGTGTCAAGAATAAATTTTCCGACAAAAGATTTTTTTGGAAGGCTGTCGGATTGAGCTTTTTTTTTGCAGTAGATTTTGTTGCTTGTGATATGTAAATGAGTTTGGGCAAAAACTAGAAGTAATTCCTGGTTTTTGAAGACTGAAAGCTGTTTTCTGTGAGGAGTGTCCTCCTAAACATCTTTACACTTATGAAGGGATTTGATAAGGCAGAGCATATTTCCACTTTGTGGAGGGGAATCTTAAACCAGAGGTTCTATGTTCAGGGATTCACCAACTTATGAATGCGATCCCAGACAGGCATGTAACTTTACAGCTATGACATTTGAATATCCCCTGTATTGATGAATGGTTACTTCATATTGTCTTGCATTTTGTTCTAACTTGCATTAAAAAAATCAACTTGCGAACTAACTTGAGAACAGAACCCGTTCACAACTCGCGGACTGATTGTATATGAAGTTAGTCACAATGAATCTGTAAAGGAATTAAAGAGAAACTGCTTTACCCAGAGACAGTGAGGATGTGGAACTTTTTCCCTGGTGATCTGGCAAAATGCATAGATGCAATTAAGGAAAATCTAGCAAAGGACATGAGGCAGAAAGCAAAGAGGATATGGTGTTAAGCCTAGAGGAAGTAGAGGTGAAAGAGGTCATGTTGAGTATAAACGGTAACATAGACCTGTTGAGCAAAAATATCAATTTCTGTAGTTTGCATATAGCTTTAGATATGCACCTGTGCTCAAATAGTACAACATACACAGTTCGCTTGTGTTGTGGGCTGACATCCCAGCTCTGCAGTACTCTATACAATTTTTGTCCTCATTTGATTTTTAATGATTTTATTTTCATGTGTAGTTTACAGTCAGAAAAACAGTAACATACAGTAAAAATCTTTTCTACTGTTGCCACAATCTGGCGCCAAATTGGATAGTTTTACAACTAAGAAAAAAATAAAAAGTTATAACTTAAAGAGAGCTCATTAGTCCTGAGCCAGCTCATTGTCAATGATACACGTGCCACCATGCATCCTCCGCCGCCTCACCGCCGTCTACACCAGATCCAACCAACATTGAAGTTGCCACTTTTCAGGTATCATCTTTCACCATTGGGCTAATTCTTCTCCGCCAATGCCTTGCCACCTGTGCTGGACATACTAACACCAGAGTCGCATCTTTCGCCGCTGGTCCCATCTCGATGATGTTGCTGTGATGCCCTTCCACCACTGCTTTGCCGTGCTGGACTCAACCAGCGATGAAGTCATTGACCCTCAGGTGCCATCTTTCACCACTGGGCTTACTTTCCTGACATCACCTCCACCAACATAGTAGCTGCCGATTTCGATGCCAGGTCCTGTGCTCACCCCAGAAAAGTAAATAGTGGCTTACTTACTGCTGCCACGAGATCTGCGCAGGGCCCTTTTGAGTCGTGGCTGGGATTCCTCGCTGCCATCGATGGTAAATAAAGAGAAGTAAGTAAAGTAAACAAAAGGAAAAAGAAAGAAAAGTTGTCAGAGCGGATGAGCTCTGGCACAGGATTGCATTAAAAGCAGTTCAAGGAACATTCACAAAGCTGATTCCTGGAATGAAGAGGTTATCTTGTGAAGAAAGATTGCACAGGTTGGCCCTGTATCTGTTAGAGATAGAAGAATGAAAGGTCATTTTATTGAAACACATAAGATCCTGAGTTGGCTTGGCAGGATGGATATTTAAAGGATATTCCCCTGTGGCAGAAATTAGAAATAGGGGACATAGTTTGAATGTAATGGGGTCTCCCATTTAAGAATTTATTTCTATCAGAGAATCATTAATCTTTGTAATTCTCTTTCCCAGAAAACAATAGACACAGGGTTGTTAAATTTTTTCGGATAGTGTTGGGTAGATTCTTGCCTAACGATGGAGTCAAGGGCAAGTAACTGGAAATCAGGCTTCAATCAAACCAGCTAGGATTTTAACAAATGGTGGACCAGGCTTGAGGGCTGATTGGCCCACTCCTCCTAATTCATATATTCATGTGTGAATGAAGTGTTCATGTACCAAGCTAGCTTTTGATCCACTATTTACTCCAGATTGTCGTGAAGGGTTTAAATAAATAAATATGTCTGTCATAGACTGAGTCTTTAAGGGTAGTGACAAATGAGCATCAGCTAAATCATCTCCAATCTGTAAATGTTTCCACTGCATAGCTTTGTAGTCAAAACCAAAAAATGCTTAGGATTTCAGAGCTATGATTAACAACTTTACTGAGGGCTAAGGGGTCAAAGGTTCAATGAGAATTGTGATTTTTCCAGTCATTCTGAAAAGACCCAATTATCCTCTAGTCTTTCTCAAGCATTGCCAAACATCTGTGTCCAAGCTGAACTTGCATCAACTGGGGCACTGATAAGTGAAAAGGGGCACCTGTCAGAAATAACTTTTCATTCAATATTGCCATTCAAATTCCTATTTCAACAGCTGAGAGCACCCACTACTACCAGTTTGTTAGCTCGTTTTTCAAAATTTGTGACAAAAGTACTCCAAGTCTCTAGTGAACTTGTAACCTTAACCAGATATCACTGCAGGGATAACTAGGAAAACAATCACTGTGTTTTGGGGTTGAGCTGGGGCCAAAGTTGTAAACAAAAAACTCTTAAACGTGACCCGACCTGATTCCCTCCTCCTCTGCCACATCTTGGTTTAACTAAGGAAGGGTAGGCAACTAACCCATTCAGGAGGCAGCTTGGCCATTTAAATGTTGTCATGGGGTTGGGAGGATCCCAACTGGATTCCAGGTTTAACCCTGATTGGTTAGTTTTTACAAGCATCAGGAAACCCAGTAGATGATGGAAGGGTGTAGTCTCAAGCAATTTCTTCCCTCAGGGTAAGGTGTATCAGAAAGCTTGTGTGTGCCCGGTCACTAAGGCTCAGATTGATTGGTTTTTGGAGTGACATTTTAACATATTCAAAGGTTGCGGAGGTGGTGGCCTAGTGGTACTGTCACTAGACTAATAATCCAGAGACTGGTTAATAATCTGAGGGCAAGAGTTTGAAACTTACCATGGCAGATGATGGAATTTGAATTCAATCAACATTTGGAATTGCAAGTATTTGGTGCCCCTCTTGGTTTCCCCACCTTTTTGATTTTCTGACACAGCCTCTAGTGAGCAGTATTTGCTAATTGTGATTTCATTAAGTAGTTAATTTGATAACCTGGTGGTGGGTTTTCAAAATAAAAATAACTCAAAAGTAATCTACTCACTCACTGTTAAAACCAGTCCTTTGGATTCTAAGAGAACCACACAATATGGTTCTTATTTAGGACGGTGGAGTTGAGGTTGAAGGCCTACCACAATCTTATTGAATGACAGGATACACTCCAGGGTCTGAAGTGGCCTACTCTTGCTCCTAATTATTACATTTTTAGTTTTGTGTGAAAAAAAGTTATATGACTTTATTTCATGGCTTGTTGTCTGAGAGAAGCAGGCACGTACAGCTTTCCAACAATGCAGCTCACCACCTTCTCTGCTTGCTGTTGTTCCTCCCCACTTTAGTCATCAGATTCTAATCCCCCTCTCCCACTCCCTAATCCAAAGATCTCCCACCAGGGACTAGCACTCACCTCCAAATTGTTTCCTTGCAAAAAGAACCAAAAACCTTGTTGAAAGTAACCAAATAGAGCACACACAAAGATCTTGGTGTGCTATTTTGGGATAGTCCTGTCCTAAAGTCAAATCATTTCTCCTTATATCACATAAGCTTTCATAATTTTGAAAGCGCCAACTACATTTTCCATTTTAACTTTCTATCAAGGAGAACATTCCCCGTTTTTCCCATCTCTTCATATAACTGAACTCCTTCAACCCTGCTATTCTTCCAGTAAATCATTTCTGCTACTTCTCCAGGATCTCGACGTCTTTCCTAAACTGTGATGCCCAGAACTGGATGCAGTACTCCAACTGAGGCTTAATCAGTGATTTATGAAGAATTTATAACTTGCCTGCTTTTTCGCTCCGGCTTCGATGTATAAAGCCAAAGATCCCACAGGCATTTATAGTTATTCTATCAACATGGCTCTGTCACTTGCAAAGATTTGTGTGTGTAAACTCACAAGTATGTCTGTTTGTTGTGCACTCTTTTTCCTTTAAGTCGTATGTTGGTTTGATAAGTCACCAGGATGATAAAATATTAATAATGCATTTTCATTTTACATGTATGCTCCTAAAATTATTTTTATCAATTCTCCAAACACTTTAGAAAATTTTAATAGAGAGTTCCAGTGTGGTGTGATATCCAAATTAAGTTCTGGACATTAGGATGTTAAAAAGTAAATAAATGCCACACATTTTGGACAATTTAGTATCTGTTATCTTGTCCATAATTGCCATGAATCATATTTGTTTGAGTGTTTCCTGTCATACAAGTAGAAAATATAAATATGTTAATTAGTAGGAGACTTTGTACTTGAAATAGCAAACTTATATGAATAGTGAACTGTTCTAAGGACAAGTTTTGTGCCAGTAGATTTTTCTTTCTAACTAGTTGCAGCATTTTCATATAGGACAGATCTTGAGTGAGAAACATAACAAAGCTAATTGTACATCTGTTTCTGCTGCCAAAGGCAGTGCCTGGCAACAGACTGAAAGACTGCTGCAAAGGAATTAAAGCTTGACCATTCCCATGCTGAGCACAAGAGGAAGGGACAGAATAAACCCCCCGCCTGTCCATGGTGTCTCATGGGCCACTGATCATGAAGTAGTTGGAGAATTAGCGAGTGAAACATTTTGATGATTCTAAGTATGTGTAAGTTCACATGCATAACAAGATGCGTGTTTGCGTGAGAGAGTAAGGAGGAGACTGCAGGTGCTAATTCTAAAGCCTAGCACATTCCCTCTTTTCACTATTAGAGATTTCATGGAAAGGCAGAGCTTTCGCTGTGTTAGAGTGACTATACAAACAGAGGTTCAGTATAGCTTCTCAAACGTGGGCTTTTTTTTCTCTCTTTCGACATGCTGGACACTTCTTTGTTTGCAGAAATAGATTGAATGTCCAAATCTTTCACACTATAGTGACAATCGATGCTGATGATTGATAACAAAACATGTTTAACTGCGATTTAGTCTTTATCCAGAATAAACACCAGGAAAAAGACAGATTCCTTACAATGCTGACAGATGAATGAGTCCACATATTTTCACTTTAACAATACATCATAGGTACCAAACTCTCTTTGAAGCAGTAGAGCTTCCAGAATATTTGAATTTCAATTTACAATTTGAATTGTGATGCACCTCAGGTTGTAATTGTCATGTGCCTCTGTGACCCAGTGAACATTGCATTTGTATAGAATTAAAATAAGTCACTTCTATAGATTGTGTGGAGCAGTTAAGTGAAAATAATAGCAAGCATTCTTTGTGCATGTATTTTATTACATGATGTGGAAACCTGTTGGATTTTTAATAAAATGCAACTAATAACCATGGCTATTAATTTAGTGTTTTGTTGAGATCAGAATTTTCTGTCTTGATATATAAAGAGGTCTCTTTTTAAGAGCTATAAGAATAAGCAAGCATGGAATTTAAAATTGAGACTTGGGTTGAATAAGAAACATGTTACATTCTAAGTATTAATTTTTCATATTGAAGGTAGTAGGAGGAGCAGGAGAGTCAACCTTTTGGGCATCCCTAATGAAGGGCTTATGCCCAAAATGTCGACTCTCCTGCTGCTCGGATGCTGCCTGATCTGCTGTGCTTTTCCAGCACCACACATTTTGACACTGATCTCCAGCATCTACAGTTGTCACTTTCTCCACAGATGTTGCGAGACCTGCTGAGTTTGTCCAGCATTTTTTGCTTTTATTTAAGATTTCCAGCATTCGCAGTGTTTAGCAATTATAATATCGCTACACAACCATCCTGCTTATGTTGTACAAATTGAACATGTAGGGCATATAAAGATGAAAGGGTTCAAAAAAGATTTACAAGAATGTTGCCAGGGTTGGAGGACTTGAGCTATAGGGAGAGGCTGAATATAGGATATCTGTTTGGCATGGACAAGTTGGGCCGAAGGGTCTGTTTCTGTGCTATACATTTCTGTGACTCTATGACTCTGAGTGTTCATTGTCAGAAAGTGGAGGGCAAAAGACGTAATTGGTTTGCTTTGTTAAATTTTCCTTAACTACTTTGTAAATATGTGGCAACAATACCAATGGTATTTGGGAGTGGATTTTCCTATGTTCCTGTGCCATCAGTACAGATGAGCTTTATGAGGTATGTAGCACATGGTGGTGATTACCCATAAAATCTTCAATCATAAATTTATATTTTCACTTTAGTGAGGTACCATTTATAGGTACAATAAAAATCACTAACAGATGTATGCAAAAACACAACATTCAGTTGAAATATATATGTACACTCCAAAATTCAACAGGGCCTGAAAGTGAGCACAGATTGTGATTCCCGTGCCTGGTGATAATGATAGAGATAATATGCAAACATAATTCTGCCTTCCATTTTAATTCTGAGGAAGGGTCACTTGACTTGAAACATTAACTCTGACTTCTCTCCACAGATACTAATAGACCTGCTCAGCTATTCCAGCAACTTCTGTTTTTGTTTCTGATTTACAGCGTTTGGAGTTTTTTTTTTATTTTTCTATTTTAATTAAGTGTCCAGCCAACTTGTTGAAAATCATTGAAGACTAGCACAAATTCAAACAAGCTGCACTAATTAAGACAAGCTTGTGTCTCTGAAAAGGAGAGAGGGCATTATGGCCAGAACAGGCACTAGACAGTTCACACTAATTTTTAAGATGAGAAGAGAGATTTAAAATGAGGTACAAATTCTTTACACAGAGGATGGTTCGTGTGTGGAATGAACTTCCTGAGGAAGTCGTGAATGTGGGTGCAGTTACAACATTTAAAAGATACTTAGATAAAGTACATGAAAAGAAAAGTTTGGAGGAATGTGGGCCAGGAGCAACAGGTGGGATTAGTTTATCTTGGGATTATATTTGGACCGAAGGGTCTGTTTCCGTGCTGTATAACTGCGACTCTATAAAACAGAGCATGATACAACATGAGAAAGATTTAAAGGACATAATCTCAGAATAAGTTGCAGCCCATTTAAGAAGAGATGAGGAAGAATTTCTTTTAAGTGGAGAGAATCTGTGGAAATGCACTGATAATCTCACATTTTAAAATCAATTTTAGACAGAGCAAAATACTATAAAATCCTTTATGTGGGTACAGCTTTCCTTATCTGCTAAAGTATTCCAAAAAGTGGTGGGCTAAGTGAAAATATGTTTTCCTAAAGAAATCACAAGGGTATTTTTTTTAATCCAGATTCATTCACAGGACTTAGGCATCGGAAGTTGGGTCAGCCCTTATTGTCCATCCCCAACTGCCTTTGAGATGGTAGTGATGAGCTGCCTTCTTGAACCACTGCAGTCCATTTGCTCTAGATTGACCCACAATGCTGTTGGGCAGGGTTGGCTTAGTGATGCTGAAGGAATGATGATGTGGTTCCAAGTCAAGATGGTGTGTGGTTTGGAGAAAATGTGCGAGTGGTGATAGTCTGTGTATCTGTTGCTTCCATCCTTCTAGGTGAAAGAGATCATGGGTTTGGAAGGTGCCTTTTATGGAATCTCAATGCATTGTTGCAGTGCCTGTTTGTAGATGGTACACACTGATGTCACTCTTCCTGACTGGAAAAGGGAGTGAATGCTGAAGGTGTTGGATGGCATGTCAATCCACCAGGCTGCATTGTTCATAATATTGACCTTCTTGAATGTTATTGGAGATGTACTCATACAGACAAGTAGAGAATATGTTCCTGACCTATAATTTTTACATCAAAAATCTAATGCTTCTTTAAGGATAACGAGACCAAAAATCCTCCTCCTACTTAAAACTCTCTCTAATTGCAAACTACTCTTTCTATTTACTTGCCTTTCACTGCTTCCCATTAGCTGAGCAGCCTCTCAATATCTCTTGCTTTTTGCCCCTCTCTCAGCTCTCCTGCTCCTTCTGCTTGGTGCTTCCCTTTCCCGTCTCTCCATTTTGCTTTCTACTCATTCCCCCATGTTGCAGGACCCTCTCTCCCTCCTGCTGGCTATCTCTCTCTCCTATCCTTCTTATTGTTTCCCTTTCACCTCCCCTTTCCTGAGCTCTCATTTACATTGAAAAGAGTCAGTGGTTGAGAGAGATTGGGGTGTTCAGAGAGATTGCAAGTTGAGAAGAAGAGAGGGGTTCAGAGGAGAAGAAGAGAGGGGTTCAAAGGAGGAGAAGAGAGTGAGAGGGAATGACAAGTTTGGAAGAGGTGGCAACTGGGAAGCAGTGAGCAGTCAGGAGTGATTTATAAACAGGAAGGAATGAGGAGATCAAATGAGGTAGTGACTAAAACAGACTGAGCATGTGTAGTTACAACACAGTTCTTGGCATACGCAGGAACTACACTAAAATATAAATGAAGCTTATAGGTTAGCAATGCTTTTAGAGTAAGTGCCCTAATTCACAAAGCACACTAAAACAAAATGATGCCATTGGAAAATACCTTATACATGGTATATCTGTATAGAGAAAGCTAATGTTCTACAAATATTGAATTAGTTTTTTAGAAGCAGAGATGTTTCTAGCAGTCATTATAAACTTAGTTACATCTCATTCAACAAGGTTTTTTACAGGAGAGTAATAATGTAAAAAAGCAAGTTTTCTTTTGTTCACTGATTTCCTTGATGAATTAGAGGCGTAAGACAAATTGTTCCTTGTTGTTTCAGGAAGGTGAGTTGCTGCCTGAACAACTTGGCGAGATATGAACTCCTGCTGGGAGCATGGTTCGCCGCTCCCCTTTCTCCTTCATTCAGTAGTTATGTTTCTGTACTCCCACTCCCACAGTAGTTACTGCTGAAGTATTTTCCCTAATGACCACTTCTGGTTGCTTTTGGTATTTTCCAGTACTATGTGGTGCTGGGTAAAAGTTGCTTGAGGTAGTTTAACGCTACCAATCCTCCCTTTGTATTGGGCCAATCCGGTGATTACAGATGTATTTGAAATGCGGTTTTCTACAGAAGAGGCACTGTTCTTCGATAACAAGAAGGTTTATTGCATGATAGCAATAAGTACAACTATATTTGGGTCAGCATAATTATTAGAAGCTTTGCAAGCTGTTGTAAGTGTATCTTCCTCGGAACTTCCAGAGGAAGGATCGAGATCATAGCAGATTTTCCTTATGTTCATCTCAATTATTGTCACATCTTTCCCCAAAATAGTTATTGCAGGAGAAAATGACTTCGCTGGAAGACTTACAAACAGCATTGAATTTAGTATATTTTCTAAACAATGAAATTTTGGTAGTTTGTTGGAGAAAATCATTAGGTGTGAGGATATGAAGGGAAACCTTCTTGTAGGGACAGACAATGTGACTAAAGTATTCAATGATTACTATTTATCTGTCTTCACAAAGCACGTGAATGTCATGAAGGTTTCATTATAGGCGAAGGAGGTTAAGGACTAGATCCTAAAAGATAAGGATGTGTTAAAAAGCATTCATATAAAAATGGGTAAGTCTTCTGGTCCTGATGGCATCAGCAAAACTATAGTTAAATTAGTTAAATCAGCAAACTATAAACCAGTCAGATTAATATTCAAACTGGGCAAGTTGTTAGAAATCATTATCAGTGACAAAGAAAATTTCAATTTGAAATAACATGGATTAATCAAAGAAAACCAGCACTGTTTTCGTAAAGGCAAATTGTGCCTGACTGCTTTGATTACTGATACAACATCAGTAATCCTGAGCAGAAAAACCTGATGTCTCCACTCTTCAAAAATGCTTCAAGTATTTCTTAGATTCTTTGGGGCAACTGATGAGGTTGATCAAGGTAATAAATATTGTGTATTTGGACTTTTGGAAGGCATTCGACAAAGTGCCACATGGAAGGCTTGTTGACAATGTTGGAGCGTGGAAGGGGAAAGTGGTTGCATGAAAATGAAATTGGCTCAGTGTAACTGAGGGTGATATTAAATTAATGTTTTCTGATCAAGCAGTAATTTATAACAATGCTCCCCAGAGATTAGTTTTCGATTTATCATTTTAATTTTTCATCAATAACTAAGACTCGTGTATAATGAAAACCATTGTAAAGTTAGCGGATGATATAAAACTAGGTAACATAGTAATTGCTGATGTTGGTATTAGTGGACTTTGGGATGATATTGACAGGATGGTGAAACATCATTGAGAGAATTCGGTACAGTGTATGGGTGGTTATGGAAGACAGTCATTATTTTGATATATGTAGGCGAGCAGAAAAAACCTGATGTCTCCATTCATATAACAAGAATAATTTAAGTGAGAACAATTAAATAAATAAACTCGAACTACAAATTCTTAACTCGTAAAAGTGTGTCTTTTTTTCACTGCATCTAGATTACCTTGCCTAATTTAATTCCATTCATTTGATAGTGTGTATTATAGCCCTGACAAACCTAGGGGAGAGCCATTTTCTTGCTGTTTAGTTTAATGTCTCTAGTGCTTTTAAGAAATATCTTTCGCATGAGGAAGGGATTAAGCAAGAAAACAGGCTATTAAGCCTGATTGGCAATGGAGGAATAGAGGACATTGGTGCACTTAGTAGAAGCAGGCATTCTCAAGCATTGAACCTAATTCTTTTCCCAGAGGGTTGTTAGCTGCTGGAATATGTTGCCAGTGCGCAGTGAATGTGAACTTATTGTTTTTTTATGAAAAGGAACCCACGTTCCTGAGATTCACGGACATTTCTAGTCATAGAAGGCAGGTCGGCCAACTCAGATTAGTGATAACTGTAACTACAGTCTCCAGGAACATATTTGATTGCTTTTGGGGATGGAGAGTGATTTCTCAGTTGGTTTATAAATTGTTCTAAGGTTTTTCCTTTGTTTGGTTTTCATGGTTATTTGAAGGGATAGAAGAAGTTGATGGCACTTCTGCATTACACAACATCAGGATGGAACTGCTAATTTCTTTTCCTGTCCTCCTTTGTATATTCAGGTGTTGATAATTTATAATATCCGAGGTACCACAGGAAACTCAGCAGATAATGAATGCCAAGTGACATTCACATCTGAAGAATGAATCACATTTAAAAAAAATCCTTGTAGATTGCTATTGTTGTCTTATGACAATTGTTGATGCAAGAATTGGCAGATAGATCAATTCAATATGCTGATTATTTAATTCTCACTGAGATCTCTCAAATATTTATATAATGTTTCTATAAAACTTTCTATTTTAAAAACACAATGTAAATATATTGTGAATGAGGGTTTTAAAATTGAAAAAAAGTCTTTTTTTTTGCTTCTGCTTTAGTTGTGGCTACAGCATAGACTGATATCTGTTTTCCAAAGACATTTATATGGTTTGGACTACCGGATATAGTCATCCTGACAATAAAAACTTTTAAAATGGAAATCATCTAAAAATTGATCTTGAGGACTTCAAATGATAGAATGATGTGAGTATTTTCTTTAGTAGCTTGGTTCATTGGGGAATTGTCCTTGGCAGAAATATTAATGATGTAGTGCATTGGAATTTTAATCTGTGTGCATGTGTTTGGAGAAATATATACAGTTTATTGCTGGGATGATTGTAGCCATGTGACTGCTACTGTAAGTTCCTCCGTGGCAGCATTAGGTACATCATCTGAAATATAATGTCAGGAATAAAAAGTATGAATTTTCAGAGCTAGAAGAGGACAAGTTGCTGTGAAAAAAATAGCAAGGGATGTCCAATTGAAAATGTGTAAATTTCAGACCTGCGATATAGCCAGACAAGTAACCAAATAGTAGTCTGCAACTTTGATTTGTTGGATGAGTTAAAATGGCTGTCTGTTTTCCACTTCTTGCTACTGTGGAAATTAAAGGAGGTATGAGACAAAATTTAAATATTTTCTACACCCCCATACCCAAAGAGCTTGGCAGAATTATTTTTAAAATCTGATACTGTTACTGGTAACACTGCTGGGGAAAATGTGATACAAGATATATGCATTCTAGATCTCACTGAAGAGTATAAAAGTGAAACTGCAGAAATTTTGAATACACACTTTGAACTCCATATTAATTTTACTTATAAACCATATTTGTTCAACATTAGAATTCAGGGAGGTGGGAAACTTTTAATTATACAGCACTGAAATACCTAGCTCAATCCTGTAAGTTTGAACAACTGAAAGATATCATCATAAGATAGGATTGGTTTAGGCATGAGGGATCCTGCTGAGAGAGCATGTCTGCTGTGAGAAGAGAAATCTTTGCTTAATCTTTCAACATGTATGTAAGCTCTGACATTTTCAATCATCAGCTAAAGTGTATTACTGCGCTAGCTGTATTGTGCTGACAGCTATTCCAAAGTGAATGAGAACAACTTATAGGAAATAAAATGGAAGAAATATTTGCAGTAAAGAGATCAAAAAAATCGAGGCTAGAGAGCTCGTGGTAGATATTCCAGAAGATATCGCATAAAGGAAATGGAGCATACCTAGTGTGTGGGAAACAGTCTCTAACTACAAGAAGCTGAATCTTATTGCATGCAAGTGCTTAACTAGAAAAGCAAAACAAGCCTATTAAAATGGCTGCTGGAGAAATGTCAGTCGATGATTCTAATGAAACAGTTTACACAATGCAACAGGTTGGCAGCATCAGGTCTAATGGTGATAAATCGTTGGGACTGTTGAAATGATGACTGCGGAAGGAAAGCATTGAGTAAATGTCCGGTGCTTCGTGCAATATTGTGAGCTTCACAGTTTGTGCAAATTTGTTCAAGATGGTGACAACAATGAAGCCATTGGAAATAAGGTTAAGGCCATCTGATAGAGTGACATTCATTTCAGAGGGGAAGCAACGATGGAAGTCCTCTGCAACAGGAAGAAAGAAAATCTGGACTTCTAATTGGTAGATAACAACAGTAGCAAAACCCACCTGTCTGAGCTGAAGTCAGTCTAAATCTTGGACTAATAACCATTAAGTGCCAGAAAATATTTGTAACAATTTGGAATCCATCCAGCCATTGATTACTGAAGAGAACCTGAAAGATTCTAAGCTATTTTTTACAGGCCTTGGATGATTTCCTGATCAATAATGTATCTAATCAGATGAGTTTGAAAGAAAAATTCAGCATCTACTGAGGAGAATTCCCATGTCCTAAAGTCCACCTGAAGGAGAGCACAGGTGCGCTGGGGAAGAAGGGAGTAATTGAACAAGTAGCAACTTCTGGATTTGCAACATGGTAATTGTTAAAAAGTCTGTGCATAGATCTAACGGGGCTGGAAACACCTGGATCTCTCGGCCTATACCACAATGGAATTTTACTGCAACTTGCTAAAGCAAAGATCTTTAATAACCTCAAAATGAAGGATAATTACTGTAAAGGGAAGCTAGATGAAAGCAGCAGCTTTCTAATTTTATTTAGAATGCCAAATGGGGACTACAAATGGTTTTGCATGCTTTTTGACATTTCTTTTGTTCCAGAAGCATGCTAACATTGTATGACACAATAAATAATCTTCCTGGGGTGGAAGCTATTACAGATGATCTATTTTACGAACATGGAAACACAATGGAAGAATTTATTGCAGACCACATCAGAAGCTAATGCAACTACTGGAGAGAGCTTGCCAGATAAACCTGATGGTGAACAATCGGAGGATGCAATTGGAGGTCCAGAAGTCTAGTATCGAGGTCATGTACTACTGGGGAATTGCTTTGCCCAGATCTTGACAAGGTAAGAGCTGGACCAGCGGTACAACAATGTAGTAGTGATTTGTTGGACTCATGAACTACTTACAACATTCTAATTTATCATCAGAATGTGAACTTCTTTGCAATGTCATTGCTACTTAGAGGGGCACAAAAAAGAAGCAGCTTTAACTAGAATCAAACAAATATAGTGGTAACAACACTATGCTGAAGTACTAGAATGTCAATGATGAGGTCAATTTGCAGTGTATAGTCAGCGGGGCAAGACTTGGAACAATCCTTATGCAGCAAGGATAACTATTTGCATTTGCATCCAGAGATCAAACACACACTAAATGATGCTATCCTATTCTCTTTGCTTATGATTATTTCAATTCATAACCGTTTGGGATAGACAAAGTTACAATGGAATACATATGGGCATATGAAAGAGAAGCAGAAGTAGGCCATTTGGCCCCTCAAGTCTGCTTTGCCTTTCAATAAGATCCCTACTCTCCTGAGATTATATTAATAAGAAACAGGAGCTTTTCTAAGAGTGGATATTGATAGAGCTTTTTTTAACTTGCAAGTGATATGTTTTAACAGTCCATATTAAAATATCAGTTAAGAAGGGTGATTTTATGTAAGTATCCTTACTCTGCTCTTGGGATTTATTAATTTATTTTCATGATGCTAGTTAGCCCTGTTCAATTACTGATACCAGATACATAATCCTCACTTGATCTATCACACAGAGTTATTTCTACACGTCATCATGAATGTATGGGGCTTACTTGATAATCTTAATTCTTTATTGTTGAGAGCATTGAGAGCAAGGAACATAGTTATTATTCTCAGAATGATACAACTGCAGGCATCATGTTGGCAGTGAGAACAGGAAATAAATAATCCATCACGGCCACTTCATTTAATGTCAGCGTGACACAGGAAGTGTGTTCCTAAATGGGCATCTTTACCTTTAACATTAGAGTGTATGACTCTAGGGGAGAAAAATTCTTCTTAATTGACATCAGTTTGGGATATTATGCTGGGTGTTTATAGCAAAACAAAAATGGCTATTTTCCAGCTAGCCAATAGCAAGTAACTTAAGCATCTTTTATTGTCAGAATCGAGCAGAAGCTGAGTGGATGTTCCAGTCAAAACGTTTTACTGTATCTGTCAAAGAAACTCAAACATAGTTTAAACTAATCAGTATTACTTCCATTGAAAGCAACTGAAATTCCTTTGAGAGTCTAGGAAACTATTGTGCTGCAAAAATTTAATCTTTGAAGATTTACTGTAGATTTGAATCAATGTTGTTAGCTTTCTGAGGATATGAATTGATCCGACCACTGGATAACTCTGGCAAATGTGGAATGTGGAATAACCCTGACAATCTTAAAAACAGCAAGCTATCAACAGGAGGGTCATGACTTAAGAACAGTTAACTGAATTAGGCCACATGCAGCATAAAACATTTTGAAGTTTGGTAAGAAACCATAATATTTCATTTTATGAAGTAAGCTGCACCCTAACATGAATTATGCTACTGGAAACCATAGCATCATAGTGCAGTGAGGGTTTTCTCTCATACAAAGAAAACTTGGCCAAACTTTACCCAAGTAAAGGTTCTGAGTGCATATGCTTTTCCAATTGATAATAAAATATTATTGCTATTGTTACATCATTTTAAACATGGAATTATGTTTCATAAAATTATAGCATTCTATTTATGGTAGGCTTTAGATAAGTACGAAATAAGAAAAAAAAGTATGAGATAAGCTTGGTGGCAAGTCTACCCAAGGTCTCCATCCGTTTCTTTTCTTCTTCTTCTCTCTTTTCGTGTGTTTTTTTTTAGCTTTTCTACATATCTCCCATCCTCAGACGGCATTGATGGTGGTGTGGGACTTGAGGTGAAGTTCAGTGGCAGATTTAATGTGAAGCCCAGTGGGGACTCCTGGCCTTGAGGTGAAGCCCATCTCGGACCTATCTGCTCCTTTCTCTGCTTTAGAAGGATTGCAAATCTCAACTTTTAACTTTTTTAAATTTATTCATTTTGTGGGATGTGAGTGTCACTGTCTGGCCAGCATTTATTGCCCATCCCTAGTTGCCCTTGTGAAGGTGGTGGTGAGCTGCCTGCTTGAACTGCTGCAGTCCAGCTGCTGTGAGTTGACCCACAATGCTATTAGGGAGGGAATTCTAGGATCTTGACCCAGCGACAGTGAAGGAATGGTGATATATTTCCAAGTCAGGATGGTGAATGGTTTGGAGGGGATCATGAAAGTGGTGGTGCTCATATCTGCTGCCCTTGTCCTTCTAGAAGAGAGTGGTTGTGGATTTGGAAGGTGCTGTCTGAGGATTTTCAGTGAATTTTTGTAATGTATCTTGTAGATAGTACACACTGCCACCGCTGTCGCTGATGAAGGGAGTGGATGCATGTGGATGCGGTGCCAATCAAGTGGGCTGCTTTGTCCTGGATGGTGTCAAGTTTCTTGAGTGTTGTTGGGGCTGCGTTCATCCAGGCAACTGGGGAGTATTCCATCACACTCCTGATTTGTGCCTTATGGTTGGTAGACAGGCTTTAGGGAATCAGGAGATGAGTTACTTGCCACAGTATTCCGAGCCTCTGACCTGCTTTTGTAACCACTGTGTTTATGCAGTGAGTCCAGTTGACTTTCTGATCAATGATAACTCGCAGGATGTTGAAAGTGGGGGATTCAGTGATTCAGATAACACCATTGAATGTCAAGAGGTGGTGGTTAGATTGTCTCGTTGGTGTGGCCATAGTCTGTCATTTGTGTGGTGCAAATCATACTTGCCACTATACTTGGACACAGGCTGCTTCAGTATCTGAGGAGTTGCTGAACATTTTCTAATGTATAACAAAGATTTTGTACTGCGGTACATTTGTACCTAAGGCAGTGTCTGAAATGGTGACTTTGTGCACTTTTCACTTACTCATTTATCCCTGTACATGTGACAATAAAACCTAATTCTAATTCTAATCCCAGATCATATTATAAGAGAGTAGACTCGTAGAAGTCACATTTACAGAAGAAATTGTGTTGTTTTAAAGGGAGCTATCTGAATGGGACATAATGGGATTAAGAGAATTATGAAATAGTGTGAAATTGACATTGAAAGATATGATGCTTATATATGTGTGTAACAACATGCCTAGCAGGCCAAAAGAGGGCTAAACAGACTACTGCATGTCTTATGCTCATGTGCTTATTTCTACCAGAAATAGAATGGTGAAGATTTTGCTGCGATTTAATATTAACCCAGAAAAATTTTGAACTATTTCAAACTATTTTCACTGTTCATCTTTTTCCACGGGCAACAATTGGACAGTAATTACAAAGGCATCATCTGTGTTCAGCTCTACTTCAGATTTTTTTTGTTCTTTAGCTACATCTAATGCACCTTTGAACATCTGTTGACCAAATCAATATTTCCTATTGCTGAGTTTGACCCGAAATGTTAACTCTGATTTCAGTCCACAGATGCTATTAGACCTGCTGAGTTTTTCCAGCAATTTATGTTTTTGTATCTGATTTACAGCATCCACCATTCTTGCAGTTTTTATTAAATATTTCCTATTCACCATGAGACCTGAATAACATAAATTGTTTTGGGAATTCTACAGACTTCTATGTGAGAACTGCTCTGAAAGTAAAAGAAAACCAAATGTTAGAAACCAGTTTAACAAAGGTTATAGATTAATTATTTATGTTTACTGTGGCTTAAAATATATATCTTATTTTGAGAATTGCAAACCCCCTTCAACATAAGCTATCACACAAAGTCAAACTTTGGAAAAGTATTTCAATATTTTCTCAAGTTTAACACAGGATGCATGTTCCTGATGGCCAGGGAAGTCCAGAACCAAGTGTCACAGTCTAAGGATATGGATGGGCCATTTCAGACTGAGGTAAGGAGAAGTTTCTTCCCCCAGAGTGTTGAACCCATAGAATCCTTTGATCTGGAAAGTGATTGAGACCAAAATATCACATGTTTTGAACAAGGAATTAGAGATATTTCTTAGGACTAAAGGCATCAAATGATTTGGGGAACAATGTGGGGAAAAGGCCACTGAGTTGGATGATCAGTTAAGATCATATTGAAGGATCAGGCTGATCCTCAGACTAGTCTCAAAGAGCCAAATGGCTCTGATTTTGTATGTTTCTATGTTCATGTGATGACAGAGTCACACGTATTGCTTCATTTATTTCCCTGGTTAGGTGATGATAGTGCTGCATCATGAGTTGCTACTGTTATGAGTTTTCAACTCTGTGTTTTCTTGGTGCTTTAGATGGTACTTAGAACCAGCTATATTATCTTTGAGAGATAATCCAGAAGCTTGGACATTTATCCTGGTTCTAATCCATATATTTACTTCAGTTTCTCCAAATGTCATGCTGAGATTCAACCTCATTGGGTAGCTAGTCACATAGGTTGGATGTCTTATGAAGCAGGGCTTATCAGCTGGAGAATACCTGGATCTAAGAGGATCTTTTATTGGGATTCTCAGCAAGTAATGAACCAGACCTGAATTTTGTTCCCTTTTTTTCTTCTTATTGGCAAAATTCTAGACATTTGAAATAATCAGTGCTCACCAGAGTAGTGGACAGAACTGCAGAAAAACAGGAAGATTCCTTGATCTGATCTGGTGTATTGAAGCTCAAAATGTATTTGTGCTGCTCAGTGATATGCTGTACTCACATCTACCAAATTTCCCAGCATATACTTGGAGACTGTATCAGATAGCTTGACATTGTGGTATAAATAGTTAATGTTTTGTGCTTTATATATCTCCTTTGGTAAAATAAATTTGTATTTCACCTTTTATTTGTTCAGACACTTGATGAAAAGTTTGACAAAATGAGAGCTCAGTAATATAGAACAGTGTTGTACAACTGAACAGCAAATCTAATTAAGAATTAGTGCATTCATGTTTTTCCTTTTAATTTTCCTTAGTTGTTAGTGTTTCATGATAGATCAGAACCCTAATGTATTCAGAGAATTTTTTGCTTTAAATTCCAAAATGAGTTGTTTTTAAGAGGAAGACTGCCACAGAAAAATTACAGATTGAGTTCAGTGACTGCCCGGCAAAGTCCTGTAAGAAGACGATGGAGTGTCGCACACATAAATTATCATGAAACTTCAGATGAGTGACTCAAAGGGGCAGAGACAATGAAAGGGTTGACTATCTCTCCCTTGCTACAGAAAACCATCTTTTGTAGGGAGGTTTGTTTATCCTCTAGGAATACATAAAGACAAGGGTTTAAAAGCCAGTCTTAATGCTACTGGCATCAGATATGTGTCAGGCCATGGCCAAGAGAGAATTTAACTCGTGTTCCTTGATATTCAATCGTATTGTAATCACTAAAACCCCATTACTAATGTTGTGGGGGTTACTGTTAACCACAAACTAAACTGGACTAGTCACAGGTCAGAGGCTAGGAATCTGGCAGTGGGTAACGTACCTTCTGACACCCCAAAACCTGTCCACCACCTACAAATCGTAAGTCAAGAACTTGATGGAATACTCTTCATGTGCCTGGAGGAGTGCAGCCCAACAGCACTCAAGAAGCATCATCCAGGATAAATCAGCCCGCTTAATTGGCACCACATTGACAAACATTCACTCCCTCCACCACCAATAGCAGCAGTGTGTACCATCTACATGATTCACTATAGAAATTCATCCCTTCGACAGCACCTTCCAAACCAATGACTGCTACTATCTAGAAGGAGAAGGGCTGCAGATACATAGCAACATCACCACCTACATGTTCCTTTCCACGCCATTCAATATCATGTCTTGGAAATATATTGCCATTCCTCAGTGTCACTGCATCAAAATCCTGTTACTACCACCACCTCTCCTCACCACAGCCCTCCCCAAGTGCCATTGTAAATTTACTTACAGCACACAGACGGCAGTGATACAAGAAGGCAGCTCACTGTCACCTTCTCAAGCACAACTAGGGTTTGGCAATGAATGCTGGCCAAGCCAGCAACACATCCCATGATTGAATTTGAAAAAAAACACTAATGGAACTGATTGTGCTTGTATGTATAAGCCTGGGTTTGCAATGAAGACCAAAATCAAAGAATTATCCCCTAGGTCACTCCTGTGTTGCAGTTGAAGATTGACTTTGAATGTTGCAAACCAGTTAAAATAGGAATCAGGACAACGGAACTTCAATCAGCATATAAAACCAAGAATCTCTAAAATGGTCTATTCGGTTGTTAATGTCAATATTTCTGATAATCTCCACAGTATTGGCTGCAATGTTGAACTTTTTGTGAAAAATTCAAATGATCTGTATGTATTTCTTGAAAGCTTTTATCTTTTTGGACTGATCTCTTATTTCCACTTTGAATGGCTATATGTTAGCCAACTCTTTGTTAACTCAAAGCCTGGTTAAATTCGCTTCTTTTGAAGCACAGTTCATGAGGGTCTCACAAAAGGGGATCCACAACGGAGTGGATCCTTTTTAAAGTAATGTTTTTGCAATCAATTAAGGGGCAGAGTGAGTAATGAAGTGAACCAGTTCATCCCTTGTCGTTGGGAGCTTAACTATCATGCTGTCTGAGGAAGGGTCACTCGACCCAAACATTAGCTCTGATTTCTGTCCTCAGATGCTGCCAAATCTGCTGAGGTTTTCCAGCAGTTTCTATTTTTGTCTCTGATTTACAACATCATCAGTTCTTTCAGTTTTTATTGTGCTATTCTATCTGAATTGTAATGAATCGTGGAAGCTCTCCTGGGATCATAATTATGGTAGTAATAATAATGGTTTCACAAAATATATGGTAAGTACCCACATGTGCCCACAATTTGTAATAGCACTATGCTGTTCAAATTTCACTGCAGCAATCTCTGTTTGAGATGATTGAAGTATTTGATGCTTTGATTTTATTAGGATCACTGTAAGCACACATTATTTAGTCTGTGCCAAAGTTGCTGACAGAGGAACATGATTATAAAAACAATTCTGAAATTGATGTTAATTTACAGAACAAAGTTACCTAGAACGAGGTCACTTTATGGATTGTGCTCAGCAGCAACCCTATGTGGAATGAGAGCTGGCAGTCTGCCAGCAATCAGCAGAGAGTTTTAAAAGCTCTGGCAGCTGGATACAAGGGCAAGTTGGGCATGTTTACCAATATACAGTTGAATCTTATTGCTGATGCTTTCAGTTTTATAATACAAGATAATAATATGGTATTCTTTGCTTTCAATGATTATTATTTAGTTGATTTGCTTTAATCATTCTAGTTTTGTTATGTTAGTGTATGAGTCAGACATTTCACTTCGGCTTATAATCTGCAATGTGTGTCTTTGATACAGATTTAGACCTTTATAGAACTGTCTTCATATCTTGTTGCTTAAAATCAATTCCCATAAGCATACGTTGCACCTTTCAGTAGTCACTCTGTGCAGGAGTGCCCACACTGAAGATAAGCAATCAAGCTGTTAAGGGTGCAGGTGAACTTCTATCACTGAGCGAGAACAGACCACAGTGAATCAGCCACCTTTTACACTTGGCAAAGAAAATAAAGCAGTATATAAACCACTATTTTATTAAGTAGGATTATGGTAAGGGGGCGTAGGAACACTTTTGCGCTGGGGTCTTCTACTCATCTTCCATAACATGGGTGAAATAATCACAGCTATCACGGCAGAATACAGCACTTTGTTGGTGTTTCCATGATCAAAGTTACAGCAGAGAACCTCTTTTTTTAACTCATCCCATTAAAGTGCAGATTTTTGCCAAATATTCAAATTTCAGCATCTAGATGTACAGAAAAAAAGTTCATAGAAGTTATTCTTTGTAAGAATCTTTTAAGCTCATACATTTGCCAGAAACTTTGCTTTTAAATTGCAAAATGCTGCTTAAAGGCTTGGCAAATTCAAACTACTTTCTCATGGCTTTTGGTGTGGGAGTGTCATTATGTAATTTAAAGCATTGTAACTGACAGGGAGGGAAGGAAATAAAGTAATTTGTCTGACAGTATGTTGGAATTCTGTAGAATTGCTGAACTTTAACCCAATCCAGATGTCAGCTGGGGGAGGGGGAGGGTCTGCGCCCATTATTTAGTACAAAATCATTAATAAATGAAATAACTTCTCGGGATTCGTTGTAACTACTGGACATTTTTCATTCTAAACTTCTTTTGAAGCTGAATTTTTCAGACATAATAAAGGATACTACGTACAAATGGATAATGCTGTCTGCAAAACTATGAACTATTACTCAATATGGAGTCTTAGAAAATTCAGGGAATTTAACAAGAGTATGACAGATATTTGCTTATAGTGATATCTTCACCATTAATAATTTCACCTATTAATTAGTGTAACACAACACTGTAATCTTTGACAAAAAATAAATGCTGTTTAATTAAATAGAACTTAAAATAAATAGGTATATATATTTGAATTTTCCATTGCAATACCCAATGCTGTTCAACTTTTGCATGATGGCACTATGAGAAGATCCTGTTTTAAAGCAGTCATGATGCTGAAGGGACAACTAGAAAGATTTTATTCCAAAAAGGTAGCATAACTGCAAGGAAAACAACAGATGCTAGAAGTACTCAGCAGACCAAGTAGCACTGTGGATAAAGAAATACTGTTGATGCTTCAAGATGATGATCTACCCTCAGAACTGAAACAGTTTGAGAGGTCACAATTTTTAGCAAGTACAAAGGGAAGGAAGGATGTGAAAGAACAATGAGAACAAAAGGCAGATCAGTGATAGGATAAAAACGCACGAGTACAGAATGACAAAAGGTGCAAGGAACAAGGTGATGTACTGGACATGTCAAGAAACAAAAGCCAGGTCCAGCGAAACTATAAATGGGATTGGTTCAAATACCTAAAATAAATGCTGTTTATGTGTTGAGATGCTGATCACTATCAGCTTGTATTTGGAATAGTTTTCTGCCATCATCCACTTTTCTTGATGGTTTTAAGTGTCTACTTGATTAACAGTGGTTGAGGGAAATCACTATTGAGTCTAAACACAAAGAGGCTTGTGCCTAAAATATGGTGTAGGTTATTGTATAAAACACAATCAGGTGCATGTTATGTTAGTAAAATAGACATTGTCAATAAGAGAAACAAACATAGAAGATGGTGGAGAAACTCAGCAGGTGTGGCAGCATTTCTGGAGAGAGAAACAAGCATTAACATTTCAAGTCCAGGATGATCAGTCATTAGACTAGACATGGTTTTGCAGCCAGCTTGGTTCAGCACAAATCGATCAATCCTTGGAAGAGAAGTAATTGTGTTTAATGTATGAGACTTGTCAGAGTTAGTCAGGCAGGCCCTAGTGAGGTTATAGATTGTGGGGGACTGGGAGAGTTTGGTTATTGTTGAGAAAGGGGGGAGGCTTTTCCAAGGAAGCGGCCCTCATGAACCTTCAAGGGGGCTCTTACCAATGATCGAATGAGGCCCTTTAGTGACCATTAATTGACCACTTAAGGACTTGACTCAACCTACAATTGGCAGGGCCATCTTCACTTTCCACTGCTTGACTGAATGAGAAGGAGTTGGCAAAGTGCCAAACATTCCAGTCTCTTTACCTTCCCTCCCAGTTGTGTGCACTGCAGCTTCGACACCCAAACTCTCGGGAAACTCCTGAGGATGAAATTGAATTCCGACCTAAATGTGGAATTTAATCTAATCTGAAGCTTCTAACTGACATTGAAATGAGATTTTTCTGCCCAGGAGCCATTGCTCTATTTCGTCCCAATGTTGTGGCCATGTTCTGAGACCAGATTCAAGTGTAATTAGATATGGCCAGAATTGTATCAAAACTCTGACTGTCCCTTTGTCAGGGTTGAAAGCAGAATATGAGCCAAGGTGGTTGACCAGCAGGACCCTGGACAACATTTCAATGGTGGATGCCATTTAAGAGGACTCCGTTGGGGGTCCCTGCCCGTTTAAGGTTGGCAGCCCACCACCCAGAGAGGGCCCAATCAGATGGAGATGACTGCTGCTGTTGGGGCTACCGGAGGAAGAAGAGCAAGCAGCTAGCAGGCCTTGCTGATTGGAGGTGTGCACCATGTAGTGGCAATACCATAGCTGCAGAGATTGCCATTGCCATCAGTGACCTCTCTGTATGCTATGGATTGGCCATAAAGGAATATTCCCACCCAGGGACCTGCTGGTTGGCTCTTGTGGGCAGTCTCCCAATGCAGTAGCAGCCTCTCCTAATGCAGGTAAGATGCCAGCAGGGATGGAAGTGGCTGAGGATTGGTTTGAATGGTTTAATTAGGTGGTGGGTGCCTACATGACTAAAGTTCCACCCCTGAAAATGTCCCATGGCGAAGCGAAGATATTGGGCTCCCCTCCTGATGTTGTTTTACAAGATGAAGTGCTTCAGAGAACACCTCTGGGACACCCGGACCAACCAACCCAACCACCCTGTGGCTCAACATTTCAACTCCCCCTCCCACTCCACCAAGGATATGCAGGTCTTTGAACTCCCCCATCTCCAGACCACAACAAAACGACGGTTGGAGGAAGAGCGCCTCATCTTCCCCCTCTACCTTTTATCTTAGCCTGCTGGACAAACTTTCCTCATTCCTGAAGAAGGGCTTATGCCCGAAACGTCGATTCTCCTGTTCCCTGGATGCTGCCTGACCTGCTGCGCTTTTCCAGCAACGCATTTTCAGCTCTGTTTTACAAGATAACCCAGCCCATTTTGAGAGGGCTAATAACATTCAGTCAATATATAATTGCATAGGAAAGCCGCACAATATGCTGACCAATGAGAAACACTTCCATAATTGAGCCTGTGCTTGCAAGGTAATCCATCAGCATGTATCTTTTTGAAAGCAAGAAATATCCAGCTGATGGGCTGGTAACTTGGACACCGTATAAAACTTCTCAGCATATGTGATGTTGAGCTTTATGGACATCTATGCAGTTAGCATTTGGTTTCCATTCAGTAGTATCACTGTGATTCGACTTCTGTTTTATCCCACATTAACCAAATTAAGAAAGATGCTCCTAAATAGTGAAACTGTGAGAAGTTGGCTCACTTATGCAGATATTCTTAGTGAGTTTGGTCCATTTGGTTGTCCAAACCTATGAGTGATTTTCCTCCACGGACAGTAAAATTAGAATTAGATTTTATTGTCATGTGTATTCAAGTTTAGGAATGCAGGGGTACAGTGAAAAGTGTACAAAGTCGCCATTCACTGGTGCCATCTTGGTTACAAAACCATAATTTAAAAAAACACAAAATAATTTTTAAAGAAGCAGAAGTAAGAGAAAAAGAGTCAAAAGGAATGAAAAGAAGGTCCAGATCTTAAAGAAAGAGAAGCATCTAAATGTCAATTCCTTTTATAATTGATATAAAATAGGAAAAAGTTACTTTATTACAAACATTGGGTCACTGTGGTGGCTTACGGTTCACTCATGAAGTCTGAGTTGCTATGGTCATGTATTTTAATAGGTATAGCCAAGCAACAAATCAGGAAATGGATACGGAGCTTTTCTTTGACAGCAACACTCATCAGTCATGAGCCACCATTTATTGCCCATCTCAAATTGCTCTTGGAAAGGTGGTGCTGACTTGCCTTCTTAAACCACTGCATCCATGTGGTGCAGGTACTTCAACAGTGCTGCGGAGGAAGTAGTTCTAGGGTTTCACCCCAGTATCACAGGAAGGATCATTGACATAATTCCAAGTCAGCTTGATGTTTGTGTCAAACTTCTAGGAGACGGTGTCCCTAAGCACCTGCTGTTCTTACTCTTTTAAATGGATTTGGAAGGTGATGTTGATGACCCTAGGTGAGCTGCCATACAGTTTCTTGTAGATGGTATACACTGCTGCCTCTGTCTGTGAGTAGTGGAGGGAGTAAACTTTGAAGGTATTAGATGGGGTGCTAATCAACCTGGTCACTTTATCCTGGGTGATATTGAGCTATTGAGTGTTGCTGGAGCTGTAAGTGCACGACATCCATTGCACTGGGCCTTCTATCTGGGTTCTGCAGTCAGGAAGTGAGTTATTTACTGCAAAATTCCTAATCTTTGACCTGTTTCTGTAACCACAGTATTTATGTGGCTGATCCAGTTCAATTTCTGATCAATGGTAAATGCCAGGATATTAATTGTAGGGGATTTAACAATGGTCATGTCAGTGTATGCAGTGCTCTGTAACATATTTTGTTTGTTGTAATCATTGCAGAATAGTTGATAGTTGCGGTGCAGTCATTGTCAGTTTCAGGGCAGCCTTTTTAATTTCAGTGTGGTTGTTGTCAGTTTCAGTGCAGACATTGTCAGTTTCAATGTCTGCGTGGAAGTCCATTGCTGTAGTAATGAGCGCTAATCACTCTTCCTGAGAAAAACGATTTATGCGGCCCTCGCTATTAACACATTGTATTGAGTCTGTATCAAACTGTTAGCATTTCTATCAAAGGTGTTGGCTGGACCCAGACACTTTGACGGACAGTGTACGTTGCTCCTGTGCATTCTCTCCCCCACATACCTTAAACTATCAACTAGGTTGTGAGTCCATTGTGCTGGCATTCTGGTGGCCCCAAGCAGTATCTGTGTTTGCTCTGCTGTCTCTCTCCACATTGTGGTCTGGTGGCCATCTTGTGTGTCAAGTGGCCAACTTATGGTTTAGCGGCCATCTTGTGTGTCCGTTTGCCTAGTGTCACCCTGCCCCGTGCCATCTAGTACTTCACTCCACAACCACCTGATGAAGGAGCAGCATTCTGAAAGCTAATGCTTCCAAATAAACCTGTTAGACTTTAGCCTGGTGTTGTGTGATTTTTAACCCAGCCCAACACCGGCATCTCCAAATCATGTTGTCTGGAGTTATGGATAATAGTTGCAGAGATTACAATGTTCTCTACATCACATGGCATGTCTCCTATTCTTACCAGTTACCTCTGGAATGTGTTAGTGGGTTTTTTTAGTTACAAGTGCTCTTTCTTTGGCCATGGAATCCAAGGGTGAGCCTGGAGCCTGAAACCTTGAGCTCAGAGTCAGAAACACTACCTGGTATGCCACAAAGGCTCCTCGTTAGACCATACATCAGTTAAGGTACATAAGCAATAATTGGACATAAAGTAGTGCCATTAACTAGAGTGTAAGATTTATACAGCTTCCAGAATTTTGAATGTGATCGTGAAGTTCCACTTAGATTCCACAGTAGACATCAACACCACCATCAGAGAAGTGGAAGAAATGTGCATGGAATCACAGATGAAAGTGAGTTTGAGACTATCACCTGGCAAAAATATTTTGAAAGAAAAACAGTTTAGTAACATTTGTGAAATTTGTTCATGCCTTGGACTGGATAGTTCCTCTTTATTTTGTATTTGTGTAGAGTTGTATTTAAAAGACGTTGGCAGTAGTTGTTCAGTTGTAATGCTGGACACCATGCCAGCTTACCTTCATTCTAAATTGTAATCATTACTCAATCATTACTTATGATGTAAGTGGTTATTTTCTGCTCATTTGTGTGGAGGTGGAGTGAATGTTAACTGCAATAAAATTTCATGTGGCCATAACTCCATCATTCTTAAAGTCAGTTGAACAAATTTTTCACATGGAAATGTTAAATGGATCAAAAGAGAAATGGTGCAGAATGGAATTCTCGTAAGTTAATGTGAGATAAACCAGTAATAGGGATTTTATTGAACTATGGAATCTTACGGCATAGAGAGTGTCCATAGCTTCTATTGTGTCCCACTAAAATAGCTGAGACCTATTGAGATTGGAATTACAGTAGGCTTACATTAGCATCTCCTCCCACATTCTTGATGAAGGACTTATGCCCGAAACGTCAATTCTCCAGCTCCTCGGATGCTGCCTGACCTGCTGTGCTTTTCCAGAGCCATTCTTTTTGACTCTGATTGTTAGCATCTGCACTTTCTCCTTACATTAACATGTCCCAAACCTCCAACCTCTACCACCTTGAAGAATAAAGGCACGAATGCATGGGAACTCCAGCACCTTCAGTTTCTATTCTAGGTCATATACATCCTAAGGTGGTTGTTATTCCTTTAGCGTTGCTAGGTCAAAATCTTGGATCTCCCAGTAGTGCACAGCATTGTGAGAGTACCTTCACCACATAACTGCAGTGATTCAAGAAGTCAACTCATCATTACCTTTTCAAGTGAAATTAGGTATGGGCTATAAATGCTTGACTTGCTAGTGACACCCATACCCCAAGAATGAAAAAGTTAAAAATAGTTAATTGTTTCATGAAATATTTGTATTTTTAGCAATGGCTGTAGACTCTGCTGATTTTAGATGGATGATGTTTCAGAATTTCTCCAAGAAAACACTAGATGGAGCTTCCCACTTCAGGGGAATAAATTGAAATGGAAAGTGAATACTGTTCTTATAAATTTGGGCCATCATGTATAATTAATGTCAGGGTTAGTAGGAGTGTGTCAGATTGGCTTTGTTTACAAAAGAATTGGCATAAAACAACTCTACTGGATCAAGGACAAATTAGACAATAAAATACTAGTCACCTACCTACAATGTGTTGGGCTAATAATATTATCATAAGAAGGCCAAATTTAGTTCCACGATGAAAAGGCATTTCCAAGTAGTTATGAATCTGTTGTCGTAATCGCCATTTCAAAATAAATTCTACTTCCTTAATTCACCTATTCCATAATGTTACTCCCTAAAATACAATTTGCCATGTTGCAAAAGGAAAACCAAGTAGCATATTTAAAAGTACTGGACTTCATGTCTGAAGCAACTGAATAACCAATATTAAATAGCAATAGATCTGAACCTATTTATAGCTAAACAAAACCTGTATTCCAAGATTCATTCAGCTGGTTAATAGTGCTGTGTGAACACGAATAAGGTGTTTTCATGCTTTGTTTCACAGATACCAGTGATTACTCTCCACTAGTGCCTTATCAATACCAAGAATCATCTGAACAAACTGGATGTGAATAAATATAAAATAAATTAATCAAATGGACAAATACTGTGACATGATTATTCACATGGATAATGGATGATATTTTTGTAGGGAGAAGCCAAACAGTTACTGAAGGAAACTCCATAAAATATATGCCTGAATGTTATACTCAAATAGAGTCATAGATGTCTACAGCACAGGCAAAGGCCATCGAGTGTGCGCAGGTCAAAAGCAACCACCTAACTATTCTAATCCCATTTTCCAGCACTTGGCCAGAAGCTTTGTATGCCTTGGCATTGAAGTGCACATCTGAATACTTTTAAATATTATGAGGTTTTCTGTATCAACTACCCTTATAGGCATTGACTTCCAGACTCCCACCACCCTCTGGGTGAAAAAGAAATCCTCACATCCCTCGAAACCTCCTGTCCCTTATCTTAAATCTGTGTCCCCGGTCATTGATCCCTCCATCAAGGAGAAAAAATTCCTTCCTTCCACTTTGTCTATCACTTCATAATTCTATGCATCGCAATCATGTACCCGCTCACTGTCTTTTGTCCATGGAAACAACCCCAGTCTAGCCAACGTAATAAAACACGGAACTGCGAACACTGGAAATCTTAAACTAAAACAGAAATTGCTGGATAAACTCAGCAAGTCTGACAGCATCTGTGAAGAGAATACAGACTAAATATTTCAAGTCCAGTGACCCTTCTTCAGAACTGGTAGTAGCTAGGAAAAGTTGATGATGGTGGAAGTGGAGGGGGAGGGCTGAGGAGGAAGGAAGGAGTAAGGAGATAGAGCCCAGAAAGACAGTGAGACAGGCAAAGGGATGGCTGATAGCAACCCAGACAAGGAGAAAATCTAATAATGGGACAAGTAGGTGAAAATAAGTTGATTGTGCTGAAAGCAAACCATGTCGTGATAGGATCTGGAGTGCGGGGGGTGAGGAAAGAACTTGAAAGGAAGGGTTCAGGCCCTAAAATGATCAAATTTAGCATTGAGTCCTGAAGGTTGCAGGGTCCCATAAGAAATAGGAACAGTAGTATACCAGTTTGGTCCCTTGAGCCTGCTCCCCAATCCAATAGGATCAAGGCTGCTATGACATCCTTATATCCACTTTCCTGCAATTTTCCCATAACTGACAAAGAATCTATCTCAGCCTTAAGTATACATAAGGATTCTACCTCCACAGATTCCTCTGTGAGATGGAATTCTTCCTCATCTCAGTCTTAAGTTGGCACTCTTTTATTTGGAATGTATGCCATCTGGTTTGAGACGCTCCCGTGTGGGGAAGCATCCTCTCTACATTTACCCTGTCAAGCTCCTTAAGAATCCTATACGTTTCGATGAAATCACTCTCACCTTTCTAACTCCTGTGAGTAGAGAACCAACTGTTTAGCTTTCTGTTCATAAAATAATCCCTCCATATCAGAGATCATTCTTGTAGACCTATCTTTCCTTAAATAAATGGACCAAAACTACTCCAGATTTGGTCTCACCGGTACTTGGTACTGCCGCAGTAAGACTTCCTCACACTTATACACCCCGTTCCCCCCACCTTGAAATAAGGACCCTCATTCCATTAGCCTTCCTGATTACCTGTTGCACCCATGACTTAACTTTCTATGTTTTAGCTGCAAGTTTCCAAAGTCCCTTGGTGTTGTGATTTTAAGAGTTTTTCTCCATCTGAGTAATACTGTATATTCTCCCTTCCAAAATGAACAAATTCACATTGCTCCATTTGCCAACTTTTTGCTCACTTACTTAACCTACCGATATCACTCTAAAACTCTTTGTATCCCTCTCACAACCTTCCTTTCCATCTATTTTTGTGTGTCTGCAAAATTGGCTACAGTATATTTGCTTCCTTTCTCCAAGTCAATAATATATATTGTAAACATTTTCATTCCCATCGCTGATCCCTGTGGTCACTGGTCACCAATTAGAAAATAGTCCCTTATCCCCACTTGCTGTTTCTTGCCTGTGAGTCAATTCTCTATCCACACCAATACACTATCTCTTATCTTATGGGATCTTATTTTATGGGCTCTTATGACTTAATCTTTTGATGGGTACCTAGCTGAATGCCTTCTGGAGCTCCACTGTAGTTGAGACCTCCTCAAAGCATACTATTAGTCCGATTATGATTTCCCTTTCATGAAGCCGTGCTGACTGCTTGATTTGATTATGATTTTCCAAGTGTTCTGCTGTTACTTCCTTAATAATTGATTCCAATACTTTTCCAACAATAAATGCTATGCAACCTGCTTTTGCCTCCCTTTTTAAGTAGGGGTGTCATATTGGTGTTTTCCAATTCTCTGGTACTTCTTAAGAATCCAACAATTTTTCAAAAATTACAACCAATACATCCACAATTTCCGTCACTATCTCTTTTAGAATCTGAGGATGCAAGCCATCAAGGTTAGGAACTTCTCTATCTTTAGCCCCATTAGTTTGTCTAATACTATTTCTTTAGTGCTGATGATGGCACTTAATTCTTTTCCATATTCTTTTGCATTCATGGAAATCTTCGAAGAATCTTTCACCGTAAAGACTGATTAAACAAAGTATCTGTTTAACTTCTTGTTCCCTATAACCGATTCCCCAGATTCATTTTTTAAAGAATCAGTGTTCATTTTGGCCATTCGTTTCCTTTTCATTTATTTAAAGAAGCTCTTATTGTCAGATTTTATATTCCTCATTAGTTAACCCTCAGTTTATTTTCTGTTTTTTTCAGTCCTCTTTTGCTGGATTTTGAATTTATCCCAATCTTAGGGGCTATTGCTGACATTTGCCTCCGTATATGCTTTTTTTTCAACTCCATCATCACCTTAACTTCCTTGGTTAGTGATGGTTGGTTTATCCCTCTTTTAGAATCTTTCCTCCTTACTGGAATATATGTTTGTTGAGAATCATGGATTACCTCCTTTCATGTCTGACATTGCTTACTTGCTATCATTGCTGCTAATCTATCTGCCCAGTTCACTTTAGTTAACTTTATCTCATTTCATTGTAATTTTCTTTATTTATGTTAAACATAGTCATTTCCAACCTAAGTTTCTCAAGCTGAAACTCAGTACTAAATTATTTTATGTTATGATCACTGCTTCTGAGGGGATCTTTTACTTTGAGATCATTTATCAAACCTGCCTCATTATCCATACTAGATCCCAGATAGCCCAGTTGGCTCCATGATATCACGCTCTAGGAAATGATTCTTAATGCACTCTGAATTTGTAGTTACCTTTTTCGAATTTGATAGATCCAATCAACATGAAGATTAAAGTCATCCATAACTAATGCTTTTTACATGCCCCTATTGCTTGTTGATTTTTACCCTTTCCAACAAGAGTCATAGAGTCTTAGAGATGTACAGCATGGAAACTGACCCTTTGGTCCAAGCCATCCATGCTGACCAGATATCCCAACCCAATCTAGTCCCACCTACCAGCACCCGGCCCATATCCCTCCAAACCCTTCCTTCATATACCCATCCAAATGCCTCTTAAATGTTGCAATTGTATCAGCCTCCACCACTTCGTCTGGCAGTTCATTCCAGCTCACTCCACCACCCTCTGTGAGAAAATGTTGCCCCTTAGGTCTCTTTTATATCTTTCCCCTCTCACCCTAAACCTATGCCTTCTAATTCTGGACTCCCCGACTCCAGGGAAAAGACTTTGCCTATTTAACCTATCCATATCCCTCATAATTTTGTAAACCTCTATAAGGTCACCCCTCAGCCTCCAACGCTCCAGGGAAAACAGCCCCAGCCTGTTCAGCCTCTCCCTATAGCTCAAATCCTCCAACCCTGGCAACATCCTTGTAAATCCTTTCTGAACCCTTTCAAGTTTCACAACATCTTTCCGATTGGAAGGAGACCAGAATTGCACGCAATATTCCAACAGTGGCCCA